>NC_143246.1:4703990-5016257 GCF_009617815.1 Ciona robusta
TTAGGGATATACCTTATATTAATCAATCGTGTGTTTAACAATTAACAACAGTCTGTAATAGGAGTCGTGGTAACAGAGTTCTATGGGTCTTAACAACCAAATGGGACGGGAATGTAGAAAAAATAGGTGTCTCAACTTCTCCCACTCTACTGTACGTTATTCAAGTTTTGATAGTGAATATGTGTAGCAAAATAGGGAATACACTAAATTGACGACACTATGTAGGTATGCATATATAGTTTTTTTTGTGGGTAATAGGTCAAAATGATCAAAATATATATACCGTAGGGTGCGGGAAGATGGAACACCTTTAGCACATAATATCTAAATATCCTGATCGTGTTTTAAACAATTACTAACGGTCAATGGGAGTCATGGGCATATAGTTTTATAATTTCTTGAATTTTCTACGGGGCAAGAAAATAGAGGTAAAATGTGTCGCGTCTCCCCCCACCCTACTATATTATATATACTGTTGTAAGTGTTATTAAATTTACCTGTGGAATCGACCACCTCTCGTTGTGGAATGTTGTGCCTTGCCATATAGTTCTTGATATGTTTTGCTGCCCGCCATGGGTCTTGTCTATGTTATCCAAATGAAAATGTTAGTTTCACAGTTTAAACCGGAACCTAACTATATTAAATAGTACATTTAGGTAATATTAGCTTGGTAACCAAAAGGTAGCTTATAGACCCTGTTAAAATTATCAATATGAAGTTCATGATATGGTTAATAATAACTACATCATGGTAATAGGGTTAAACGAGAAAAAATCATGCGTTTTTCTTGTCCAATTTTGTAGTAAACAAGGAGTATTTTTAGAATTGTACAACCGTAGCCCCGCGACCTAAAAAGAGATTCTGTTACAAACAGAAAATTCTTGTTTGCGAATTTTACAAAAGGTTTTTACGTCTAACAGTATCTGTATGTTTCTTGTGTAAATGTTCAAGTATTGTATGCTTGGTATTTTGTTCATCCAAAGCGGTCTACAAGAATATCTTTGCTGTTCGTCTCAAATTGGATACAATACAGTTACTGTACGTACGCTAGTAAATGATTAATCCACTTTATCTCGGAGGGATCCCGGCTCTGTAAACGACAGGTACAGGGCAAACAAGACGATAACTAAATGATATTTGCGCTCTGACAAATTCTCACGTAGCTGCCTATAACCAAGCATATGCTGCCAATGAACTATTTCTAAATTGAAATCAGCGGCTTTCTCGCGAAATCGTTATTTTTGTCGTAATTAAACCTACGCGGGCGGGCACGACCGTATATAAACTCCAAGCCTTTAGTGTTAAACTAAATGATTTTATTACCAAAATCTAAAGGTCTATATCACTAGCCTATATCAGAAAATATGTATGACAAGCCTAATAATCTACATTAAAAAAATTACAATTAAGATGATTACTCCATAAAATATACCGAAAAAGCAGCTGAAATAGCCTTCAAAGTTTTTAACGCTATATTACCACGCCAGTTTAAAGTCGACGACTGCCGTTTCCGGGCATATGACAGCGTCTTCTATGACCCAATTGAATTTATACGGTTCAGGTTTTGCTATTGCCAGCAAATGATTTACTATTTTGTTTTACACTGTGTCGTCTATACGTGGCGTTAATATTTTACCAAGCAGCCGGACATAACTAGAACCAACTGCGTAAGTAATCTTCCCGTCTCTCTCCGAGCAACGAGGTAAAATTTAACAGGCGTCGCACCGTAGTTGCTAAAGGGGTTTCAAGAACCAACGGTGTACCATTCGCAGTATTATTTCCAACCAAATACGTTACTGAACGTATAGTACTGTGTGGTAAGATTGGACACCGTTAGCATCTAAATTCCACATTTCCTGATCGTGTTTTAAACAATTAACTATACGCTCTTTTGAAGTCGTGATGCTATACAGTTATATATTTCTGTAAATATACTTTGTTTACTACCAAATGAAATAAGCAAATAGCATAAAAACAGGACCCTTTTTCCCAACCTATACTATATGTTACGTAACTGTATTCTATAACCGTGTTTTTTCGTGTCCGTTCAGGCTGTTAAACCTGTATTATTAAAATGCCATTAAAACTGCATAATCATGGTTCATACTATACAAACAAAAACGTGTTTTGTGGTTGAACAGCCTTTTGCAGTGTCGATAACAGCATTCCAGTAAAGATCTAGTTTCATGCTGTATAAAGGCTTTAAAACTGCGACCCACGCAACTGCAATGGGGACAAACAAATATGGTTCGATTAGCATGTTTGCCTGCCTGCCCGGCAACGCGTATTCAAACAAAATTTTATCGCACTAGTTTTCCTAATTGACGGGCGAGGTTAAACGACCGTCGAAGGTCGTTCGGTCGTATAATGCTAGTCTGATTTATAATGCTAAGTAAAACGTAAAACGCCCACGAACGCCGCGAGAATGATTAATTACATGAACACTGTAGCACCAAACAAGTTTTGACTCTACAGGATAGAACAACTTGAGTCGCTGCTACATTTGGTTTTGATACAATATCAAGGCGAATGGTTTTGTGTTAGGGGCCATTTTTTTATCAAGTTTTAAAATGATCCTACACATACTGTTTTGCAACTTCAAAGGGGTTTTACTTTAGGCCGGATAAGGTGTGGATTTAGATAAAACACGCAGTCTTCTTTCCGTGAAATAGAACACCACGATTTGTATGAATTAGCATATACATCCAGGGTATACCACGAGCCGTGACAATGCGTACGGGTTGCCTCCGCCCGCTGACAATGAGCGCTTTTTGCCAGGCAAACAAACTAATGTTTGATCACTATATATGGAACAAAAGCGAGTACAAGGACTGCTCCATAACCCGCTACGCAGGTCGTTCACACTCGGAATATTGCGCAACCTGTCAAACAACGAAAACCTTTTGAAAACGGCCAACAGAAAATTCTAGAGTAATTTAGTCTTCTCATGGCCTACTCAATACATTGAGTAGGCCATGGTCTTCTTTATAAGCGGTTTTTCGAAATGATTTTTCTCCTACATTGTTTCAGTTCTGAATGAGACTTGTCCTATATATCCTTACCAAACATGTATAAATGTTTAAAAACCCAAAGTTTTTCCAACTCTTGAAACATCTCTCTAATATTAGCACGGTCCAACCATGCAAACAAACTTACATAACCCACTAAAGTAAAGCATGCATGTGCATATAATGCCAGTATCCATGCATTTCGTATGTAAACTTATTGAATTTCAAGCACAAATCCGTAGCCTGGCTTCCTATAGATCAACACGGTTCGACTATTGAATGGTTACCGGTTTCTTGCCGAAAACGCAATCGGTCGGTTATACATTAATAGTACTTTCATTGTACAAAATTCCTCTCGGAGGTTAATTTTTAGCCGACTTGCTTTTGTGGAAACCAAGTGACCCATGCAATTTACTGACGTGGATACGGTTAATGCTTAACATATTAATGGAAGGTGCCAATGGAAGAAGATGCGCTTTTATACAAACAGCAATAGAACACCTTTTGATAGTAGTCAAAGATTGACTTGAATAAATGATCAACCAATACTTAACAAGCGGCTTTGGAATACGAGTCCCTATGTTGCCATAGGCGCACTAGTAAATATAGTATGAATGTATAACATTAATCATTGATAATCATGGCGAAAATTGAATAGATACGATGTTTGAGTGAATCGTTAATGGTTAAAATGCTACTACGATTCCCAGCACGTGTTTTTAACAAGGGGATTTACCACCTGAAAGTTCCCCACTTTTTGTTATTAATACAAATAAAAACAAAGTTCTTTTTTTAACTTTAAATTATGAATTTAAACTTCTTTTTCATTCAGTGCCATGCGTCCAAACTCATGGTATCGCATGGGTTTACTTATAAAAGGTTCTAGTAAATTCATAATTTGAGTTATAGCATTTTAGAGTATAATGATTTATGTTTTCAGTGTCTTTTTTGACCCATTTGGTATTAAATAAAAATATTTACAGAATTATTGAACCACATCCTTACGACTCTAAACGAGCATGCTTCTTTGTTAAAAACTCAATTAGGAAATAAGTTACAATATGCCCCTTACCCTACAGTACTATATATATATTATCTAAACGTAATAATATTTCACTTACTTGAGCAATTCTTCTATTTTTTTCCTTCGTTCTTCGTTTCCTGGTGTTCCTTTCAAAATGTCGTCAATGGTTTTCTCGGGTGTGCTAGATTGATCGTACGGATCAGGATCTTGATCTTCCCGTTTTTCTAACTCACGCCTCCGGAGCCGAGATCTGGTCCGACCCTGGTTATAACCGTCATCGGAGTCGATTTCGCTCTTCGTAACACCCAGAGCTACTTGGTGCATTTCTATTGGATGATGTGACTGTATTGTAGCGGCATTAGCATCGTCGATGGGATTCGAATAGAGGTACATGCTTCTAGTCGGGTCATAGGCGTTTTGGAGCTGATGGAGAGCAATAGCATCCGGACTGGTGATGTCCATAGCTTGGGAATAGTTGGCTTCCGTTTCTGACTGCATTAGCTGCTGCTGGAAAGTGTCTATGGTGTTTGGTCGATGGTGTACAACATGCGAACCGTGTGGCATAACGCGGATTGATTCTTCGTTTGTTGCTAACTGCCCATCGTGCGGAAAATGGGTTATGTAAGCCTGGGAAGGGGGCGACGAAGTCGGGGGGTCGGGGACGTGAGGCGACTGCTGATGGTTTGAAATCTCTGTATTTCCGTCTACAGCGCCGGTGTAGTTGCCATTAGATGACAAATGAACTGAAGTCGATGTAATTTGAGGGTAGTACTGATTCATTGTCTCTGGAGTAATTAAGGCTGAATTGTAGTCTGACATAGGCGGCTGCATGTTTGCCTGTATTGGGGGCTGGGGTGGAAGAACGTTTATTAAGCTTCCATTGAGTCGCTGATTCATAAGCATATGATCATTTATATATGCTTGTTCAGACGTTAATTTTTCATCCCCAAAATAGTTATGTTGTCGGAGCTGGTCCGGGTTGGCAGACATCGTCTGCATGTCATGTAAAACCGAGTTTTCAGGTTTTTCTTCTTGTACAGTTGCTCGGCTTCGTGAATCGTCTTCTGGCATGGTATCTGCTGTCATGGCGTCTTGTCCGACCGGGAACCCTTGGCCGTGATCCTTTTTTATAACAGAATCCCTGTCTTTTTGTTCGGGCTGGGAAAACTCGGAGTCCTCATAAATGTTTGGTTGGTTTGGTTCGGAAATCGGTATTGGGACAAACTGTTGCTCCTGGGAACCTTCTGGTGTTTCCAACTTACAATACATCTGATTACCGTGGTCAGATACACTCTGCATGATTGACACGAATGGCTTAGAGCTTGGTAGCTTTGTACGACTGGCGGGTCGGTCAGGCCTTAAAATAAAAAATATGCACATACTATAAAACCAAATATACAACACTGGAAAGAACAAAGATTTTACCAGAAGCTAAGATTCTAAAAGATGCTTGGCTAAAATTAAGAAGTATTAATTAGTTATTGGTACTTACAGTTTAAATTCTATATCTTCTACATTTTCAGTTTGAGTTGATTTCGTTTCCAACTCTAGTACAGTTTGCGTTGCAGTAGTTGAACACTTGACCAATGTTTCGGTTTGATATGTGGTTACTATATTAACTTTCGATAAACTTTCTAGGTTTGAACTATTGTACGTTTCAGCAGCTTCATGGTTAGCGGGATTTCTTGAGGCGCCATTTTGTAAAGCAAGTAAAATGTTCTGGGTATTTTTATCACGCCCAGAATTGGTTACTGTTTCAGTATTTCCACCATCTGTAGCTGGTGTAATGGATTTGGTTGCTTTAATTTTAGATTGCTCTTCCGATCTGAGTTCTTTCGCTCGGAGGAACCGTATAATAGAAGAATGCGTGATGCCGCTTTCTTCTATCTCTTGCATTAACCTATACTGGTGTGGAGTGAATTTGATGTCCCTTTTTTCAATTTTTTGTTCCGATTTATCCCCAGACAAATTAGCTGCTGTACTGATATCAGAAAATGCACCTTGAGAATAGTCAAGTGCACCTTCACGTATGTTTCCCGTTTTATTCATTGCTGGCATAGTACAATATCTCTCCGCCCATCTATACCGCAATAAAAGAACCCTAAACTAACACCAAACAAACTAATCTATCAAATTCAATCTACTGAAATATTTAAGTAAGTTTAGGGGCCGTTTAATTTATAAGTAAACTTATTTAAATATTATAGACAAGACATTTATTTTGATCATTTTCTACAAGCCATTTTTGCATGACTTGGCTAAAACTGGTGATATATGCCTATACCAGTTGTATTTAGATTTAACACCTGCTTGGTTATAAATATAAAATTACTGTTTTCTGTCTTAGAAGTTCGAGTAAAAAGTGACCTAAAATTTCCCACTGACTTGCTAATAAACGAGGCTAGCTTACAGCAATAAATTCCGTCTGCATCTTACGAAGCAATATAGAAGTAACACGAGAAGAAATGTTTGCGCCGCAAATGCTTCGTTCCAGGTGGAGCATGTTTGCCTACGGTACACAAAGCCTTTGGCTCCAAAGCCCGTCAGTGGCGATAAACAGGACAAGCAACGGGCGGCGCGTGCATTACGTTAAATTAGATGTTTCAAATCAACGCAATCGTAAGGTTGCATTTACTTCCACTTAAGGTTTACATTTGGGTTGTTGTAGATAAACTGTTTTTGGTTTACTTTTTTATATAGTAGGGTGGGGCTAGATGGGACACCTTATCATCCTATTTTCTCGTCATATTTGGTAACAAAAAAATTCTAGTAATTATAAAACTGTTTCCCTCGACTCCGTTTGACCGTTGTTTTATGTTTAAAACACGATCAGAATATTTGGATATTATGTGGTAAAGGTGTCCCATCTTCCCCCATCCTACTAAAATAATAACTTTTGTTTGTATCTTCGAATACGGTAGCGAAGATTGAAAAATATATAAAGCGAAGAGTCAGGACATGGCGCCAAAACAGCAGTTGTATAAACACGCTTATTATGGTTAAGACGTACTTGCAATTAATTGAAAAAAAGTGGGTATGGTCGCTACACCAAGCAGACAAACAACAAGCCATTTATGTTAAATTATTCCCAAGTTAAACTCCCATAGGAAACAAATATGTGCGTAAAGACACAATATTTGGGCCATTGTATACAGTATAGTAGATTGGGTAAGATTGGACAAACTTTCATTCTATTTTCTCGTCCCATTTAATAGATAACAAAGAACATCCAAAGTGGTATAAAACCCTATATAGCCTCACGACTCCAAAAGTGTGGGGCTATAATTGTTAAACACATGATCAGGTAATATGGGACATTATTTGATGAAGTATCCTATCTTACCCTCCAGTACTATACCTTTATTTCCTAATACATCAATTGCCGGATGCAACCCATAAATCCCATGGCCTATAAAGAGTTTTTACAAATCATATTAGTAAGATTGTAATTTCGAAATCAAAAGCACAGAACTCTTTTTTTTGTTTTCGATTACATTTAATCAAATACGCGACGAAACACAAAAGTAAAACAACAACGTTAGACATGCATAAATCATTTTTTCGTAACGATAACCTAGATTTTTTTCCTGGTACATTCTTTTCTAATGTTTTATGCTGAAAACTGTACTGTGGTATTTTGTTCGTTCATGGATATATAGTAGGGTGGTGGAAGATGAAACACTTTTTAATACTATTTTCTTGTCTCATTTGGTCATAAACAAAGAACTTTAAAAAACTTATAAAAAAAACCGCACGACTCCCATATACTGCTGTTAATTGTTTAACACGATCAGAATATTTGGATATTATGTGCCAAAGGTGTCCCGTTTTCTCCCACCCTACTATAAAGAAACTTTGCTATATATATATAGCGGACACGCATTTTGCCTGTAGGAGTTTTTTTACATCTTTTTACTTCATATGATTGCTATGTATTCAAAAGGATAACCGGTCATTTGCAAGTATAGTAAGTTGGGGCAAAATGGGATATGTTTTCATTCTCTTTTATCGACCCATTTGGTAGTAAACAAAGAACATTTAAAGAATTATATAACCGTATCACTTAAAAAATATCTTTAACTGATAAACACAATTCGGAAAAATGGAATATTTTTGATAAAAGTTTCGAATCTCACCCCATACTATCTGCATATCGTTTTTGTGTGGTATGCTGTTCACGTTCCAAGATCCTGAGTTGAAAAGAATTGAGATCTATGGGTATTTGAGTCAATTTCTACGTACAGTGGAACTGTAGAAAAGTTATGCGTCTGATTCAAGGCGCACAAATAAATCGCCTGTCCAGAACCCATTTCCAAAATCATGTTGTGTGCTCCCGACTCCATTCGTTTCATTCTGCCTGGAAACTTCTTGTTCTTGTACACCATTTCCTACATTTGAAATCACTGCATCGTCAGTACAGCGCTGCCCATCCTGGGCCGTTTCAGACGTTTCTGGACCTAAGTCCCTTCGACCGATATCCGCTTCGTATTTAGACGTATCGACAGTTTCCATAGCTTGTATGGAGGAACTTGTCATACAGTCAACGCTCTTCAAACGTTCTTCAAGGTCGATGAATGTCGGTCGTTTTATGGCTGTCCATTCCCAACAATCCATCATGACTTTATACCTACAGAAACATATCAAAAACTTATGTTAACAGCCATAAGCTATAAGGGTATGGTACTATAGGAAATGATGGGATACCGTGAGCTCTTAAATCCCCATGCTTCCTGACCGTGAACGCTAGTTAACAGGCTAAGTGCTATGTATTATGGCTCTGAAAGTTGAACATTCGGGGTATCTTGATAGCAAATCCTAAAATGCTACGCCTATCGAAAATGAGTCTAGTGAATAAAGAGAGTGACGATGCCATAAGGGCGAAATATATATCCCTTATTTTATACAATTTGTTGGACTTGAATTTTGACCGATATACATATTTCGTAGTACCAGATCCTTATTGTATTTTTACCCAAGAATCGCCCAACTTTATAAGCACCAGACCAGGGTTAGATTCACGAAATGTATTCCACTTCTATGGAACAAAGTTATGTTTAAATGAAAAATTAGCTTACAAATATTCACTACAAGAATCTGGCCTTGGCATTCTGTATCCTTTTTTCAGTGAACTCAGTATTGTCACGTGATCCATTCCAGGGTACGGGGCGCCACCTAGCGTGACCATCTCGTACAACAGAATTCCAAACGACCAGCTACATAATAGAAATAAATGTTAATCTAAATTGAAATTATATCGTAATTTATATGTGGTGTTATTTTTTGTAAAAGTTAATATCAGATAAAACACGACGAAATAAATGAGTGCAACTTTATTAATCTCGCGTGGCGATGCAATCACAGTGGTTATAACACGGGTGTTCTGTTTTACGCACCTCGTGCCCGCTTACAAGTTATACCACGTGTGTGCACCTTTGCGGTTGGTTAGTTTTATTTAACTTTTTAATTTTGTATTTCTGTGTAGCTGACAACTTGGACATTCCATTAGTGACCACTGGGTTTGAGCAATTGCCGTAAAGTGTCTTGCCCAAGAACACATACGCCCACAATAGTAGCAGCGATAAGCCACACGCAACGATTGCAGCAGCAGACTGACATTGCATTGGCGCAAGTTTAATTAAGTTTACAGTAGACTCCATACAAGCAATCTCATATCTCCGTACGCATATCGCGATAAAAACCGCTTGATCAAAAAATCTTCGTTTGTTTTGGAGAATTAAAATGACCAAAAATACTTATGTAAGTCAGTTTAGCCGTGGGCACATTTTCTGAATCGTCATTTTATAAACAAAGTTACTCACACGTCACTGCGCCACGTAATTGGGACTTGTCCGCCAAGCATTCTTTCAGGGCTCACCCATTTGAAAGGTACTCGTCGCTCGGTGGAGCCCTTGATTAGACCGTATCTGTATACATCATTTGCTAGACCGAAGTCGGAGATTTTGCATTTTAAGTTCTGCAACAAAAAACATGTAACTTGTGCAGCATACAAAACGTATATTTTAGAATAGAAAAATTTAATGAATAGAATTTATTTATAATCACATATCGGGTAACGATAGTCGTTAAAACACAGGTGTTCTGTTTCATAAACCTCATGTCTTTTGTGATCATATACCAGTTACCACGTAAGTAACTTTGTCTGTGATAATATATTTAATTTTGTGGGTAACTATTTTTGCGAAGTCATTTTTTTTATTGTATTGCAGAAAATTTAAACAACCGATAAGAGACAACTGGGTCGGAGCAATTAAGGACAAACACGCGTACAATGGTAGCAGCGTCGAAACTTGACCGTATACGGTATATCATTTCATCTAAACTGAATGTGGCGCGCTACTCAATGTTTCACAGCGCCGGGTGAATATTTCCAATGATATATAGAACCTCAATAACTTATATATAAACCGTTTACACTTACCTTCCCAACCAAGATGTTTCTTGCAGCTACGTCACCGTGTATGACTTTTGAGCGAAATAAAAAGTGCATCCCGCACGCCACCTGGCGACCAATGTTGTACAGACTTGCCTCCGTGAAATCGTAAGCTGGATCAGCGCGTCGCTTCGCAGACTGTAATATTATACAGTGATAACTTTGTTTAATTTAGGGTATAGAGTAAAAATGGAACATGTTTTCATAATCTTTTCTCGTTTTATTTAATAGTAAACAAAGAGAATACCCATAGCCCACTAAATCTCAAAAAGCGTTATTAATTGTTCAAAACACGTCCAGGAAATATGAGATTCAGGTGCTAATTGTATCCCATCTTACCCCACAGTACTATATACGTTAAACTAAAACTGTAAATTACCGTAAATCGAACACTAAATTGGGTACATAACATTATTTGAACGTCTTCTTAACAATAGCTTAATCATAACATTGACACAAAACGAATAAATAACACCTTGCTGTTTAAATATAGGGTGGAATAAAGTAGACAAGCCAGTAATCGAATTAACGTTACATCAACCTTCGGTCGGGAACTCTCTATAATTAGTTGTTTTTGAGTGTTTGCTGGTCAGCATTTTTTCTCTCTATCGCACGCCGGATACATGTCAGTTTTTACCCAACAATTTGCTAGAACGCGATAACGCTGCGGGTTTTTAAACCCGTGTTTTGCGCTGCTAGCTTAAGTGTTGGCTTCGTCTTTGCTAAATCCGCTTACCACGCGCATTTCAAACGCGCAGGAATGATAAAGGCCAAACGTATATACGCAGTCGCAAAAGATAAGCATTTATTGCTTGCACTGTAGACGTTTAAACGATGGTCAAAAAAAGTAACCTATAACAATAAATATTAAAAAGTTTAAAACAAACTAAATTGATATATAGCAGGGTGGGGAAGGACAGGACACGTTTGGCACATAATAACTAAATATCCTGATCGTGTTTTAAACAATTAACAACGGTCTATGGAAATCGTGAGGTCATGGTTTTAAAATTCTTTGAATGTTCCCCCACCCTACTTAAAATTCTTTGAATCTGCCCCCCCACCCTACTATATCTTGTGGGGTAAGATGGATTTCGTTAGCTCATAATACCCCATATTTTCCAATCACGTTTTAACAAATAACAACGATCTTTTACAGTCGTAAAGATACGGTTATATAATTGTGTAAAGTTCTTTGTTTACGACCAAATAAGATCATAAAATGAAATGAAAACAGGTACTATTTTACCGCAACCCATTTAGGTTAATACACATTCCCGTTCGGTTACTTACTACACATTTTAAAGTTACTCAACCGTGCAGTTTTGAGTTTCTTATAGAATTGGCGCGTTTTTGCAATAAGCGCCGGCGACTGCCTTTCTTCGTTTGTTCGTTGTTTTTCTTGTTTACTTTTCAGTTTGCCTCAGTAGTATACAGTTTTAGTTAACTATTTATATCTCGTGTTTATCAGTGCAGCGCTATAGTAATATTTTTAAATATGTTTGTGTATTTAATTAAAAACCGTTGCATGTTCAGGTAGTTGTACTTCAGAAAACTATCGGTAAGTGTTTTTGTATGCTATCGGTAAGTGTTTTTGTACCTAATTATTTTAAGCTTTTCTGCATTTTGTTGTACAATGGCTTATAGCCTATTCTAAAACATACATTTTAGTAGTCGATAGGTATAAATTACTGCGCCCTTTAAATAACGTTCACGTTGTTTACTTGAGCGGCGAATTACTCAACGTATATAGGTAATTGTGACATCAGTATAGGCGTATGGTGAAGTGGGGTAAAATGGGACATGTTATAATTACAGAATAAGATGGGACAAAATATTTATTTAAAATTATATTACTGTAGCCACGCGACTCTAAAAGAGCGTTGTTAATTGTTCAAAATACGATTAGGAAAATGCGATTTAGGTTTTAACGCTATCCCATATTACCCCACAGTACTATACCATCGTTTTACCGTTTTGTAATTTTTTTAAATGTTAATAGATTTCTTCTTAAATCCGAGTCATTCGGAAAATTTTGAACTATTTCGAAAGCGAGTAACAAGCATGACTTTGTTCGTTGGCGTTTTACCGAATCGCAGTTCGGTAATTCCACAATCGTACTCTTGTAAATATGCGACCTTTAGTTTTAAATCGTGCTGCGCGAGATTAAACCAGATTAAACTGGTCCAGTCCAGTCACGACATGCAGGCCACGCCTGGGGTTCTTACCTCTCTGGCGCTCCATAAGAAATGCAGTAAGTCTCCGTATGGCATGTATTCGGTAAGCAGCAGAGGCGACGTATCTTCAGAACACATCGACGTGCAAACCCCTAGTACGCTTAGTACGTTGGGGTGCGGCCCAAGTGAAATTAACAGAGCCATTTCAGCGAGGAAATCTTCTTTATGTATCGACGTGTACGCGCCTGTATAGGAGTACACGTACATTAAAATCGTGATCTCCGAACGATAAAAACGTGATTTACGTGCGTGGGGACATGATCGCATGCAAATTATAAGACCCAAAAATACATCAACAATAAACTACACATCTCTAATTAAAAATGACATACCAGTTATGGCATATACAGTAGGGAGATAGGACACCTTTTCATTATATTTTCTCGTTCTATTTGGTAGTGAACAAAGAACATTTAAAGAATTATAAAACCGTATCCTCAAAACTCGCATAGACCCATTTTAATTGCTTAAAACACGATCGGGATATTTGGATATTATGTGGTACGGGTGTCCCATCTTCCCCCATAGTGCTATGCAAGTCAAAATGCAGTAATTTACAATAAACTATAGATCTTTAAATAAAACCAACATACCAGTTAACGATTTCGTGGCCACAACAGTAGTTTCTGTGTCGTTTTTCAACCACTGTGATTTGTGGACAACCCCGAAGTTCCCTCTCCCAATGACCTCTGCAAGTTAATATGATTTAAATCCAAGTAAACAACTGTTTATTGAGTTTGTATTGAAATTTCCCGTCCGTATTTTTCGAATAAAATCATTCCGTTTCCTGGACAGAGTGATTGAAATAGCGATTTGAACGCATGTTGACTTGATGCAAAAGATAATGGACTCGCGGGATCCAAATTAGAGACAGGTAAAATTTTATCGCAAAAATTTAAATCACTTCTGTAAACTTAAATCTCAGATTGTAGTTGATAGTTGTCGCTGCGAAATGAAAAAAACGCCGAAAACTAGATAATATCTCCAACCGACCAAAACCCCGTCTAAAAATCATGATAAAAACCCGCTGTGTAAACCCTGGTCACCTTCTACGAAGTAGATTAAGCCGAACGACGAGATTTGTACGAGGTCAAGAATTCAAGTTGATCGCTTTCTTTTGTACTGGCTTCGGATATTGTCGACTATTTTTAGGTAAAACGTGAAATTGAGCACGATACGCTAGTACGCGAATCGTAAACAAGCCATATGCTGGAAAATAAAATTTCGTAATCGCGCTAGAAGGTATATATATATAGTAATAGGTGGGGTAAGATGGGACAGCTTTTTATTCTATTTTCTCACCCCATTTGGTAATAAACAAAGGACGTTCAAAGAATTATAAAACTATATCCCCACGACTCCTATATAGACCGTTGTTAATTGTTTAAAACACGATTAGAATATTTCAATATTATGTGCTAAAGGTGTCCCTGCTCCCCCCACCCTACTATATTATACCAACCTATGGGTTATAGGGTAAAGTGGGACATGTTTTATTCAATTTTCTCGTCCCATGTGGTACCAAATAAAGAAAATTTAAAGATTTATATAACGGTATATCCTCACGGCTATAAAAAAAACGTTTTGAATTGTTAAAACTACCAAGATACTAGATACTACCAGATTAGACGAAGGAAGAGAATGAAAACGCGTACCATTTTACCCCACCCCATACGTACCATCTTACCCCCTCCCTACTTTGATGCGTTACCGTTACTAACAGGCATGGTACTGTTTGACTGCTGCACAGTTATTAAGGGATATAACATACGTCCAACTTGTTTATGCGCATATTGCTTTAGTTAAGCCTATTTCCGATTGCAGTTTTTGTCATTTATCGAAACTGTAAGCAACGGGAGGCATTATCCGTTTGTTTATTTCCAATCTAATCATACTCTGGCGCGGTTAGTTCGGGAAATAAAGCGCATATTATTTAGTACTCAGGCGAAAGCCCTGGGCCGAGTTTGGCGTGTTTTCTAAACAAATGAAGCTTGATATGATTTAGCTTGAGAGATTGTTTACACGAACGTTAGTTATTAATTGGAATGCAAACCGAATTGCCCTATACCGTATATAAGTTCACGCGAGTGATCTCCCAGTGCCTGCTTAGGGCCAGTAGTTGCGCCCCGCACTCGTTACTGTGTTAGCATGCAAATTCTTTCAGGCGTCTAATCAGAGCTCGAATCAACAGCGGTTTTTGAATAATAAACAAACCGATACCATACAGCTTGCGGTAACAATTGCCGATTGCAAGTAATTTGCAGACTGTACACCGAAACCTTAACCATTTGGTTCTAGAACACAAAGTCACCGCCCTTCTTTTTGCCAAGAAATTTTGTAAACGGATTAAAGACAACTTTAAAGTTGTTGCATAGCGAGGAAAATTTAATTCGGTTTAACACCCACCCCGCCAAGGTCGCGAACTTTTTATTTAGCGAGAACCTAACGCTGTTCACTCAATCATATTTAATAACGTTCCGGTAAGCTGTCGATATTTTCTACATGGCTTACACCACTGAATTCCGCTGAGAAAAGGCGGTAATACCGCTAGTCACTGCACGAATGTAGTTGCTTTGAAAAACTGTTGTAACCTATAATGGCTGGAATGTTTATAACTATATGTAATTAAAGAGGTCACACTAAACTCTTGAGTGTATAGGTCAAAAACTTCGCCTATTACCCGCACATGTGCTTTCATGCCGTTTTTTGCCATTAGGAGCTATTTTTCAACGCAAAATGCTTTTGTAGAATATTGTAAACGCTTGTATGACCTTCTATAGAGTAATACGAAGTTACTTAAAATACAAGGTGTTCCATAAAGTACCTCTTTTACGGATTAAAACTAATTGCACAGCAAGTCCTTACCGAGTTGAGTAAGCTGGTCTCTTTCGACTTCCCATTTGCGACCAAACACTGAATCGTATTGAGCTGATGAGTTGGGTGTGATATTATTGTTTGCCAGAACTAACGGTGAGGTATAACTGCTCCCGACCACGAATTTAGATATCTTAAGATCCAAAGCCCTGTAAAATATGGTTTGACATGTATACGGTGAATACAACGTAAAATACAGATGTTCTGTTTTAAACATCTCGTACCAGCTTACGAGTTACAACTTATGCAACTTGGTGGGTGACTGTTTTTTCTTCTGCATGGCGGATAATTTAGACACCCCATTATAGGGATCACTGGGTTGACAAAGTATTGTGGTAAACATAAATTCTTGTTATATACGTTATACCACGTTGGGCAAACCCCAATTTGCATAACATTGTTGTGCAAGCACATTTCCGTGCCAGATCGTGATGAAAAAATAATTCAAGAAATCTCCATTTTGTTTTTTTTTCGTTTCACCTTTTCCGTAGTCGCTGGTATCTTCGTGCCGAGCAGAAAAGTACACACGCGGCCAACAGGGCAAGTGGGACACCAACTGCTATACCAATGACAAACCGTGTCTCAGTACACCCCGAACCGTTGCGGTAGCCGTCGCCAAAGTATCCCTGTCTGTAAAAACCTCAATCTGCGTTATTTGCATTGCAACAACAGAACAAAAAGGTTGGGTGTTAAATTCAATGCAGCCGTGCTGAACTGCAGAACAGGATGGTAAACAAGTCTAATATACATACGATTAACCACGTTCTATTGTACATGGGCGAGGTCTAACGTTCGTATCCATTGAGAACCAGTGGAATTTGGGGTTCAGGTCAAGGTTCAAAAAACACAAATGTTCTAGGGTATTTTTATAATAGGATCTGGCTATTAATGCCTATAACTTGCCTCGCTGTAGGACCTTGCCAATATAGAATAGAAACCAATACGTTTCAAGAATTGCAATTGTAATAACTGTAAATTTTTTATAGTACTGATACCGTTCGCACATAACATCGTATACCCTACCGTATATAAGCTGCAATCACGATTAATGCTGAATGAATGTGACTTATTTACTCTCGCATGGCGGGGCAACGGCAGTCGTTAAAACACGTGTGTTATATTTCATACAGCTCGTGCCTGTTTACTAGTTACCACGTATGTAACTTTGAGAGTGTTATTTTGTATAGCTGACAATTTTGACAACCCATTAGTGACCACTGGGTTTAAGCAATAGTCGTTTTTTCTTTTCCAAGGATAAATAAATCTATGACTTACGGGCAACTGCATGAAGCACTCATACTCGGTGGCTCGTCGTCCTCACAGAGCGCATTAGGGTGACAAACATGGTTCGAATCCAACCTCGTCAAACAGGCGTTTACATTCTTACACCCCTCTCCGTTTTCCCATACTTCTAGAACCCCGTTACCATAGTACCCTGGCCAACAGCTACAGTTTGCTGGGTAGATTCTGTTGGGTTTTACGTCCACGCAATCTGCATGCTCGTCACAGTATGTTGTTTTATTCGTACCCGCTATAACACTGCAGGCGTCCACATCTGGAACGTATTTGGTTGCATTTATTTTCGTTTTTCTTTTTTTTCTTTTTTTTTTGCTTTATATATATAGTAGGGTGGGGTAAGATGGGACAACGGTCATGAAATTCTGTAAATATTCTTTGTTTCCTACCAAATGACCGGAAAATAGAATAAAACATGGACCATCTTACCCCAACTTTAATACAAGAAATGATTCGTTACTTGCAAGTCATATTGCAACGTATATAAAATCCTAGTGATAAACGTACAGGATATTGCGCTTTATAAGATAATATGCAGATTAAGTACTATGTCATACAGTACAGCAATAGCCCCTACACTGTTTCTTGGAAAATCCCATATTTAATATCCTGTGCTCTTATTACAAGCAATGACATAACCACGTATCTTCTTTAAGGTTTTAATTGTACAAAAGTGGCATGACAACATGCAGTATGTGTTATAAGTGTATCTGCTAGACCGTGAACCTTTTTTGGTTGAATGTAACTTTATCCTCGCCTGGCTGGAACACGATAGTCGTTATAACACGTGTGTTCTGTTGCACACACCTTGTGCCCGCCAACGAGTTACCACGTATAACTATATGAGTGACTGTTTTTTTTCTGTGTGGCTGGCAATTTAGACAGCCCATAAGTAAACACAGAGTTGGAGGAATAGCCATTAAAGGTGGCTGTATACAGTATCCGGAATTCGTCCGTTTTGTCTGTTTTATCTGGATTTCGCTGCCGCATGCGAAACTCGGTAATGGGCTTGCATACGACTTCGCAAGAAAATTCGCATGCCGGATACTGTGTACAGCCACCTTTAGTGTCTTGCCCAAAGACACATACGCCCACAATGGTATCAGCAACGAGCCTTGAACCTATTACCTCTCGGTTAAAAACAGCGTGGTAATACCGACTGCCTCATGGTGCCGGTAAAGGTTGGCTGTTAGTATTTCATGCTCATGCTGTCCCAGTGCGTGCTGAAAATTGAAAAGTTTACACATACCCCCACCTTGAATGAAGAACGATAAGTGTGCTCGGTCCCCGTATTCCTGACAGCCAAGAATGCCGCATTCTGACGGTTCTCGGTCGACGATTGGTGTCACAGTAAATCTGTGTGTTTGATTGTATTGTAGCCCGGTCACCGTTACGTTGTAGTACGTGTCTGGCGTGTCAGATTCTTGAGTAACCTGTGCAATTTTTAAGTAGAAGTAAGGTGTAAGATACCTTTAGCACTTAATATCAAAATATTCTGATTGTTTTTTAAACAATTAACAACGGTCCATGGGAGTCGAGGGGATACTGTTTTAAAATTATTTAAATGTTCTTTGTTTACTACCAAATGGGACGGAAAATAGAATGGAAAGGTGTCCCATTTTCCCGCCCTACTATTGATCTTAAAATGTGTACGTATATTAGACAGTATATAGGCGCATTGAAGTATAATAAATATTAAATACAATTTGTCTCAATATAGCAGTTAAAAATAGAGGTTATTTTTTTGTTACGACCAAAAAGTACTAAATTTTTTAAAAAACTATTTTTCAAAAATTGGTGATTTTTCAAAACGTATTGTGCACTAGCCTACTCACTCGTTCAGAAACGTCGGCCTTTCCGTGCCCCACTATCTTGAAAAAGTAGCGTGTAACTCTTTTGCCCCGTACCACGTCGTGTGGGGCCTTCCATCGTATCACCACTGTGGCAGAATGATCATCAAAATTATCGTAAACTCGATATAGTCGAAAATTGGACGGCGGACTGGACGCAGTTGACAGTTCTGTGATATATTCTTGTTTCAATAATATAGTAGGGTGGGGTAAGATGGGACACCTTTTCATTCTATTTTCTCGTCCCATTTGGTAGTAAACAAATAATATTCAAAAAATTATAAAACCGTATTCTCACGATTTCCACGGACCGTTGTTAATTGTTTAAAACACGATCAGGATATTTGAATGTTATGTGCTAAAGGTGTCCCATCTTACCCACCGTAGTATAAGAATTACTTTATTTGTCGCTTGGATTACGATAGCGAAGATTTAAAATTATTTTAAACAAAAATACAGGATATAGCGAAAACAACAGTTGTTAAAACGCGCTTACAGTAAAAACATTTTTACATTTAGTTGGAAGAAAATAAGCGTGGTCGCTTCACCTAGCGGACAAACGAGCCATTTAGGTTTAATTATTATCAAGTTAATCTTTTAAAAGAAAAAAAGTGCGCATAAAGCACGATCCTTATATGTAAAACAGTTGGTTTAGAAATATTAAATATTTTTAGACCAAAGCGGTTTATGTATAATAGGCTTGTTACGTATAAATAGGCCGCTATGTTCTTTAGTAAATAGGCTGGAGTATTGTTATTAGATGTATGTTGTATTGTGTATTTGATTAACCGTATGTGTATTGAAAAACCGCAAATTACATTGAATTTAAATATAGCATTCAAAAGCAATTTTATAAATCTCGTAACTGACAGCAAAATGTCGTTTCAAAATCTATAGAAATTTGAAAACAATTCAATAACATCACGTAATGGCCATCAAAATATCGTTTTAAGAAATATAAAACCTGTCAGTAACACGTAACTCACAACAAATATCGTTTCAAAAGTCTTGAGAATTTAAAACAATTCTATAACATGTAATAATGGCCATTTAAATTTCGTTTTAAAGTCTCGAGAATAAAAAAATTCAATAACACGTAATTGATAACAAAATATTTTTTCGAAAACTTAAGAATTTTATGAGTAAAAACTTACCACTTATGTTTTGCTCACTGCGGCAAAACTCATACGCTTTTAAATGGTGAACTCCTACAGTTTCAACCAGATGATGCCCGCAGAAAAGAACAACTTTTTCCGATCTTCCTGTCCCGTCTAAACTGACTTGCATGCCGGTGTAGGGATAAACCATAAACGAGTACTTTCTCCCAAAACTGATTTCGAATGTGGCGGTTTTGGTGTACTGAAGTATAAATATCGGAAATTAGGAAATTTTAGAAGCCAGAAAAGATTTTTAGGTTCCAGGAAACAGTAAATATTTATTGCACTTTGGCCGGATCCGAAAACTGTATTTCGTAGAAGGAACCGCATGCTTTTTACGTTCTACGTCAAAATACCCAGCTTGAACTATTAACCCTATTCAAACTAAAATCTTGAGCTTTTAATATCAAACGTTAAAAATTAAATTGTTAAGGTTTAAAAGCACTAAGTTTAAGTATGAATAAAAATTGTGTGGCGGGGCAACGACAGTCGTTATAACACGAGTGTTCGGTTTCATACACCTCGTTCCGCTTAAGAGTTACCTCGTATGTAACTTTGTAGGTAAATATTTTTTTGGAATTTTTATTTTTTGTTATGTATGGCTGATAGCTTGGTCAACACAAAATGGTTCAATGGGTTTAAGAAATTGCTACTATGTGTCTTGCCGAAATACAGGCACGCCTACAATGGTAGTAGCATCGAGCCTCGAACCCGTCAACTCTGAGCGCTAGATAATATGTATGGTAGGGTGGGGGGGAAGATGGGACACCTTTTCGTTTAGTTTACTCTTTCTATTTGGTTGTAAACAAAGAACATTCAATGAATTATAAAACCGTATCCTCACGACTTCCACAGACCGTTGTTAATTCTTTAAAACACGATCAGGCTATTTGGAAATTATGTGTTAAAGTGTCCCATCTTCCCCCACCCCACTATAATATATATAATCTGATATATAGTGTATACCTTATTGACAGCTGTACAGCTTCTGTCTCTTAAAGTAGAACATACACTGCTTAAAACACAAGGGGGACCAATTTCGTCTTCGCATGGAAAGGGGCAATCAACATAACTACCGTTTTGGTCGGTTACCCAGAACGTTTTGTTAATGTAGTGTTGGCACCTGTGTAAAATATATGAAGGTAATTTACTTTATCCTCGCTTGGCCCGAAAATGACAGTCGGTATGACACGGGTGTTTCGTTTCCTACACCTCGTACCAGCTTATGAGTGTATTACTTTGTGGGTGGTTATTTTTTGGTGGAATTTTTATTTTTCATGTTGTATGACTGATAATTTGGACAACCCATTAGTGACCACTGGGTTGAAGCAATTGCCGTTCAATGTCTTGCCCAAGGACCGATACGCCCACAGTATAACAGTGAAATATATAACTTGATGTATACGGATACGTATTTGGTAAAAGCTGTAGTAAAATCTTACCCTGCTAGGGGGTCAGACGAAGGAAAGCCTGGGTTGACAGCGCCTGGAAAAGAGAATATACCTGCGAAAATATTGGTTTAAATAATGTAATATCACGCACCCGCTGTACTGGTCAATGGCTTATTTGTTTTTCATAACAGTATCGGTTAAAATAAAATCTCATATTATTCATAAATTTATTTGTCTCTTCGATTACGGTAGCGAAGATTTAGAAATTTTAAACGAAAAGACAGGGTACAACGACAAAATAACAGTTCTTAAAACACGCTTACCGTTAAAAACAGATTTATATTTACTTGGAAGAAAAAAGGCGTGGTGGCTACACCTAGCAGACAAAAAAACGAGCCATTTATTTTTAACTATTTTCAAATTAAACTTCTAATAGAAACAAAATTGTGCGTTAAGACACGAAATTAGGAAGTTACCAGGAAACGGGATGCTTCTTTTCGATAGGGCTTCGATAGAAGCTGCATCGGCATCCTCAAAACAGTAGAGAAACCCGTCCAAAGTCTCATCTAAAATTATACCACATTGTTACAATACATACTAATGTGGGGCAAGATGGGAAACCTGTAGCACATAATATCCAAATATACTGACCGTGTTTTTAAAAAAAGTAACACCAGTCTATATTTCCCACAAAAAAAATCCAGAAAAAAAAGGTTTTTTTACCTTCTGGTATTTGTACGTCCCATGTGTACGTAACTGTTAGATCGTAGTCGGTCAGGTTGGCAGGGTTGTAGAGAATGAAATTTGCTTTTTCTGTTACATTTACAATTCGGGCGTTTCTGTTCACTGCAGAAAATAATTTGAAAGATTACCCGGCGCCGTGGCGTAGTGGTTAGCGCGCCTGCTTGTAACCATTAGGTAATGGGTTCAAGGCTCGTCGCTGCTACCATTGTGGGCGTATGTGTCCTTGGGCAAGACACTTAACGGCAATTGCTCCAACCCAGTGGCCACTAATGGGTTGTCCAAATTATCAGCCATACATAAAAAAAAAATGAAAAAATCCAAAAAAAAACAATCATCCACAAAGTAACATACATGGTAACTCGTAAGCTGGCACGAGGTGTTAAACCCGTGTGATAACGACTGTCGTTTTCCAGCCACGCGAGCATAAAGTAAGTTTCATTCATTCATTCATTCATTTTTAATTGATACTTCTGAAACTGCGCGACTTTCTAGTATTTTACTTCTAAAACGTGATTTATTAAATGGGGTATTGGCACGCTTCATATTAGCTTAATAAATTGGTCATTACCGTTAAGTCGTTCATCGCTATGTATTAAAAGTTCAAATAAATTCTAAGCATAAAACTGTGCAATTTTGGTTATGTACAGTATAGGCGTTTATTATAAATACATATTATGTGTGTGTTGTATATAGCATAGGATGAGGGAAGACGGGACACCTTTAGCAAATAGTATTCAAATATCCTGATCGTGTTTTAAACAATTAGGAACGGTTTATAGGAGTCGCGAAGATACGGTTTTATAACTTTTTAAATTCTCTTTGTTTACTACTAAATGAGACGAGAAAATAGAATAAAATGCTGTCCCATCTTCCCCCGTCCCACTATATTTGTTCGTCGCGTGCCAAAGAGGTGTCTGCCTTTTATAGCCCATGATGAGAGAACACTCGTATTTTAACAATTTTTGTTGTTGAGCCACGCGTGGATAAATAAGTTACATTTATTCATTTATTTATATTGGCATAAGCATTCTATTAGCCTAATGGCCTACATCATGAAATGTCTCTTTAACACATACTTAGAATTCGTAATTAAACAAACGATCCTTAATCGTAAGCAAAAGCCAGGGCTATAAGAACATGCGCATAATATATCATACTTTGCCTTATTTAGTCAAAGAATTTAAAACTATTCATCCCTGCGTGATTTTGCTTGTGCATACGTTACCAGTCATTCCTTTTACAGTCTTTCCCGCTGTTTATTTATTTTTTCGCCATGAAAAATCGCCAATAGGATTAAAGTATCTAACGGCCAGAAAGCTCATGCACGAACTGGACATATACGACAATTATTTCGTGTAGGCATTCGCCATATCGGATTAAACGGCCGCGAACTGCTTAAACCGCGCGGGAAGTGGCCGATTTTTGCAAGCGTTAATTTTGAAGTGTCCAACCTTGCGGAAAATGTCGCACGCGTTCCAAGGCGGATGACTAGAGTTCATATAGCGGTTATTTGCGAGCGTAATTGCTCCTGGAGAAAGGTGTGAAATAAGTTACATCATAGCTTAGTGCGCTTACTAATGATTCGCACGCAAAACAATAAATAAATGCAACTTATTTACCTTTGCGTGGCGGGCAACGACAGTCGTTATACCACATACACCCACAATGACAGCAGCATGCGTTTCGTTATAACTTAATACGTTTACAAAAAACGCACACAAAAGTAACGGGTTTCAAATTAAAATTTTAATAAATAGCATGATATGCTTTCAAGTCGTAACTGCCATGAGAGATTAAAAAAGGAACCGCAGTCGACAGCAAACATGCGGGGCCTCTTTTCTCTTTAAGTTACTTCCTAGTAACAACGTCAAAAAGTCTATGAGAATTGGGTTTCGTGTAATTAACTATATCCTATAATTTCGGGTGGTATACTGAGTAAAAATCGATGAAAAGTTATATTAGAAAGTTATAGTACTGTGGGGTAAGATGGGATACCTTTGGCCCCTAAATCCCATATTACCTAATCGTGTTTTTTAACAATTAGTAACGCTTTTTTACAGTCACGGGGCTACGTTTAAATAATTCTGTAAATATTCTTTATTTACTATAGTAGGGTGGGGGAAGATGAGACACCTTTTCATTCTATTTTCTTGTGCCATTTAGTAGTAAACAAGGAACATTCAAAGAATAATAAAACCGTACCCTCACGAATCTCATATATAGTATAGTAGGGTGGAGGAAGATGGGACACCTTTAGCACATAATATCTAAGTATCCTGATATAATTCTTTGAATGTTCTTCGTTTACTACTAAATGGGACGAGAAAGTAGAGCTAAAAAGTGTCCCATCTTCCCCCACCCTACTGTATATTTATTTACTAAAGATGTCCCGTTTGTCCTCATCCTACTATATAAATGCGATAAATAAATTCAGTAAAATAGAAACTGAAAGCAAAGTTTGTTTCTCTATCTGTCAACTTTTTGGTCTTCCGCCAAAGCGTAAAGGAAGCGCATGCAGTTAAATGACGTCATAATGCAGTCACATACGTCATAAATCCCGCGCTCGGTTGTCAAACACCGAGTGTGATCGAGTGCTTGATTCGTTGCCAATCAGATGCGATCGCGGCCGGTAAGGACAAAAAGTCGGGGCGTAATTCTAGGAAATTGAGCGGACAGGAACGCTTCTCCTCTCAAACACAATAACATCTATAATATTTCCCTAAGTAGGGTTGGGAAGATGGGACACCTTTGATTTTATTTTCTTGTCGCATTTGATAGTAAACAAAGAACATTCAAAGAATTATAAAAACTCTATCTTTACGACTCCTATAGACCGTTGTTGAATGTTTAAAACATAGTCAGGATACTTGGATATTATATGTGATAAAGGTGTCCCATCCCCCCCTCCCCCTCACCTAACTATAACGAAAACTGCGATTGATTTTGAATGTTTTTGGTCATTGAATAAATGAATGAATGTAACTAATTTATCTTCGCGTGGCGGGCAGCGGCGTTCGTAATAAAACGGGTGTTATCTGTTTCATAAACCTCATGCCCGTTTACGAGTTATGAAATATGTAAATTTGTAGGTGATTTTTGTTTTTTAAGATATTTTTATATTATTTAATATTTTATATATAGTTAACAATTTGGACAATATAAAAAACGGGACCCAAGCAAAACAAAAAAAACGGTTTTGCCACTTCCGATTTTTTACGAAACCGCAACTGCTCGTGCTGCTATACTGTCACCTTTAATAATCTCCGCCAATCGTATGCTTAGATTAAGGCTGCGCATACTTGGTCTTATCGTTGATATCGCGACACGTTGTGGTTCTATATGATTCATAAAATGCCTGAACGCCTAACCACGAAGCTGTAGAGATTTCTATTTTTTTGTAAGGGAGAAATGGCCACCGGAAACGCTCACGTTAGTTACGGGCGCTTAAACCTGATATGGTTTCCGAAACTGTTAGTCAATTACACCAAAGTGATATTTTGGTACAGTTTTTCGACACAATTCGGCGGCTTGCGGGATTTCCAAGTAAAGACACAAATCCGACAATAATCGAATAATCCTAAAATAATTTATTATAATAGGTTGGGGGGATATTTTTATTCTCATTTCTCGTCCCATTCGGTAGTAAACAAAAAACATTCAAAAAATTATATAACCGTATCCTCACGACTCCCATAGACCGTTGTAAATTGTTAAAACACGGTCAGAATATTTGAATAATATGTGTTAAAGGTGTCCCATCTTCCCCCGTCCAACTATATGGTTTTTAAACCGCTGTTTCCACTGTACAGCCCCTACAACGCGTTAAATATAGTGGTAGGCCATACAAGCTAAAAATTACATCCCCCGCGGACAGTGTTACTGGAAAAATCACAACTTCTATAATTGTAACTTTCCATTGTGATAAATTATAGGCGAGACCCTTTCGCGCACGACGGGCTTCGGCCAAACAATGTTAAGCCGCGCTTGCCTCTAAAAGTAATAACTATTATCGTGGTGTAATTGCTGGTTGCATCGCATTGTAAAAGGCGAGATATATTCCTGTATCTGCTGGATCTCATATCCGCTCGTCGAGCGGAATTCCCCAATAAAGTTTACGCGCAATTAATATGCAAAATTTTACTGTAATCAGACATGTATGGTGGGGAAAGATGGGACACTTTTTCATTCTATTTCCTCGACCCATTTGGTAGTAAACAAAGAACTTCCAAAGATTTCTAAAACCGTATGCTCACGAATCCCATAGACCGTTCTTAATTGTTGAAGACGCGATCACGATATTTGGATATTATGTGCTAAAGGTGTCCCGTCTTACCCCACAGTGTAGTAGGGTGAGGTACGATGAGACACATTTAGCACATAATGACCAAATATCCTGATCGTGTTTTAAACAATTACAAACAGTCTATGGGGGGCCGTGAGGATACGGTTTTATAATTCTTTGAATGTTGTTCGTTTACTACTAAATGGGACGGCAAAATAGAATGAAAAGGTGTCTCATCTTCCCCACCCTAATATACATATATATATATATATACCATATGAGTTACTTTACAACAGCTGTTTAGAAACGTGACGCATTAGGTGGAATAATGTGGATTACCTTTGCAGTCGGAGCAAATTACGCAGAAAAGCGTAACCGCGCATTATAATATATACCAATCCACACAGTAAGCTGACACGCGAGGCTTTTGGGCGCGTCACACTGCGGAAAGTTTTAAAACAAAGAGATAGAGATTACTTTTCGACTGAGCGTGTGTGCATCAGCATTGCGACCCTCTACCGGACCGTGGCCTGTAATTAAAATTAGGCGTTGTTGCAAAGCGTTGTGGTATCGCCACGGGCAGTAAGCTTGTGGTTGGCTGGCCCGGAATAACCCGCGCGCCTTCGCAGCCATCGAAAGAAGATTTTCTTTGGCTACTAATCGCTGCCTCAGAATGACAATGTGATTCCTCGGCACGCACAGGCGGTTTTGATTTCTCATCGTTCCAAAACTCGATAAATATTTAAGTTGGCTGGAACGGCGTCTTTTTGCGCGACGTTTTAAACTTAGATTGCGATAAATTTAATCGCTTCGTTATTTCGAAGTAATTTATCAAGGCGCAATAATAGCCACGCTTTTTAATTGACACTCTTTCCCGCACTTTTTATCCATACAGTGTTTTTTGCAACTGTTGTTTTGCTTTTGACTCTTCGTTTTTTAAATAACGTGATCTTCGCTATCGTTTTCGAAGAGATAAATAAAATTTAATTTACTTTACATTTCCGGAAGTTTTGGTCGCAAATAAGTCTACCCTTTGAAAAACTTCTTTTACAGACATTAACAAAACACTGCTGTGGCATTATGATGCATGTCCTGTCGCTATTTCCAGGAAATCCTAAATTTCATAAAATCACGCAGGGTAAATTTTCGCCTTCTATTTTACGAACGTTTTACTTATATGGTATAAGCACGTCATTTGAAACACATATATAACTTTAACCTTTAAGCTCTAATGCGCTGCGTGCTGGAATAATTATATAGTAGGGTGGGGAAAGATGGGACACCTTTTAAACACAATCAGGATTTTTGGATATTATGTACTAAAGGTGTTCCGTCTTCCCCCACCCACTATACATCAATATACTATGTATATAATATACTGTCATTTAAAGTAAATATAAAATTGCGGGATTTTTGCCATTGCCGTTTTTGTCGAAATTTTGTTCCGGTTGGATTTTGTTTGAGTAAAAGGTTAAAATGCCGAAGAATTAATCGGTATGGGCGTCCTCTGTTATTACGAGGCTGTACATCAGCGCGGCAGACATGACATCACACTATTTGTAGCTGTTTACGCGCACTTGAACGAATCAAAATTTCAGGATTTTCGGGCGGTTGTCAAAAATGTCTTACAATTGAATTTGAGCGGTCGTACCAAAAATTCGGCAAAAATATTTTCAAAAATTTAAATATTTTTATCAAAAAAATTTTTTGGAAGCGCTTCAAATAATGTTACGTTTGCAATATTAAACTAAAAATCTTTTTTTTTAAATGACATTAACATATTTTAGGCTAAAATCGAAAAAAAAAAGTTTTAAGATACAGTATTACACATTTTACCTGCATTAAAACAGGAATCTACTAGCTGGGCTTTCCAAACCAGAGAAATTGCCATACACCAGAGAAAATGTAGAGCCTTCATTGGTGTAAGCTGTGATATATTCCAAATTGTTTATAAACCTATTCTAAAAAAAAAATTTACCTAGACTAAAAATAGGTTTTAAGACAAGAATAAAACTGGTTTAAACGGAATAAAAAATGAACAAATTTTGTAGTTGTGGCGTACTACCACTTGTTTAAATGTTATTTTATGCACCAAAAACAAAAATCGTTTATGACGTTTCTATATACAGTAGGGTCGGGAAAGATGGGACATCTTTTAACTCTATTTTCTCGTTCCATTTGTTGTTTTTTTATAAAACTGTATCCTTACGACTCTCATAGACCGTTGTTAATTGTTTAAAACACGGTCAGGATATTTAGATATTATGTGCTAAAAGTGTCCCGTCTTCCCCCACCCTACTATATATATATATACCTTTACCAATTATCTATAACTAAACTAATATACGAATATATTACTCGAACGAAGTTTCCCATTACAATTGCATTCTATAATTGCTTAATCGTTACACAATAACGACTCTGTAGTAATAACAGCTGTTCTATATATAATAAAGCCTTTATAGGCAAATATATAACATTGCCTCGCTATTATATAGTGGGTTGGGGGAAGACGGGACACTTTTAGCACATAATATTCAAATATCCTAATCGTGTTTAAACAATTAACAACGGTCTATGGGAGTCGTGAGAATACGGTTATATAATTCTTTAAATATTTTTGTTTACCACCAAATAGGACGAGAAAATGGTATGAATAGGTGTCCCATCTTCCCCCACCCTACTATATTGCCTACACTGTGAGCGGCTGACTTTTTTTACAAGTGTTTCAATCTGCTGTAGCGACTTCTTTTATAACTAATGTAGTTATCTGTCTATCTGAATATTCACAAAAAATCGTGCTCAAATTTTAATTAATCCGAATTCCAAACTAACTTCCCATTCAAAACTCTTGTATGAAAATGATTCCCGCGCACGAAAACTGACCTACAAAATACACCCCGATCTTCAGCATTAACGTTTTACTTTGTACTACTAATTTATATGCACATGCTAGAATGACGAAGATTCGAATTAACTTATGTTGATGTGTACCAACTATATTCATGAGTCCTAGTCATGCAACTGAAGCTATTTAAGCGCCGTGATGATACTTTTACACTCAGGCATGATTGATCGCAATGCTTAAAACGTGATGTACTAAGACGCGTCGTTGATACAGAAATTTTATTCTAATTTTAAGTCAAAGATTTGGCTCTGATTAAATGTACCGCAGCGTAAAGCTAATCTACAAACCGAAGCAGTGCAATATCAGTTGCGTATATGTTTAACCAGTTACAACTTAGCGGTAATGTCGCCAACAGCAGTTTACCCAAGCCATATAATTAGATTCCGTACCCCACTTAGGCACCGCAAATCGTCTCTATTTGGCAGGCTCGACCAGCAACCTCTCAAATAACATTAATTCCCCAGAATCTGTTAGCCACTGCCTGTCCCCCTACTCTGCAATTCCTGCTTTCTTTTAGCCCGCTTTCCACTGTCCTACGGGAGTTAATTGTCCCCTGGTAATCGAGAACTAACCGCAGGGATGTTCTCAGTTTTCACTTGTTTTTCGCGCGCGTACAATACATTCAGAAGCCCGAAGGCGATTGGTTTGTTTATGATGGCTTAACGATAGCGAGAACAAATGCTTCCATTCCTCACTGATGAGATTAAACCATCACCGCTAACTCATGATGGAGCCGCGCATACATTGTCTGAACTCCAGTGGTAAATGCTAAAGCCGCATATATACTGTCCCAACTCCAACGTTAACTCCGAACTTTTTCGCCGCACCACCCGCATTTGAATCTATTTTCCTAGCTAACGTCGGGCGATCTACACAGCAAGCTCCGGAGTAATTCGGGGACATTTTTCTGCTTCCTCTCCTACAGAGGCATAAACACGACGTGACAGAAAGACAACGCTGTGACGCCTACGTTCGCTTTCCTTAGTACAACCTGGCACGTCCTCCACTGTAGTTTCGGATCATTATTTCCCAGTATGTCTTTCTATCGGCAACGCGCGCCGGACTGGTAGCTAGCTTAGGCCTGCTAAAGAAGAATGCCAATTTAGCCTGAGGTATCAGCTATCCGATATCATACCTTCGTCGTTTTTGAGCATGTTAATACATCAAAGCGAGCTAATTACCGGCGTGCCCATTGTGGCCGGCGGACCGGCTAAAATGCGAAATGTTTTAACCAGCAAACGACTCATACTACCTGCTCAGAAACATTATTTTTGAACTTAAAATATTTGTTTTGCACATCATGTTTTATCGTCGCTACCTACTGCGTAAGCATAGAAAGCATCCTAACAGGAAGTTATTTAAGGCCGCACGACAACACTTAACTTTCTGAGTTACTTTTAACGCTATAACCTCACTATACAAGTACTTTGATAGTAGCGGGAAAGATGGGACACCTTTTCATTCTATTATCTCGTCCCATTTTGTAGTAAACAAAGAACATTCAAAGAATTATAAAACCACATCCTCACGACTCCCATAGACCGTTGTTAATTGTTTAAAGCATGTGTCCCATCTTCCCCCACTCTACTATATATATATATATAAATGTGGTTAAACGTTAAGGTAGTATAGTAGGGTGAGAGAAGATGGGACACCTTTGACACATTATATTCAAATATTCTGATCTTGTTTTAGACAATAAACAACGGTCTATGGGAGTCGTGTGGATACGGTTTTATGATTCTTTGAGTGTTCTTTATTTACTACAAAATTGGATGAGAAAATAGAATAAATGGTGTCCCATCTTCCCCCATGTAACCGAGTAAGCTATTAGCGTGTGTCGTGCACTCAATTACGTCAATGTGCAGTCAAAACCTTTGACGTGTATTGCTTGCAAGGTAGCATCAAGCATGGTTCGCGCTTCCTGACTTTTACAAGTCTTCTGGGAAGTTTAAAAGCATGTATAGTAGAGTGGACGGGGGAGGGGGGGGGGGGGAGAATACCGTTAACACCTAAATTCCATATTTCCTGATCGTGTTTTAAAAATTAACAACCTCCTTTAAGAGTCGCGGATCAAGGTTATATGATTCTGTTAATATTCTTTATTTACTACCAAATTTGGCGGGAAAATAGAATAATAATATGTCCTATCTTATACCCCACTCTACTATATGATTGTTTTGGTAAGATGATCCATGTTTTCGTTCTCTTTTGTCGTCCCATTTGGTAGTCCACAGGGATTATTAAAAAAAATGATATACCCGTAAAAAATTATATAACCTCCCAACGACTTTGATGGGGGTCAAATTGGTTAAACACCACCAGGAAATATGGTATTTTACGTCCCAACAGTATCTATCTTACCGATACCTTACTTTACTACATATTATATTGGGGCGGGGGGAAATGGGTAACCCTTTTATTCCGTTTTCTCGTCCCATTTGGTAGCAAACAAAGAACATTCTAAAATTTATAAAACTGTATCTTCACGACACCCATCATATACCACTGATAATTGCTTAAAAGACAATCAGGATATTTGGATATTATGTACTAAAGGTGCCCCGTCTTCCCCGACCCTACTATATTAAAATCATGGCCTTACCCAAAGTAGTATAATCTAATGGGTCTCATTATATCAGGGCGTAATTATTTTTAGATGCACCCCATTTAGCAAGCAAAAACAGAGCCACTGTTTTTGTACACTCATGTTATACATTGTAACTTGTGGGGTAATGGGCCAATCCTGGCCTAAATCCTAGGACCCATGGCGTGCCACGCAGCGGGTCCCACCCACATTGCTCGCCACGCGAAGTTAAAAACAATGTGAAGTTTTATTTTTGCTGTCAATTCTATGTTCGAATCTGTGAAATAGAATCACATCGTTTAAGATTGGGAGAAAAGATTTATTATTTTATCGATTTGCAGTCCCGGGCACCTGTATTATTTTAATTGTTTTTTTACCATGCATGTGAAACTTCCAATTAAAATGTATTTTTTAATTAGAATAAATAAATGCCCACCTGCTGTTTTGATCGATTCCCAAATACATAAACGTGTTTATTTGGAGGGAATAACATCGTCCAGCTGTCTAATGGTACGCAGTTTTTTCTTTTAAATATATAGTAGGATGGGGGAAGATGGGATAACTTTTCATTCTATTTTCCCGTCCCATTTTGTAGTAAACAAAGAACAATCAAAGAATTAAAAAACCGTATCCTTACGACTTTTATAGACCGTTGTTAATTGTTTAAAACATAATCAGGATACCATGTGCTAAAGATTTCCGGTCTTCCCCCACCCTATTGTACAGCTTTGGAATACAATAGAAACTTAGGCATTGAAGGTGTATTTAGTAAAATGCATTGAAACATGCTGGTACGAGTTAAGAGTGAATGAATGAATAAATGTAACTTGCTTTCTCGTGTGGTGGAAAACGACAGTCGTTATAACACGGGTGTTCTGTTTCATACACCTTATGCCACAGCTTACAAGTTACCACGTATATATGATGTAACATTGAGGGAAATTGTTTTTTTTATGTACTGCGTGTTTGTCATTTTTGAGAGTACAATTTAAATGGTCAGGGACAACTTATTGATTCAACTATTTTACAGAACTTGTCAGCAGTTACATAAACATGTGAAAGCAATCAAATTAAAATCCAATTTACAATACTGTATAAGTATTGGACCGTCTGGCGCCGCTATGGGAGTTAATCCGAAAACCTATGCTTTAAATTTTATGACTATATAACCGCATAGCAAATGTATTACTGCTGTAGTATGATGAGGTGTTGTTTACCCAGTTGGGTGCTAGGGCGAAATATAGGGGGCCCAGTATATGTAACACGTTATTAGTCAGGTAAATTTTTAGACCTATAAATTATCGGTTTTGTTCTGAAAGTGTAATCTCTAAAAGAAAAATAGGGGGCTTTAAGAAATAAGCTTATATATATTAGGGTGAGGAGATATGACATCTATAGCATATAAAAACCAAATATCCTGATTGTGTTTAATAAAATTAACAACGGTATATGGAAGTCGTGAGGATATTTCAAAATTCTGTGAATGTTCATTGTTTAATACCAAGTTGGACGAGAAAATAAAACGAAAAGGTGCCCATCTTTCCCAATCCTATTATATATTTGTATAATTCAGACAATTAAAACCTATTTAAGTTTCGCTACGCCAGTTTGCACCGTTTATTAAATCGGTTATGTAGATTTAAATTGTCAAATGGAAGAATCAACACAAAACATTTATGATACCCACCCGTTTGCCCGAGTCAGAAAACGCGATATTATTGACCGCATTCTGTATTTTCAACAGATGCTTCGTTATATTTAGTTATACCTGGTTTGTGGGAGCCTAACAAGCCCAGTCTTATGCCGTCGCCGTCAACTCAATCGATTGCATATTAGTCGAACATGCGCGAGAACCGCACAGACCAATTTGTAAACGTGCTATTTGTCCGGCTTTTAGAGTGCGATCGAACTGCAGCTCCCCTATAAGGTGACTCAGCCTACAGAGCAAATTTATTCTCTCTCTACCCTTGGCGTTAATGAAAACCGATTCGTGTAAGCCGATAATGAAATTGGTATAAATGGGTAGTCAAACACGCTGCGCATGTATGTTGACGTTAAAATGTAATAAAACAGACCGGATAGTAGGCAAGAAAGACAGCCAGAAAAATGTCAAAAGTTCAGGAAGGCGTAAAGTGGGATATCAATTAAACAAAAGACTGGATTTAACGTTTAGCAGTTGTCGTTTTCATTGTGCATAGCCTAGCCTATATTTGGTATATATTTAGTACTGTGGGGTAAGATGGATACCGTTGGCAGATAATATTCAGTATTTCCTAATCGTGTTTTAATAATTAATAACCGTTTTTTATTATAGGGGTGAAGCTGTTATATATTTGTGTTGAATATTCTTTGTTTAATACAAAATAAGACGATAAACAGAATAAATCTTACCCATAACTTTTACTATATTATAAATTTTAGGATTTTTTGGAAGGGGGGTGGGTTGTACACTGTTGTATTCTTTAAATATAGTAGGGTGGGGTGAGATGGGACACCCTTGGCAGATAATATCTAAGTATCCTGATCTTGTTTTAAACAATTAACAACGGTCTATGGTAGTCGTAAGGATACGCTTTTATAATTCCCTCAAAGTTCTTTGATTACTACTAAATGGGACAAGAAAATAGAATAAAGCGTTGTCCCATTTTCCCCACCCTACTATATAAGTTATTTATACTGGTTATAAATCACTAGATTACCATATCAAGCTATAGAAATGTTGCCGCATATTAAAATAGCCATCATTGGTGCTTCTGGTACGGGCAAGACGTCTTTCATTAGGAAATTTAAAACCAATCAGTTTATTCAAGAAGATGCCCATAAAGATTACTGTGAGATGATGTCTCCTGATCTCAAACGAAGAAACCGCAATTCGAAAGCGAAGGAAGCGATACAGGCTTCACTAGATGTACCAGCACACATGGAGAGGTGCCAGGCAACAACCTGTACTGTACTGTTTAAACCGAAATTGGTGGGCAAGCATAATGGAGTTGAAGACCTACTTGATATTACACTAATGGACTTTCGGGAGTTCGACAAATTTCCTCTCGATTCGTTAGAAGAGTGGGAGACAAGAGGAGCTATTGGAGTGAGGTCCGCTGACGCGTATATTCTATTTTATGACGTCACGAACTTCTCGTCTCTTGAGCACGTAATCAATATGAGAGAAGGCATTGTAGAAGTAAGTTATATATTTTGTCTGGTTTTTCAGAAATTTGCATAAGCGTAATAGAAAGTTGTTTTGGTGATTTGGGATAATGTTTTTGGTCGTGGACTTTGATAGATAGCCATGCTAATGTACTTGGAATTTGTCGAATTTGTTCTGTTTTTCTTTTAACAATTTAATAAAAAAAATATTATTATTTTTTTAGTCGTGTGCTTTGAGTATGGATAGCCAAGCTAATGGGTCATCGAATTCACGTGCCAAGTACAAGGTATCCCCTATGTTTGAGACAACTGCGCCAATGAACTGTTTTAGCGATCAGAAATTACGTCGCAACTCCGACCGGCCCACAAAAACGAAGAAGGGTTTTTTGTCCAAGCGATCAAATAGTGAAAAGAGCTCTTCTGAGAGCATAAAAGTCCGAAACATCATCGCATCTTCATTTTTAAGTCCGCTAGCACCAGTAGCAGCACCCAGAACGAACGATACCGGTGCTTTTAAATCAAGTCCGCGTCAATACCCGCCTGTTTTTATGGTCGTTGGCAACAAACGAGACCTCTGCACTCCTGGCCTTTCCCCAATCTATAACTATGGCCCCGCAGCGTCATCTCGTGACGAAATTGTGCTACGAAATCGAGAAGTAAACGAGCGTAAGGTGTCGCAGTTGGCGAAGAAAAGCTGGAGGTCGCAACACTTTGAGAGCTCTGTGAAGTTTGGCTGGAATGTAAACACAGTTATCCACGAAACAATAAAAATGGTGATGACGACCAAATACCCGAAGCGGTACAAGCCCTAATTTTTCCGGGTCTTACTACCAGGAAATGAATCAAAACTAGGATTAACTGAAAGAGACGTTTTCGCTAAAGAGTAGCGCTGTGTGATCTGTTAAAGCATATTGTCTCACAAAACATTTATTAGTGCACCTTTTGTTTCTTGTTTGTAGCTATCTAAGATCTTATGCACAAATATTGTTTTTCAAATAACAAAACATGGAAAAAGGTTTAGAAAGTCACGGACATAGATTAAACAATATCACCTCAACCAGACAGTATTCATCCACAAGACTTTGATTAACATTGCTGCATTTCATTTAACGTTTAATTGTGTACAGTAAATATTGATAGAATTTCGATTTTTGTTTTTTTCATTATAATCTAATCTTTGAAACATGATAGAAAACAAATTCTTGTACGGGTCGTGTCTTTGAGCATTTTTCTTTCCAAAGAAGTCTTAACTTGAAAATAGTTCAACATAAATGGCTCGTTGTTTGTCTGCTAGGTGCTGTAGCGACCACGCTTGTTTCGTCAAATTAAATGCAAATACCTATTTAACTGTAAGTGTGTGTTTTAACGATTGTCGTTTTCTACTTATATCTTGACTTTTGGGGAAGATAGTGGCCATATACAGAATCATTTCAAATCCCTTAATTATTCCTAATTCTTTTGAGTGAAATGAAAACCTAGTAGGCCTATACACTCATGAATTTTGAAAAAGGTTTGGTCAAATTAAGCGGTATGCCCAAGATGTGCCCAACCCTAATTAATTGATTGTATTTGATGTAATGTAGTACGGTGGGAAAAGACAGGGCACCTTTAGCACATGATATCCGAATATCCTGTTCGTGTTTAAACGATAAACAACGGTCTATAGAAGTCGTGAGGATACAGCTTTATAATTCTTTAAATGTTTTTTGTTTACTACCAAGTGGGACGGGAAAATTTAATGAATACTGTCCCTTCTTCCCCCCTACTTCATATTTCTTTTAATTGTTATCAATTACCAAAGGTTTGGTTGTACAAATTAATATATTACCCCAAAACTGCCAACTTTTTTGGGTTTTAAACTAGTCACTTAAATTCGTAAACGGCGTACTAACCACTCTGCCACGGCGGTGGAAACGCGGGGCGTTTGGTTCGCTACATGACTGTAAATATGATACCCTTCTGATATTGCTGCAAAATATGGGTAAGGACACTTATGCATAAAACCACCAGTTTTACGGGACGTCCTTTTAACTGGTTTTAAACCTAGTCGGTGCACAGAACAATATACAGTAGGGTGGAGGAAAATGGGACATCTTTTCATTTCATTTTCTCGTCCCATTTGGTAGAAGACAAAGAACATTCAAAGAATTATAAGAACCGTATCCCCACGACTTCCATAGACCGTTGTTAACTGTTTAAAACACGATCAGGATATTTTTCATATTATATCTGCTAAAGGTTTCCCATCTTACTCCACAGTACTATACATAATTACTTGTTCAAATGCAGAAAAACATTCTCTCTGGAAACCAAGCGTAGCATCGTGACTAGTTTGGGGTTAGGTGTCATTCAAGCGTGTTGTTATTTAAGACCAAAAGTCCCCGAAGCTTTAATTTCCTGGTATTTGGCTTGCCTGGTATGCAGCATTTCATCAGTTGTCGTGTCGGAAAAATTGTGCCAATTGTAGTACTTTACCAGACATTGAACAACTCGTTGCCAAAACACAAGCGCATCCATCGCATTAAAAATAACTGATGCAATTAGTTGTTTTCGCTTTTTAATAAATGAGCGCCATATCACATATTGGGGGTAAATCTGATCAGCATCTCAGACAATAGGGTAAAGCATACAAAAAAGTTCAAGAATCACTGTTCTATTGGATACAAAACAAAGAAGCCCGATTCGCTTCAAAGAAAAACACAGAGTCTGTAGCAACGGCACATTGCTTTTCTCTAAAGGAATTCGGGTTTCTTTGTTTTGTGAGGCCGTTCGCCGCTCGCTGCAACTTATATTTAAATTTTTAACCCGGTGACATTTTAATGTATATTCCCCAACTGTTTCTTAATTTGAATTGCCTGTCTCGCTATACAGACCGGTTACTTACATAAAAACAACATTTTATTGACTGAAAAATGCGTAACAGTATGGTTCTCATTTTAATTGCTTGCTGAATTATATTAAAAGTTTGCGAGTTTGATCCGTCTGTACTCGTAGTTTAATAAAACGAGTATTTCTATTCGTAGATACAGCTTTAGTGATATATGCTACAGGTAGTCAAATATTTTTCTATACAAAGTTAAATATGTATAAAAATTATAGTCTACCATATTTTTTGCCCGCGTGGTACCAAACTGCATAGGCGCGTTCATTCTGCAGCGTTTTTGCAAGGGTTTAGGGAGGGCTGAAGACTGGACAGTACCACCGCCATACTTTCATTCTTTGTACGGGTCGTGTCTTTACGCACACTTTTGTTTCTATTAGAAGTTTAACTTAATTAAAATAAATGGCTCGTTTGTCCGTTAGGTGTAGCGACCACGCTTATTTTCTTCCAACTAAATGTAAATATGTTTTTAACTGTAAGCCTGTTTTAACAACTGTTGTTTTGTCGCTATATCCTGTCTTTTCGTTTGAAACATTTCTAAATCTTCGCTACTGTAATCGAAGAGACAAATAAAAGTTATTATTATTATTATTATTATTATTATATTCTAGATTATGGGTTGTGCGACATATAAAATAATGTAATTGTGCTTCATCCTCGCGCTGCCGGAAAACTGCAGTTTTTAACTTATGAGTTACTATGTATGTAAACTTTTGGTAATCTTTTTTATTTTTTATGTGTGGCTGACAATTCAGACAAACCCGTAAGTAACCCCTGGGTTGGTGCGATTGCCGTTAAGTGTCTTGCTCAAGGACACATACGCCCACAATGGTAGCAGTGACGAGCTTTATATTTTAGTTAAAGGTTATATTTAATCAAAAGCTGCTTAGCAACCAAGCGAGACTTTGTGAGCAGTCCGGAGGTTAAGTTACAATAAACGCGTTGTTTGAATTATTCTCCAAACAAGGATCAATTCTTGTGGGAATCAAGCTTTGTTAAGTTTGTCCGCTGTAAATTTACATATCAGTTCATATTTTCAAAGAGGTCGTTTGTTGTTCTGTGAAGCGATTCGGGCTTGTTTTTTTTGTGAGGTCGTTCGCTGTAACTTTCCGTTAGTTATCCGTGTCGCTACAGACCAGCAACTTTTTCAGGGAGGTCTGACTGCGTCGTAATGTTCAAAACTGTTTAGAACTTCACTTGTGGACGTGTGAGCTATTCAGACAGAGGGCAACAGGTCCAACCTTGTTTTTTGCACCGAGTACTGCAAACCCACTCAAGAAAAAGCGCGCAGTAACATCGTTAGGACCACGTAATATGTTGGATCGTGGCAATGTTAAAATTGTCAGAGCTCAGAAACCGCTTTACGTTAACGTACTTTCTGTTCACTAGTGCCCAGGGTTCCTAATTCATACATGTAGTAGGGTAGGGAAAGATGGGACACCTTTAAATTTTTAAACAATTAACACCGGTCTATGGAAAACGTGAGGATCCTGTTTTACAATTCTTTTAATTTTCTTTGTTTTCCACCAAACGGGAGGAATATAATGAAATGTGTCCCATCTCCCCCCCCACCCTACTATATTGTAGGGGCGCCCGCGTCTCGACGTGCCTTAGTCAGTTCAGTTCGATTATCTAGACGAGGTGCGCCAGTTAAACACCTTGTTGCGAGTCGCGGCTGTCCTACGCGCTGTATCCTACTCTCGGAATGTGCGCTGTATTTGGGAGAAATTTCTTGCTTCTGTCTTCTGGTACTGACGTTGTCTTGTTGAGTATGACTCGGTTATTTGAACATCAACTTGTATTGAGGCGTTATAAACTTTTCAACAGTAAACAAGTACCAAAAGCAACTCCAACGTTTACAATCACGTAACCCTATCTAGTTAGTCACTGGTCTCTCGAAGCGTCTGCGTGTTTCTCCGTCTCATAACATGTACGGTAAGGTTTATAAAGGGGAATTGAAGTAAAAGGACAGATGTAACTTTACGACGTGACAAATGTTAGGAGAGAAACCATATAAATACATCAACACCATAAGCGAACATATGTTGCTACAAAGATTTACAACCACAATAAACCGAACCGCTACAATATATAAGACATAGCTTAAACTTGTATCCAAAAATATTTGTTCATTTTAACCGAAACTTTAATGGGTCCCACTTATTAATAACTTAAATGGGTCTCAATTGTAATAAAGTCTATAATTGAGAAAATCTTTATCATGCAACTATGTATGTACTGTTTGTCATATTTTATAGATATTTTTTGTTGGCAATAATTTGTTTGTAATTTATTATTTGGATGAAAAAAAATACTGCTACCATAGGTTAATACTGCAAAATTTATTACACAAGGCAAAACATGTGTTCTGCTGTGAACGTAGACGTTGGAGGTAAATTTTGTTTCTGTCAGTTAATCTTGCTTTATTCATAAGTGTATCAGCCACACTTTTATCTATCTTTTTGAATGGATGAACACAATTATGTTATATTATAATTACTGTCATTTTGCTGCTCATTCTCTCTTATTTTAAAAACATGAACTTTGCTATCATTATCGAATAGATGACTAAAATTATGTTATTATTGCATGTTGCAGAGATCAGGGCAGTTTCCATTCTGGAAATGAGCGGGAATGGCAAAGAATTTGGATTGAAACTTGAAGTAGTTGAAGAAATTTTTAAGAGTGTTAAAAATTTGCCAGTCGCCATTATAAGTGTGTCTGGTGCACTTAGAGAAGGGAAATCTTTCATTTTAAACTTGCTGTTGCATTATCTTGTACAGCAGAATGTACGTTTTATTTTCATATTTTGAAGCATTAAACAGCAATGTGTAACAGTTTGTAACTATTATTTTGTAACAATTTGAAAAGATTAAATTGTCATAATTTGTAACTATTTGTAACAATTAATTCGTAACAATTTTTAACAATTAGTTTTTAAAAATTTGTAACAATTTGTAATAATGTATGAAAACATTTGATTTTATTCAGAAATGGCATTCAGACAGAAAAAGAAAAACTTATAATGTGTTTAAATCAAAGAATGGAACCGAAAGCGAAACTGTTGGAATCAACATTACAAACAAACCAATCCTATTGAGAGATAAAGATGATAAAGTATGGGTTTTCTATAAAAACATCATTCATCTGTAACCATAGGTTATATTTCCAAAAATGAATGTAATTTTCTTGCGTGGCCACAAAACGACAGTCATTATAACACAGGTGTTTTGTTTAATACACCTCGTGCCAGATTACAAGTTACCACGTATGTAACTGCGTGACTGATTGTTTTTTTATGTATGTCTGACAATTTGGACAACCCATTAGTTACCACTGGGTTAGAGCAATTGCCATTAACTGTCTTGCCCAAGGACATATACAACCATAATGGTAGCAGTAACAGGCATTGAACCCATTACCTCGTTGGCATGTATGTGTGCTTCAACCAAGTAAGTCCTTAATGGTGGTGCTATAATATTCCCAGTAGTGCTATACCATTGACTCCATAAACTGTTTAGTTTTTGTAACCAGACAGTTGCTGTTTTCTTAATGGACACTGAAGGATTGTTTGACAAGGAGAGAGATGCAAAAGAATGCTCTACGGTATTTGCTATGAGTTGTCTTCTCAGTTCTTTTCAAATCTTCAACGTATTCAGGCAACTTCAAGAAAGCAACTTGCAACATTTGCAGGTTCAGTTTCCTTTTAATTTACGACCGTTATTACAGCTTTTGCTATACACAAAAAAAGCACAAATTCTTTCAAATAATGCCGATTAACAAGATTTAAAACTATGGCGTTTTAGATTTTTTGCAATTATGCAATGGCCGCTGGTGGAAGAAAGAAAAAATCTGCTACAACTGGTGCACCATTTCAGGTAATAGAATGATTGTAAAGCGCAACAATAGTCATTACAACACAGGTGTTCTGTTTCATACACCTAATGACTATTAATAACTAACAGTGACCGTTGCATTATGTATGGCCGACAACTTAGATAACACATAAAGGGCTTTTGGGTTGAAGCAACATCGAGCCTTGAACCCGTATCCCCTGGGTTGGAGACAGGCACCCAACCACTGTACTATGGCACTAGACATAAGTAGAGTGGGCCCGATGCATTGTAAAATCATTAACAAAACCTTATTATTTTGTTCTGTTACTCTTGCTAGCAGACATAGCATACATGAAATTTCCCTTTTAAATTTCTTATTTTAAAATTTTATTTTGTGAACGGTCTTGTGATAACAATAAATTGATCCTCATTTAAATTGCATGGTAGGGTTCAACAAGTTTAAAATTGAGGTAAATGCATTTAATGTTTGATAATGCAATAATTCTAAAACTTACAGGCTCTTATGTTTCTGATTCGTGATTGGACACACAGAAATATCGATTGTAGTAGAACTGGTGCACAGAGGTACCTTAGCGAGTTTCTGGAAACTAATAAAGATGAGAACAAATTGGTGAGAGATCAGATTCGAAACAGCTTTTCCGATGTCCGATGTCACTTATTGCCCCGGCCTGGGGACGAGGTGGAATGGAAAAATGGTAATGAGATTTATGTTTCAGGTGAGGGTTATGCTAAAAATTTGAGAGAGAGTATGTAACTTGCTTTATCTTCGCGTGGCTGGAAAACGACAGTCGTTATAACACAGGTGTTCTGCATCATACACCTCATGCCAGATTACAAATAACCACAAATAGCCAGATTACAGATTACAAAAATTTATAACTTTGTCAGTAAATATTTTGGGGGAATTATTTGTTTTATAAATTGCAGACACTTTGATAATTGTAATTTTATGGCTGACAATTTACAACCCATTAGTTACCACTGGGTTGGAGCAATTGCAGTTATGTGTTTTGACCAAGGACAAAATGGTAGCACCGACAATCCTTGAACCCATAACCTTGATGTGTTTCAATAATCAAGACAACTGTTACAGATATCAAAGATAACTTTATCGAAGGAGTTGACGATCTTGGTGAACAATTGTTCAAGACGGAAAACTTAATTGCAAAGCAACTTAACGGCATCACTATAACTGGGCAGGGATTTGTTGATCTTACAATAGCATATGCAGCAATACTTCATGATGGTAAAATGCCAAAAGCTGATTGTATTCTAAAGGTGTGTATACAGTATAACATATAATAATAATAGGATATAGTTAAAACACGCTTAGCCTATAGCTAAAAAGTCTAGAATTTAATAACACATTAATTTTAAGATTTAATAACGCACTAATATACACAGGCCAATCACCAAGTGTTTGTTCTGGACAGAACCAGACATATGGAATCTCAGTATATTGAAGCTATGAAAGAAAAAGTAAAATAATAATTGGGATTTTTTGCAATTTAAAATTTCAACTAAGTTAATATGTTTGATATTCAAACAGACTGGGAAATACATAAAGCCCAACGAGTTGGAGAAACTACACAAAGAATATCTCCACAGAGCATTGCAACAGCACAAAGAAATGGTTAAATATATAGAACCAGATAAAAAAGATGAGGAACAATTGGGAACAATCCAAGCACACATGATGGGCCGTCTGAATACTACCTTTCAAGCTTTGCAACATGAGAATGAAGCAAAAAAGGTTAGATGTTTGGTGTTAAAGCCAAAAACTGTACAGTTGCATTGTGTAATGCATGATAGAAATAGGGCAAACAAAAAGGCTGATATTTTTTGCTGAGCATATGAAGTGTAATAGTATAGGATTAGACCGACGTTTTATCCATAGCCATAGCTCTTGGGGTGCTGGCCCTATTGTGGACATGTGGGGACTTAGCAGCCCATACAGAAATAAAACAGAAATATCACCCACACAGTTTAAGCAAGCACATAGACAAAGTAGGACACATGAGTTACAACTGCTAAGGATTCTCCGCCCCTTGAGGATAAGTGCTAAAAATTCAGCTATAGCGAAAAAATATTGAATTATCTTTATGAAATGATTTGATTTTGCTACTTATTATTTTCAGAAAGTTCAAATAAAAGATTTAAAAGAATGCATCTCCAATGCTGGAAAGTCATATAAAGAACTGTTAAAACGGGTAATTTTACCATAATTAAAAAAATATGGTACAAAGTTAAAAAGTATCTGTGAAATATTTTAGTTAATGCTGATGAAGTGTATGTAAAGTGAGTATCTTTTCACAAATGTAGTCACGTAATAAATATAATAAAATATGCCATAAAATATGGTATACTAACATTTTTCCAGCACCATAGCACAGTTGGTTAGTCACCTGCCTTTAACCTAGAAGTAGTAGGTTCAAGGCTCTTCGCTGCTACCATTATGGACATATGTGTCATTGGGCAAGACACTTAACGGCAATTGCTCCAACTCAGTCGTCACTAATAAGTTGTCCAAATTATCAGCCACACATAAAAAAATGAAAAAAATTCCCCCCAAAAAACATCTACAAAGTAACATACTTCGTAACTCGTAAGCCGGCACGAGGTGTATTAAATAGAACATCCGTGTTTAGGACTGTCATTTTCGGGCCTCGCGAGGATGAAGTAAGTTATAGGCTACCTTCATTCGTTCAAAATTATGCAGGCTGCTGGTGGAGTGTACCTAGAGGATGTTTCTGGTCCATGTGAAATTGCCCAACAAGAGATAATGGCTGATTTCTATAAGTGTACTCATGAATATGATCAGGATATAGTACAGGAATGTATGGTTTTTTACAATCAGACCATTAAAGCAAAAAATAAAGAATTCTTAAACAAAAACCTTCAAAGAAAGGTAAGCCTACCTAACATACATATCACATGAAACAAAAATTATGAAAATGTTTTTTACAGGAAAGCATTGAAAAGAGTCTGAAAGGTTTAGTTTCTGATACAGTGGAAAAATATGCTGAGATGATGGACCTGGTATGTTTTACTGAGGGTGGTTTTAGTTTCTAATATACAATAAATACTGCATTTAGCCGGTATTATTCTGTATTAAATCTTTGTATTGTACTGGGTATTGTTCTGTAACATACTATTTGTATTTTTCTGTATCATACTTACTTTTCTGTATTTTTTCTTTCAGTGATTAATTGCCTTTATTCAGGGTGTTGAAAGACCAGGTCAAGGAATTGATTTTTCTAAATTGAAGGAAAATGCATTTGCTGAATCTGTCCGAATATTTGAACAATCTGATGTTGGAAGAGGTTACAAGTGCCGGCAAACTGAACTCGAAAACTTGAAAGCTAAACTCAAAGAGAACGATGCTAAATACTGGGAAAGATTTTGTGTAAGTAAAATAATAGAGTAATAACTTTATTAATTCCTTTGATTAGGGTAGCGAAAAAAAAAGATTTACAGGATATAGCGATAAAACAACAGCTGTTAAAACACCTTTACAGTAAATATATTTACATTTAATTGAAAGAAACATTGCAGTCATACATCTAGCAGACAAACGAGCCATTTATATTAACAGTTATAAATTAAACTTCTAATAAAACAAAAGTGTGCGCAAAGAAAATAAACTTGAAGCCTGAAACTCCCAAATTCATGTTATAATTTTACAGATGTATCGAGATACTGAATTATTAAATGCTGTTAAAGAGGCAGAAAAACTGTACAAGAAATATGTTAATACTGAAGTAAGTTTATGGAAAGTGACTTCTCCTTGTTAGTTTATTAAATAAATGAATTTTGTTAATATAAAGCAATAATTACAAAATAATGTAAGATATTTTTGGATGTTTTATTACCCTAGTAATAAAATAATGGTAAAAATAGGCTCAGCTGCATATTTCGTTTGAAATGCAACTTTATCCTTGCGTGACCGGAAAACGACAGTCACTAAACAGGGGTGTTTTGTTTCATACACCTTGTGCCAGCTTGCGAGTTCCTATATATGTTACTTTGTGGGTGATTATTTTTTGGAGATTTAATCTTTTTTTATGTGGCTTATAATTTGAACAACCCATTAGTGAACACTAGGTTGGAGCAATTGCCGTTAAGTGTCTTTCCCAAAACACATACACCCATAATGTTAGCAGCGAAGAGCCTTGAACCTATTACCTCTGGGTTATAGGCATGCATCTAACCAACTGTGCTACTACGCCGATTAATTGTTAATATCCCATAGCTAACACAAGATACATTCCTGGAAGAAGTTGAACTAACATCTCGTCACAGAAAAGCAACTGATGCTGCCATGGTGGCTTTGAAAGATATACAATATCACAGAGATGAAGCTTTTGTTCAACAGTGCAGGGAGAGTATCACTGAAAAATTGACAGATCAACTGGAACTAATGCAAAAGAATAATAAACTTTTCCAGGTTTGCAAATATTAAATTACGGAAGCCTGCACTGTTACAATAAACAAGTGTGTTTTTGTACACAAAGTACAGTTAGCTGCAAATAAAACTTTAAAAAAATTAAACTGTTATATGAATATGTAACGTGTTTTACCTTTACTCTTTAAAATTCATAAACTAGTACATTTAACCAAATATTGAGGCTGTACTTTTTAAAGTAAACAGTACTTGCATGATAATTTCAATTTTCCTTTGCTTTAAAAACATATTAACGTATGAATATTTATTCAGGAAAAGGCGAGTGCAAGGTTCAAGGAAGGTCGCAGAGAAGTGGTGAAAGTTGTTTTTGTTAAAGCATTTGAGGTAGTTTACTCAGTACTAACTTTTTATAAAACATAAACAAACACAAGTATTTTTGCGTACAATCCTAATAATTTTATCAGAACGAAGGATAGCGCTTTTGTTCAATTAAAAGTAAATGTGTATTTAATTTTAAGTGTGTTTAAACAACTGTTGTTTTGTCGCTATATCCTGTCTTTTCAATACATTTTTTTCGCTACTATAATCGAAAAGAAAATGAAGGTTATTATTAATACTATTTGTATTAGGATAACCAAGAAAAGTACATCGAAGAAGATGAACTTCAAATCATCCTACAAAAACTCAAGGAAGAGGCAATGCAGAAATACTACCTGCTTAGAGGCCCACCAGAAAAAGAATTCAAGGCAAATGAACAAGAACTGTTACAAGTCATTCAAAATAAAATCGAAGAAATTATGGCTTGCAACAACAACAATAAAGTGAGTCGATTTGTAAACCTATAGCATTCTTGTTAATTCTATTTTGATTGTATTGAATGATACTTGGGTGATACCAAAGTTAGGAAACGGATTGTAAAACAACGAGTCTTGTTATCCATTGTCTTGGGTCTATGACGTCATAGTCGCCACCATTACGGAGCCCACGGCATAGCATTTTATCATTGCTGGGTGCTGTTTTTTGTTTAAATATTGCGATTTTTTAAAAACCAAGCACTTCTGCGCGTAAAAATGGCTTTCTACTAATGTTATATTTTATCACAATAATAAACCTGACAAAAATAATCAACTTTTATTGAACACTCAATCGATTAAAGAGTAAAAAAACAGAAAATATCAAGTTTACTAACCAAAAACATAAAAAAACATGTTTAAAATATAAAAATGCAAACAAAAACGCATAGCATTACCATAAACTGGTGTATGCAGTTTTGCATGTAAATTGCCGTGATTTTACTTTTTGGCTCACAAACTTAACACCTATACCCGGCAACAAAACTTAAGGTATCTTTGTAAAATTTGCCTAATATCGAAGTGAAATTGAGGAAAACAATACTAAGTTACTATTTTTGGTCCTCTGCTTGAATTAGTAAGCTACCTTTTCTGCGTTGCGGGTCTTTATGAAATCGGAAAATGTGAACACTATCTGCTAGTACTTAACCAGTTTTGAGCTGCATGTCCACTCATGTTGGATTATAAATGTAGTAAAGAATTGCCCTGTAGATTCTTAGGTATGATCATATACTATTATGTAAACTAAGCTGATTGCTGCTAGTCTTAATCGCCAACGTAAAGTACCCTGTTAAACCACTCTGTACGCCGAAAACCAGTCAAAATATTAATTTACTCCACATTAATTCCTAGATTTAATATTATATACCAAGATTTATATTAGAAATTATATTTTAAATGTTAAAACAACCGCTATAGGTGTTTCTAGCTTTGTATCGCTTACAAGAACTAAATGAACACATGCCGACCATGCATTTGTATAGGCGATTCATGCTCTGTGGGCTCCGTAATGGCCGACACAAGCGCCGTTTCTTAACTTGGTCTATACTAACTTTGGGTGATACTAGTGGCTTTCATTTTGGTCAGGTACCAACAGACCAAAATGTCATATTGTTTTAATTGTACACACAATTATTTTAGGAGAAAATTATCAATGCAATTGATACGTTTTATGATCTGCTGATGTCGGACTATGGCATGAAGATAAATGAGGTAAAATATGTTTAAGGACCTCATCCTCAGAAAAAAACATGTGGTAACTGTATAGAAAGCAAGCTGTATGAACAGAACACCTATGTTATTTCCCTACAATATAATATAAATGGGTGACATTTCCTTTATTCATAAACCATTACTGCGTTCAGGAGTTTGATCATTCTTTTGTGTAAAAACATTTGTTTTACCAATGTACTACCAGACAATTGTATTTTTAGAAAATGCGAGCCACTGTGTTAAAAAATTGCCAATTTGTTTCATACAGATAACTAGCAATCGGTACGCGAATAAGGAAAACTTAAAAAAGCTACATGAAGAGTTTAAACAGCTGGTTGTTCAAGAGATGGTAAAAGCAATACCATTCAAAAATATTCAACAAGATGCCATTAACAAGTGCTCTGATGGATTGAATAACAAATTGAAATATTGGGCAGAACATAGCACCAGGTGGAAAAGTTTTAAAGAAAATGTTAAGAATGGGGCAACTACTGGTGCCATACTAGGAGCTGGGTTTCTTGGATTTGTAGGTGCAGGCATTGCAGGGTTGGCTGGTGGTTTAGTTGGTGGCGTTGCAGGTGTGGCAAAAACTGCAATGACCTTTAAGTATGATCTTTCAGTTGAAGAAATGCGATCAATCAAACACCTGCAGTCACTTAATCTTGCAGAAAATGTGTACGATTCCAAGGATATGAATTTTGAACAATATTAAATTAAATGTACAGTCCAATATAAAAAAATGATGGTGATAAACAGTTATAGGACTCCTTCATATTCATGTAAATTGTTGTACATAGATATTGTAGTGCTTTTGTTGCGTATAATAAACCTGTATACTAACAGGACTACATGTGGTTTGGATATTGTAGTGGTTTCGTTGCGTATAATAAAACCTGTATATTAAAAGTAGTGTACATGTGGTGTTGCATAAAGAGTTTAAGGCAGTTTTCAGGTGTCTTAATCCGAGCTTTTTTGCATATATTCTAAAACAAACATTTTATAACAGAACGTGCGCATTCATTAAAGCTCTGCTCTTTTATTTCGATTACGATGATGCAAGCAAACAATATTGTGATTCCAATGGACTTTGTGTGATTCAATACCAATGAACCACAGATTAAACGTCGATCTCGTATTACAAAACGCCGATAACGGTACAAAACATCTGTTAAAACATAACACTTTAAGAAGATATTGTATTACCCATAGTTTCTAGATAGACATGTTTATATGCGGACTTAGATATTATAAACATGCAAATGTTTTGTGTTTCTTTTAGAATACGAATCACCTATCTATTATATTTAAATTAATTAAAGCTTGTATTTAATAAACATGACTACAGCATGGAGACAAGCATTGGTCAAATTAGATAGTCGTTTGCAGTCTCGAATGTCTGATAAATTGAAGGAAAGATGGAATCACCCTGCAGGTCAAGTTTTTGTCTATGCTAAGTGATGTATGTGTGAGGATTTTTGGTGCTAGTGAAGAACCCTCTCTCCACCTTATTTGCTAACCCCTAACTACTAACTCCTATAACCACTAACCCCCTAACCATCAACCCCTAATCACCAACCTCTAACTCTTTCCACTAGCCTATTCTGCTATGTGGAGGAAGATTTTTCACTAGTGCTTACTTGTTTTATATTAGACCTATTATAGGTTTTGTTATATTTATCTATTAACAAATAAATATATATTTCATATTCATATACAGGCTTAAAAACAATCCATTTCTGGGCACCAGCATTTAAATGGGTATGTATATTGATTCTCTACTTTAAAAAGTAATAATTCCGCACCTAAATTGTTAGCAGTATGTCTGCTAGGTGTAGCGACCACGCTTTTTTTTAACAATTAAATGTAATTATGTTTTTAACTGTAAGTGTGTTTTAACTTCCTTGTTTTTTTCGCTAAATCTTGTTTTACTTACTAAATATATTTTAATCTTGGGCATCGTAATTGTAGAGATAAATAAAATTAAGGGTGTTTTAACAGCTGTTGTTTTGTTTTTATATCTGTCTTTTTGATTTAAATGTATTAATTTTGGATATCGAAGAAATAAATAAAACTATTATAATAAAGTAAGTTACATTCACATTCATTCATTCATTATTATTATAATCATACTTCTAATAAATTGATTAATATTAACTATATATATTACTCTATAGTCACTCGTTGTTGCTGGAGTGTCTGATTACTTGCGCCCGCCAGAGAAGTTGAGTTTGAATCAGTCAAGTTCACTTATGGCAACAGGACTAATTTGGTCACGATACTCAATGGTTATTACTCCCAAAAATTGGTTGTTGTTTTCAGTCAATATCTGTCTTGGTCTGACAGGAGCAGTCCAAGTTGCTAGAATTTTAAGGTTGGTACAATGAAGTAAAAAAGAGTAAAAATAAAATATATCACTGATGCCCTGGCACAGTGGTTAACGCTCCTGCTTTTAATCCAGAGGTTACAGGCTCAAGGCTCGTCTCTGCTACCATTGTAGGCGTATGTGTCTTTGGGCAAGACACTTAATGTCTATTGCTTTAACCCAGTGGTTACTGATGGGTTGTCTAAATTGTCAGCTGTATGGAAAAAAACAATCACCAATAAAGTTAAAAAAGTAGTTACTTTTAACCTGGCACTAGGTGTGTTAATCAATGTTAAAACGACTGTCGTTTTCATACCACTAATCATGTGTTTCCTAAATCATTTTTACTGCTTTTGGTTGAATTGTATGAATTTTATTTCAGGTATCAACAAAGTATCAAAGAAACAGAGAAGAAATAACACAATTCTTTTGTGCTCTATTTAATTTATTTTACTGAACTGCCACACATTAAAACTTAAGAATTTTTCGTTTTAAATTGCACAAATGATATTGCAGCTTTATCAATAAATTTTGTTATGTTTTGATTCACACAAGTTTGTTTTGTTGGAGGGGTAATGAACAAATGGGTTGAAGTTTACAATTACATGCAAGCTAAATCTAGTTTCGAATAACATATGTTAGATGCAATACACATTTTGAACATTTGTCACATTTTTAAGATTGGTATTTTAAGTAAAATTATCCTACTAGAAATTTGTATTAAATTCTCCATTAAAAATGACGTTTTGCAAACATTTGTTTAGAGCCAGATTTATAGATTTTTCATAGAAGTATCGTAGTATGTATGGGTGAAATCAGATTTCTGTGGCACTGACAGGGGCACAGCCAGTGGGTTTTCGGGTAACAACCCACCTTAAATATTATTTTAAATTTATTGGATTAAAAACACTGTTGCAATATCTAGTTCTTTGTTTTAGAGAGTTTAACTATTTTATGGTTAAGGTATATCATTCATTGTTTTTTTTGGATAACTTTAATCAGACGTATATAGTTTCATTGTACCACATATAGATTCATTGGTTGCAAGAAAAACATACAGGATGCATCACTTAAGCCCATGACATACTACAATTATGGCATATGTTGTAGCTCAATAACTTATTAATATTAATTTTTTATGCATTAATTTAAATTTGGATACTGTCAACTACTGTACTTTGGTGATCAGAATTTGGTTTTATATCTCGTACAAAATGTGGAATTTGTTACTACATTACCTAACTATTTTATATAGTAGGGTGGGGTGAGATGTGACACCTTTCCCATATAATATATAAATATCCTGATCGTGTTTTAAACAATTAACAATGGTCTATGTGAATCATAAGAATACGGTTTTATAATTCTTTAAACTTTCTGTGTTTACTACCAAATGAGACGGGAAAATAGATTGAAAAGGTGTCTACTTATACTTCTTCAGAGGAAAACAGAAAATCACAAACTCTCTTTAATTTGATGTAATTTTAAAAACAAATAAAGCAGAATTGTCAACAATGTTGAACAAAGAACGAAACCAAAATTCATGACAGACAGTAAGTTCACATTAGAAACATTATTTTCTAGGAATACAATCTTCTTGTGTGAAGGGGTACAAAAAAGGAACCAGACGTAGAAATAGACTGGAGAAACATTATCATTAGAACTTCAACGACTTTACTTCAGCTATAATAGGATTGTCTTCAAACAATTCTGCGCACCTTTAAAATATAAGAAGTATATGTAAAGTATATGTTGGTCTATAATAACAAAATTATTCAGAAAATTATTGGATTAGGTGATAAAAGAATATTTAGAAACATTACAAAACCCCTAGATTTTAGGACTATTGACACTTCCCTTCAGTAGTTTCAGTAGCCTTTTAAAACGAATGACCTTTTCTTAATAATTTTTTTTACGGTTGTTATTAATTTGATCTTTACAAACTCCCAGAATAAGTAAAATTTATGTTATGCCAAGTAAAATTTATGTTATGCCATTTAAAATAGAAACAGGTCTTCTTGAAGAATGAAGAAACTTGAAAAACCATGGTATTTAGACAAATATTATCTCACCTGTTTACTCCCTCATATCCATTTTAACAGGTGAATCATTATTCAGTGTAGGTGACACAGCATTATTTTGGGGCGATGACTCCACATTATTTTGTGGTATTGTCTGTAAGTTTTTTAGCGGCGATGACTTGGCATTTTTTCCCGGCGATGATTTTGCATTTTTTGATTGCGCTGACTCAGCGTTTGATTTCCGTCTTTTTTTCTTTCTTCCTGTGTAAAAAGATCGCTTTACTCTCTTCATTTTATAAGGGGAGGAGGTTGGAGGACCGAGGTATTCATCATCATCCTCTTCTTCAGGATCTAAATCAATTGGAAGAATGAATTCAACATGTCTGCCTGATTGCGCCATGTCAAAATGGCTAGTGTCCCTGCCTTCAACCTAGAATCTACAGGTTCAAGACTAGAAGCTACATGTTCAAGACTCATAGCTACTACCATTGTGGTTGTATGTGTCTAATTGGCCAACTCAGTGTTCACTAACAGGTTATCTCAATATCCACCATACATAAAACAAAAATTAAAAAATCCAAGAAAAATAACCATCCACAAAGTTATACGTGGTAACTGGTAAGCGGGCACGACGACTGTGTTCCGTGTTATAATGACTACCATTACCCCTCCATGCGAGTAAGGAAGTTAACATTCCTTCAAATTGCTTAACCTCGTGTGGCCGGAAAACGACAGTCGTTATACGTGGGTGTTCTGTTCCATGCACCTTGTGCCAGCTTACAAGTTACTGCGTACGTAACTTTGTGGGTGGTTGCTTTTTTTTCTGCATGGCTAACAATTTAGACAACACATTCGTAACCACTGGGTTGGAGCAACTGCCGTTAATTGTCTTGCTCAAGAACACATACTCCCACAATGGTAGAGGTTTTTAATGAACAGTGTTGACCACAATGCCTTAGCGTAATTACCCAACATACCATCAGATTCTGTTATGGCATCACTGAGTAGGGTTTCCTCTTGTGTTACAGGTTCTGGAATTTTTGGAACGGGTGTTTCACTGCAAACATATCAAAATGTTAACTTGATGTTCTTATACTTGCCTAAACATGTTTCAAACTATATAAAATATTGGTTAATGGGCCAAATCTGTTCTAAATCTCAGTTCCTCTAAAAGGACCTCACTCATATAGAATAAATATAAAATACTTGCAAAAAACTGTTATAAAATCATGCTATAATATTATTTTTGTAATTAGGTGCAAATACCCTTTTTGTAACTAAAACTAAGTGACATTTTGTAACTGTTTTTGTAAAAGTATAAATAATGTGTGTCATGCATTAACCTGTATACTTAAAAAAAACTTTATCTTTAAACATATTTATTATAAACTAAATTTTTACATAAAAAAAGAATTTTTTACATGGTTTTATTTTTCCTTGGTCGGCCTCGTTTTCTTGGAGGTGGTGTGCTGACACCTAGTGTTGGAACAGGAGCGACTGGGGCTTTTTTTGGAGACGGCATCTGGACGTTCTTTGGATCAGGGAGAACTTCTTGCTCTGGAGCAGAAGAAGGACTCTCCAAATCCTAATAGAAAGCAACTTTTTTAACATTTTGTTTTTAAATATTAAAATCTTTAAAAGTTTTTTTTTGGAGGAAACACTGCTACTGGTAAACAATTAGAGTAAATATAGTGAAAAAAAAAACGCTTCAGTAGAAAACCCTAAAAGAATGTGTTGGGAACCCCTAAAAATGTTATTGGGAAACATTTAAAAAATTTAAACATAAAATAGTTGGAAACACTGTTCTACCTCATCATGAATCTCAGACGAACCATCAGGGCCAAGCATTGAAGCGCAAATTGCGGCGATTGCTTCTTCCATCTCGTACTCAGCTACATTCGGATCGTGGTCCGTACAACAATCATATTTGTTAGGGACGCTGGGCAAAAGTTGATTCGCCACGTGGGACGAACAGAACGAGTTTGGACAGAAATGACAGAAGTTTTGGGCACGACGGCCGCAAAAATCACAGTGGTGCCAAGGGCACTGCCATTTACCTGTTGTGTAAAAGTATTATTAATAGTAAACGTTTTTTTATTTATCTCTATGAATACAATAGTGAAGATCATGCCTTTTACTTGTGTTAAGTAATAGTATTATTTATAAAAAAAAAAAATTTTTTTTTTTCGATAAGATAGGGAAGATCATATAATTTAAAAAACGAAAGACGAGAATTAACAGCAAAACAATAGTTGTAAAAAATGGATCAAAAATGTAGGAAATACCGTTAGCACCTAAATCTTATGTTTCCAGATCAAGTTTTGAACAATTAACAACTCCATTTTAGAGTCTTGAGGGTACTGTTATTTAATTTTTAAATACTTTTGGTTTCCTACCAAATGAGCGAGACGAGAAAATGAAAACATTTCCCATCTTACCACACCCTACTATACACCATAAATACAGTAATTGTAAATGAAATCTTGTCAGATGGGAAATGAAATGTCAGAAATACAGTACATTTTCATTCTAGATGAGTCGTGAAAGTTTTATTTACAGTATTTGTATAAATACAGAGTAATAGAGTATTATTGTATTACACACCATACACTACTACAGTATAAACCACAAGTAGAGTATCTCAGACACACACAACATAAATACAGTATAGTAGGGTGGGGAAAGATTGGACACCTTTTTATTCTATTTTCTCGCCCTAATTGGTAGTAAACAAAGAAAAATGCAAAGAATTATAAAATCGTATCCTCATGACTCCCATAGACAGTTGTTAGTTGTACAAAACATGATCAAGGTATTTGGATATTATGAGCTAAAGGTGTCCCATATTCCCCCACCCTACTATATATAATTACATTATCATAATATACGAACCAAATGGTGACTTGGTAAGTCGAAGACACCGAAGACAAAAAGCCCGTTGACACGCTCGAACGTCGCAACAAACCAGAGTGCCAACTTGTCGGCAACGGAAACAAAAATCGTCGTGTTTCGGAACATTTTTCGACTCCTGACGACGACGTTTCCGCTTCACTGATTTTCCATTGTTGCCGTTTTCACCCATTTGTGGCTAAAGATATTCATAGAAATATTATAATGCTGTAATTAAGCACAAAAAAAAACATACAAATTTGGGGGTAATGGGCCAATTGTGGTCAAAAACCCCATAGGGTGTATGTTTACAGTACCTCACCCGTACAGACTAAGAGGGTCCTACAGCACACAGAACAGACTGGTTTACCATGGTGCAGCGTAAAGAAATATTTGTCTGCCCATATATCATTAAACATTGCTTTCATGATCAATTTTTCTTCGTTTTGCTCTCATTATAACTGAACCGGGTAACCCCTATGCTACAGCATTGGACAACTTCATTGAGTTTTTGTTTTATTTGGAAGTAAACAGTGACTTACCTTAGGTCTTACACCGATGAATCCACTACAGTTGGCTGATCCACACATGCAAGGTGTTTTATCGTTGCCGAGACAGTCCAGGTTGTAATTAAACATCAGTTCTTCACCTAAAAGTGTTTAAACTTTAGCGTTTAAAAACGACACTAGTTATAGCATGGAGTTCTGTTTCATACACCTCGTGTCAGCTTACGAGTTATCACTTCTGTAACTTAGTGAGTAATTGTTTTTTAGAGTCCGAACAACCCATTAGTGACCACTGGGTTGAAGCAACTGCCAGTAAGTGTCTTGCCTAAGGACACATACGCCCACAATGTTAGCAGGGCCGAGCCTTGAACCTGCAACCTTTGGGCTAGAGGACACATAATAAATAAACTATTTCTTTTAAATTGAAAAGGGAAGGTTTTAAAACATGCCTAAAATAAATAAACAACTATTTTTTAAAAAATGAGAAAAAGGAAGGGCTCTCAGAAAACAAAAACAATTTTTTTTAAATGGGAAATTTTTCGCGCCCAAACCCCTTGGATGCACCACTGTACAAAACATACACCACATACCATCTTGTATCTCCCTCAATGCGAACAATCCAACCCTGGTGTCTCCGTTCACCATCCACTTTTGTGTCTCACAATTTGGATCACATGAATGGTTCATGAACCGTGAATAATTGCCCTTTGGACCGGCGTCAATAATCCGATCCTGATGAAAAAATTGTCATATCTTTACCAACAGTGGCGAAAAAAAAAATTTAAGAGGGAAGCAATTTCCCGACAAAATTTTAATAAAAGGGGGGTTGCGACCCACCCTGGCTGCGCCTAGGGTGCACAATACAGAATATTTAGGTAGTCTAGAATACTTTCTTTCAAATCTAAAATTTAAAAAAAACACTGCAAAACGTTTCCTTTCGAAAGTCCCACAAACACAAGAATCTTTTTTTTCAAAATTATTAAATTTTAAAAATTTGTTAGCTTAGTTCAAGAGATGATGTATGATGACGTCATTAAACAGAATACCGAATCCCGTAATTAGATTCGAATACAAAAGAATTCGAATCTCCCGGATTTGACATTCTGTAATGTGCATTCATAGCCGCGCCATTGTTTTCCAACATTGTGTTTTGTTAATGTATTCATGAAACATGATGTTACAATTGGCTTTCATTTCAATGTGTTGTTTTCGTGATCTTGGCTTAACAAAACTTTTATTTAATACAAAAAAAAAATTGTCTTTCATTCTATATGAAAAAAAAACAAACCATTAAAAAACATTGCGTTTTAAAATGTAATAACTGTGTGACCCTGATCTAGTGCTTACAAAGTTGAACAAATTTTTTGTAAAGAAAAAAAAGTAAAGATCTTTTACTACAAAAAAGGTAGACAAAAATCAATTTTTTTGTGGCTGCACTACTGCATATAGATATGTACTCACTTTGTCAATAGTGAGCATGTAGAAGTTTGTGACATTATTCTTATGAGCGTCTTCTATTCTTCGCATGCATTCCTCGCTATCTACTAATTCACCAACGTATTCGCTCACAAATTCACCCTAAAACATGGAAATATTATATACAACTTCTTAGAAAACATGGAAATTTTATATAAAACTGTTTAGGAAACATGGAAATTTTATATATACACAAACTTTTAGGAAACATGGAATTTTATATATAACTTTTCAGCATACATAGAAACATAATTAATTTACCCTGCAAAAATCTAAGCAAAAACAGAAATTAATGACATAAAAAAATGCATCTATCTGAAATTTTTTTTTAAAGTAATTAAGTTAGGAAAAAAATCACCCACTAAGTTACATACATGGTAACTTGTAAGCTGGCATAAAGTGTATGAACCCCCCTGTTATAACGACTATTGTTTTCTGGCATGCGAGGATAAAGCAAGTTACATTCAACCATTTACCTATACAATATTATAATGATCTGGTGCTACGAAAACAGAGACAAAAATTAAGATACACATACGCCTAATTGGTGTGAGTGCAAAAGAAACAGAAAAATAATAGCCTACAGAATAGATTCTGATTCAAAGAAATTTAGCTGTAACGTATTAGTCTCACCTTTTTGATCAAATCTTTTGCCCTCAGTGCCCACCCACCCCAGGAAGTTTTAAACACCTCAGAAGAAGGATATTCACGTTTCTGAAATCTTTGGTTCTGACATTTTTCACCTGTGGATTAAAACACAATATTTATTTACATTTTTAAAATTTTCATTTAAAAAAAAAGTTAAAAAAAAAGTATTTCATTACACAAGAACTCTATTATGAGCACCAGATCATGGTTAGATTCGCAGAATTTATTAAGGTGGCTGTTCACAGTATCTGGAATTTATCCATTTTGTCTGTTTTGTCCGGATTTCGATGCCGCATGGGGAACTCGGTAATGTGTTTGCATACGACTTCGCAGCAAGCGAATTCGCATGCCGGATACTGTGTACAGCCACCTTTACAGTTTTCATATTTATACATTTTATTTTTAACTATTATTCTGTTATACGCTATCCTAAAAGATAAAAAAATTCTCAATATTGAAATGTTAAAGTAAAAAATTATTAAAATAAAAATGCAGCAGAGGTGTCCAGTAGGATTACCTTGGTAATAAATGCCACATATCTAACACTGATCTGTTGCTCATATACGAAAATGTAAAAGACAATTCTATTTGAATGAGAGACTGGTGATGCCATTTAGGCAAAATATATATATAATATAGTAGGGTGGGGGAAGATGGGACACCTTAAACACATAATATCTAAATATTGGAACTGTGTTTTAAACAATTAACAACGGTCTATGGAAGTCGTGAGTGTACGATTTTATAATTCTTTGTTTACTACCAAATGGGACATAAAAACAGAATGAAAAACGTGTCCCATCGTCCCCCACTCTAATATATCTTTTATTAATGAATTGGGTTGTCTTGATTTTTGTCTGTTACATTTTCGTAGCAACAGACCTTTTTTCATTTATAAAAAAAAAATTCATGCACTCACCAGCAGGGCAGAGGTCAGAGTGACACTCATACATCAACATTCTGTTCAAACACTCAGATTCAGGTCCGCATGGATTCGGATCAGTTTTCTTACAAATGCAACGAGCAATCTCGCTCAGCTCGGCAGTGTATATCTGAACCCCACCCACTGGTTTGTTGGTCTAAAAAAAAGACAAAAATTAATTTGTTGGTCTAAAAAAAACAAAAGTTAACCGTTTTTTTTTTGTTGTTTTTAAAAAGAAATTAAGGTTTTTTATTTGTTGACCCCAAACAATTGCCAAATTAAAAGTTTTAATTTTTTGGTCTCAAAAAAGAAACTAAAATTAGAGTTTAGAAAAAAACAAAAGTTAAACGTTTTTTTTTGTTGATTTTAAAAATATTTAAGTTTTTCATTTGTTGACCCCAAACAATTGTCAAATTAAAAGTTTTAATTTTTTGGTCTCAAAAAAAGAAAACAAATTAAAGTTAAAAAAAACATGTTTTTATTTGTTGGTATAAAAGTAACTAAACTTAGAGTTTTCCATTTTATTTTAAAAATAAAATTGGCAAAAAATATAATGCCTGTCATTGTAAAACTGTCTCTAACCCAGAGGTTACGGCTTCAAGGCTCGTCGCTGCTAGTATTGCGGCATATGTATTTTCAGGCAAGACACTTGATGGCAATTCCTCCTACCCAGTGGCACCCCATGGGTCATCCAAATTGTCGCTCTTACATCTATTACTATCAAAGTCCATGTCACCTACGTTTGGCGAAGTGGCTGACCCCAAAATCTGGTGAGGCCTATGCGGTAGCACCAGGGTTTTAGGGTAATGGGGCAACCCTGGCCTAAATCGAGGGCCCAAGCCATGCCACACTGCAGGACCCCACCCTCATAGAATAGAAAGACATTCCCACCTTAATATGCTTGTACATTGGCCTTTTCTTCTGGGTTTTAACATCTTGTAATTTCTGTCGATATGACATTAACTCTTCAAAGCTCTCTTGCGCCTCCTGGAGGGCTTTATTAAATACGCTGCTGATTCCCCTCGAACAATTCGTCGATGTTGCTCCAGTATCCCCTTCCTACGAGAAAAAAAAGGAATAAATTATCTTGAATGAATGAATGTAAGTTATTTATTCTCGCGTGGCCGGAAAACGACAGTTCCCACAACATGAGTGTTCTGTTTCGTACACCCTGTTTGTTTCATACACTTTATCACCTGATTTAAACTGTTTGTTCAATTTAAACAAGCCCCAAGTTTTCCCCATTGAAAAATTTAAACCCAGAAAATGATATGATTGGCTTAATTTAAACATCAACTGAAAACATAAAAAAAAGCTTAGGGACTCCCAACTATTGAATAATTTTAACTTCAAAAATGTCGGATTGGTCAATTCAAATTTAAAAACGTTCTGATTGGTCAAATTAAACTTTGAAAATGTTCTCATTGGTTAATTTAAACTTAGAAAACGTTCTGATTGGTCAATTTGAACTTAGAAAACAGTCTGATTGGTCAATTTGAACTTAGAAAACGTTCTGATTGGTCAGTTTACCTGGTAAGCGAAGACTCTCCTCTTATTTAGCCAAAAGTAATCGTTTGATCCAAAGAATCGAACGACAAACTCTCCGATCCCGTGATGCAAGCGCTGGATGTTGTCGGGAATCTCATTGGGATGCGTGATCTCACCTGGCCACCACCTAACAAGAAACCTCATTGTTTAGAAACATGAGAATCTTTTCTTTGTGGGTGAGGTCCTGCAGTGTGGCAGGCCATGGGTCCTAGGATTTAGGCCACGACTGGCCATTACCCCAACACCCTGGGTGCTACGCACAGACCTTACCAGTTTTTGGAGCCTGCCTAAGGTAGGCGGCAAGGGCTTTATTGGCTCACGTCTTACATTAACAAATGCTAGACAAAAGCCAACATAGTGAAACAACCAGATAATTAACAAAAAAAAATTAATCTCAAACCAAATTTTTTCAAAAATAATTGGAGTTATGTATTGTAATTTTGCCTGTACAAACAAATTTCAAATCATAAAAGAAAAAGCAGGTCTATTTTTTTAATAGCACTTTTCAAACAAAGAACTAGTCGTGTAATTGCGTTTTTAATCTAATTTTTGTATTAAAAAAAATGGCTGCTTATAAGACAGAATAGCGTCCTCACCTGTAAGAACCCAGTTTCACCCAGACTATCTCCCCATATAGCGGTCTCTTCTTATATCGACAATCCCGACAGAACCATTCACCCTCCGGGGTTTGGGGAAATCCCACACAAAGGGGGTGAAAGGCAGCGGGGCAAGTCTCGCAACACATTAGTTGACCCCCTGTGGAAAAAGAGAAATTTTTAAGGCATTGAGTAGAAAGTACATTAAAAGTTGCCATTTATGGTCCTAAAGGTAGAAGTGGCTTGAGTGCCACATGTTTATAAACTTCTAGTTTTGAGTCTAAAATAGCTTTTACCCTGCTGTTATGTGTCTATACAAATGGCCACTGGCAAAAAACTACACTTGAATAAATGAGGTACCCTATGTTTGCAACTCTAGGTGTTACTGTATTTCAGAAAAGTAAAAAAAATTCCAACTTTTTCATAGTAGTGCCTATGAAACTGGGCCAGAAGCATTCACATTACATTTCATGAGATGTAGGCTCTGTTATACCTTATACTCACTGCCAAGCTGATTTTTATGAAATGCATTATTGGTATCAAACTATTCGTATGTGTCTGATATGTATTTTATGACAAAAACAAATAAAATTTAAAGAATAATTAATTATAAATGGCTTGTATGTCTGCTAGGTGTAGCAACCGCGTCTTTTTCATCCAATTAAATGTAAATATGTTTTTAATCGCAATCGTGTTTTAACACTTGTTGTTTTGCTGCTATATCCTGTCTTTTCATTTTAAATATTTATTCTTCGCTACGGTAATCGAAAAAGAAAAATAAAGTTATTATTTTTATTATTAATATAACAGTTTTAGCTGTAATGTATTAATATCATTGCTTTTTCCTATTATAAAACTAAACTTACCTTTTGAGCAAACAAAACACCAGCTAACATGCACAGGTTGATGGTGAGGGGTTGTTTTTAATGGCTCAAAATGGTCGGGACAAATTATATTTAAACCAGGTAACAAAATAGAGCCAGCAGCTATGCAGTCATCACCAATATGAAACGCAGTCGGACACCGGATGCATCTATTGATATTAAAAGATTAAGTGAATTAAACCAGCACAGTGGCGCAGCTAGGGGGTCGCGAACCCCTCGTTTTAAAAATTATAGAAAAAAATATAAAAAAAAATTATAAAAAAAAATTCTTGCTGCGCCACTGGACATGCATATTGTTAAGGTTATAGGCGCCAAAACTGGGGTGGCAGAGGCAGGCCTGTTTTCGACACTACATTATTCAGTAAACATTAGCACCAAATTTGTTTTAAAAGGATGAACGTCTAACTAGTCCTGCCTTCCCTGTATTCTAAAAAGTTCGGTGCCTATGAATTTGGTGAGAGGTAATTTATATTCACATTCATTTAAAGGGAAAAGTTTAATTTTACAAACAACAGGTCACATACAAGTTATTTTAAACAGGTCAGGACAAGAGGTCCTCTGTCAAGGTACGCCATGGGACCTAGGATTCAGCCAGGGTGGAGAATATGGGCCAAAGAGTCATTTTATCCCAAATATTTTATGTTTTATATTTTTTAAATTTTTTACCAAAAGGACACCTAAAATTAAAAAAAAGAAGATTTTTTACCAAGAAAGCACCCAAAAATTTTTAAAAAAAGTTTTTTTACCAAAAATGCACCTAAAAGTAAAAAAAAAAAGATTTTTTTACCAAGAGAGTCAGAAAAAATTAAAAAAAAAGTTTTTTTTGCACTACTATACATAAAAAAACAAAGCACCTGCATAGGAATTTTACATCCATACTAACCTGAACATTTTGCATCGGTTGGAACTTGCAACATTGGAATCTTCTTTTTCTTTAGTAGTGCACGTCCCACATTGATGTAATGTACATTTGCTGCTGTTTAGTATTGCTTGTCTGTTGTAATATAAAAGAACGTTACACAATAGACAAAATAAATTAAGGGTTAAAAATAAGTTAGTAAATGCAGGCATAGTTACATGCGGTTTTTATTATTGGAATCCAGAAAAATCTGGTTTTTGGTTAATGCAATAATTTCTAAAACACACAGAAAAGAAAATGCTTTGTTGTGGAGATTAGTCATATTTAATAATTTTTCCACCCTGCACTATTTTCCCACCCTGCATAAATTTCCTACTTTGAAAGTTTTCCAACCCCTCATAAATATTCATCCTGTACTATTTTCCCACCCTGCATATTTCCCACACTGTACTATTTTCTTACCCTGCACACAACCCACATCAAAACAATGAACCTCTACCTTTCTTTCTCTTTCTCTTTATCTTGTTTCTTCTGATCATCATCATCATGTTGAAGGAGAGCTATCTTCCGCTCTGTCAAGCACGTTGTGTGATACGAACGACCGCATTTCGGAACGGAACATCTCTTGATTTCTCCGAGGCTATCATCATTACTGGAAGACTTCTTGCAGATAAAGCAAGGATGATTGTCTGGGGGTAAAGAGAGATTACCTCATGCTCACTGTCAAGGTATAACATGGGTGCCATTTTCATACACCAGACAGTAGACACACATGGTGTATTCATACACCTCATGCTTACTGTCAAGTTATAACATGGTTGTCTTCTTAAACACCAGACACACATGGTGTATTCATACACTTCATACTCACTGTTAAGTTATAACAAAATGTGTATCTTATACATTAAACACAATTGGCATATTCATACATCCCATGCTCACTGTCAAAACATAACACATGTGTCTTTATTTACATTACATTTCTAATCCTGTAAACCCCACCTTCTTTACAAAGCTTGCAAGTAAAACTGACGATTGACGTAATAGCTCCTTCCTCCAAACAACGAGGATGGAAACTAGCGCAGCATCCTCCGATGCAGTGAACCAGCTCCTCTTCATCAGATGCAGATTCACATTTCTGATCAAAAGTCGCAATATTAATATTTTAAATTACTGATTTTTTTTAGTCTCGCGTGACGGGGCAGTCAGTTGTTACAGTAGGGTGTTCTGTTTCATACAACTTGTGCCAGTTTACAAGTTATCATGTATTTAACCATTAGAAGTTCAACTTGAAAATAAATAAACATAAATGTCTCGTTTGTCTGCTAAGTCTAGTGACCACGCTTTTTTTCTTTAAATTAGGTTTTAACTGTAAGCTTGTTTTAACAACTATTGTTTTGTCGCCATATCCTGTTATTTCGTTTAACCATTAGAAGTTTAACTTGATAATAATTAAACATAAATGCCTTGTTTATCTGCTAAGTCTAGCGGTCTTGCTTTTTTTCTTCCAATTGAATGTAACAGGTTTTGTTATTTCGTTTAAAACATTTCCAAATCTTCGCTACCGTAATCGGAAAGACAAATAAAGGTAAATATTTTTTATTAAAAATATTTGTATTGACATACCGAGCAGATGTTTTCTCGTTTGGTATTTGATCCCAGCTGAGGACCTCGGCTCTTCAACCTCTTTATTCCAGGAGCATCCTCGGAGTCGGCTTTGCTCCCGTTGCTACTCGTGTCATCCTGCTGAATGGACTTCTTCCGGGAAAGAAGAGCGGAGGATTTGGATGCTGGAGATTGAACGGCGGAATCAGTTTCTAAAAAAAAAATTTAATTTTAAAAGAATGTTTCATCAAAAAAGGGTTTTATTTGGTTAAAATATTTTAGCATGTTATAAGATCAGAGTAATTAATAATATTTTATATTTTGTGTGCGAAATGAATCAGAAGTGGCTGAAAGTTCAGGGTGTTTGTGTTAAAATTTAAATTTTTTAACATTCAAAATGAGATTTTTTAAATATATTCTAAATTAGATTTTAAATTAGCTCTTTTAGTGTTTTTCCCAGGGGTCTCTAATACTAAAAACAGCAATCTCAATACTTTAACATTCAGGCCAAAATGCTACTTACGTGTGCTTGCTGAGCAAAACTTTTTGTGGATTTTGAGCGAACGTTTGTCAAAGAAACTTTCTTTACAACCATCGCAACTAAACGATATATCTCCATTGTTTTTCATTGGACCTGAAAAAACACACAAATGTTTTAGAATGAAAAATGGGATGGGCCAAATCTAAATCTTAGGACCCATGATGTGCCACGCTGGGGGACCTCACCCACATAGAATAAAACAGCATAAAAAATGATGAATATGTAGGGGGCCAATTAGAGTACGTTTTTATCGTATTTTTCGAATTTTTTTTTTTTCACAATTTTTGGCTGGAAATTTTTTTTCTACAAAAGAAGCCAAAAAACAAACATTTTTTACAAAAAATGAGGTATTTGGATAGAGGACCCTAACTTACTTGAGACTTCTTTAGAGTTCTTGTTCAAGACAGAAGATCCTTTGTTAGCAGCTGTCAAATAAGATGAATCACATAAGAGAAGGGTGAGGTATAGGTAAGACATAACAGGCGCCAAACTAGGGGTAACAAGGGGGGCAATTCACCCCAACTTTTACATACCAACTTTATGTGCCATATCATTCTATAACAAAAGAATAAGAACCCTATACTTTTGTTCTCTGTTGATTTGCCCTGATATGTATTGAATAAACGAGTAAATGAATGTAACTTACTTTAAACTCGCATGGCCGGAAAACGACAATCGTTTTGACACGGGTTTTCATACACTTCGTGCCAGCTTACGAGTTACCATGTATGTTACTTTGTGGTTTTTTTTGGGAGGGATTATCATTTGAGGCAGGCGCGCTAACCAACTGTGATGCGACAATGAACCACATTATTGGCATGTCTTAAAACTATTTAAATTGAATCATGCATTACTGCTACAGTTCTCTATATGTATATAAGACACAATCAGTGGTGCAGCCAGGGGGGGTTTCGGGGGTCGTGACCCCCCCCCCCTCTTTTAAACCAAAAAAAAATAATAATATTAAAAAAAAAAAAAAATTTTTAATTAAAACCTCCCCCCTATTTTTTACTGGCTGCGCCACTGGACACAATATATAGAAGTCATAATTCAGCCACATAATGTACCAGCAATTCCCGCACACCACCGCTTATGTTGGCCGAGTGAATGCGAACTACGATAAGAAGCAGGACATGAACTACATTTGAACATTGTACTGTCAGGTGTCTGTAAAAAAGGGTTGTTTAAGTTTCTGATTTTTTTTTATCGCTGATGTTTTAGCAAGGTTTCCATTTTAGTATAAACAAACTAATTTATGTTGGTAAAATTAATGACGTAGTAGTGTAAACAGAAAAGATTCGGAATTCTAGATTCGAAAAAAAGTTTTTAAAAAAGTTAGAATACCTAAATTTTATTTCAACGGAAACACCTAAAATAAAAGTGGTTTATATATTACATATAGACAATTTGTGTTTTGTGCAACAGATATTTATCTTATTTAGAAAAGTTATCTGCCATACAATATCTTTCGCCCTAGTTAAGTCATTTTTGACCAAGTCCCAACGCATGGCAGAAGAAACCATGTTTTTTACTTTGATACAAACTTCTCAACTTTTTTTAAAGTGATATAAATTTTTATGACAGAAAATCCGTTCTTTTAAAATACATTTCAAAACAACTCACATCAGAAGATTTTTTCAATGGTCTTCCTTTCTTCTTTGGGGACTTATCATCTGATGACTCCTCCCTCTCAATGATGCTACACTTCCTCTGCTCCTCCGAAGACAGAGCCTCCCACTCCATCCAGATGAGAGCCTCGATTTGCTCCGGAGTAAGTTCAGGTTTTTGAGCAGAAACCTAAAATTTAAAGACATGGAAATCATACAAAAAAACTTATGGTTTTGACAAGTTTGGCCGGGCAAAAAAATACTACCAAAATATAAAATCTGTTTTTTTACCACTAAACATAAATTATATTAATATATACTGTTGGGTCTGTTGCTGCTATGCGTATTATACTTGTACTTTGGCCCTTCTGGCAAGAATTTTGAAGTTTTGACCACCTAGAGTTTTGACGCACTGACGACCTATTCAAGTTTTGACCACCTAGAGTTTTGACGCACTGACGACCTATTCATTTTTTTTTTTAGAAGATGGAAAAAACAACATTTTTTTGCCGGAAAAGTGAAAATAAAAGTATATATAAGTTATATTAAGTGCAAGGCTGATATAGTTAGAAGTGGGAATTGAAAAGTATAATAGAAATAAACCTACAGCTGGTTTATGTTTCTTGCAGTAAGCAATAAACAAAGGGTCCTTATTTCCTTCACAAGCGTCAACATCTGACTGATTCAAATGACCTAAACAGAAAAATAATTAAAACAGAAGTTTTAAACCAATATTAATACAAACAAAGAGTTGGTAAATATTTTTAGTGCGCCATCTTTAACTTAGATATTATTGGTTCAAGGCTCGTCGCTGCTACCATTGTGGGCGTGTATCTGTCTTTGGGCAAGACACTTGACGGTAATTGCTTCAACCCAGTGGTCACTAATGGGTTGTCCAAATTGTCAGTATACAAAACACACACACACAAAGTAACATACTTGGTAACTCGTAAGCTGGCAAGAGGTGTATGAAACAGAACACCTGTGTTATACCGACTGTCGTTGTCCAGCCACATGAGGATAAGCAAGATACATTCAATTTACCTAGTAAAGTTGCCACAACAGGTTTTGATAATTTTGTGGTGGCTGACTTTTTCACTCCTCTTAGAGGATCGTCTTGATTTTTATTCGACTGCCCCTTTTGTAGTCTCTTTACTGTGACTTTTTGCCTCGAAACTTTAGTACTGTCCGCAGAGTCAGCCTGAAAAACATAGGACCTGGTTAACTTAGGAAAGTCTAACTTTGTGCGGCAAGTCTGTGCAGCAGTGTTTGTCAAAGGTCCAGTTCGAAATCGGTAAAAACAGTGTTCACAGATAATTTTTTGATGGCGGAAAAAAAGCTGATTTTTGCCCTTACTGTTCTGGATTGAGAAACACTGCCGCCCAGCTCTGTGAAGCAAAACCAACGAAAAGAACGAAACAAAAAACATGAAACTTACATTAACTAAAATAGAACTAAGAACTGGCCAGGAAGAAGAATTTTCTCCAGAACAGTAAGAGTAAAGAATCGCGAACTGGCCTTTTACAAGCGCACCGATGTACAGACCTGCCTCATCAACTGAGAAAGTTATCAGACCACTAATTCACTACCACTCTCTTATAGAAGATATTTAAATCGACGTACATGATATGATTTTCTTGTTCTGGAAGCTTGTGGACGCTTCTTAGATGTGCTAACATCCATTAAGTTAACAGATCTGCTATATTCGCGGAGCCGAGACTCAGGGAAAAGATCAGTGGGATATTTTTCATGATTGGTGGGGAAAATACCACTGGCTGTGAACTGGGATGTGATTACTTCTTCCGTAAAACCTTCTTGCCAAATATCAGTCACAATGTTAGTGATTTGCCCTTGAGTGTACTTGGTGTCTGCTGAAGTCTTACTGCTTTCAAACCACAACTTTGCTTCAGCAGGAACTTTTCCATACGGAAGTTCAAATGAGCATTTGGTGTTGGAGTATGGAAGCTTTATAAGTCTTATATTACTGTTCATATGATTGTTAATGAAACCAATAGGCAAGTGTTCGTATGAGCCATCATAGAGTAGTAGAAGCGGGCGCTGTGACACTGCAGTGAGAAAGTTTTTGAACCAGTGCTCAAATATTTTAGCAGGGACTCCAGGCTTAGATGCGAGCCCAAATTGAGTCCCCGGAAACGGAGTTTTCCTCTCTCCAGAGCACCACGCTACCTCTCCTTGGAAGATGATCATTGGAGGCTGTTTATCACCCGCTGCGCTCACCGCAGCTATTACAGTCGTCTCATTTTCCTCGTCTTTATTCAAAACAATCTCATGAATGCAGTATACACTGTACGGGTCTTCTTCGAGGGCTAACTCCCGCATATAACCTTCCAGTTTGTCTAAGAAGCCGTATACAACAAAAGGATCTGGCTCATCAGTTCTTATTTCTTTTTCTTCCAACACAATATGATTCCGCACGCAGAAATATTTCAACCATAGCTCTGTGACTTCTTTTGATCGAGAGTATTTCAGATCATCCCGAAGATGAATGGTTATCATTTCTCTCGCTACTTCTTTTGTAACTGACCAATTCCACTTTCGAAGGGTCCTCATAGCGTCAGCAATGCTTCCTTCAATGCCTACAGTCAAATTAAGCATCACGTTTTCAGGTTTCTGTCTTATTTTCGAAATGTGGGCAACACTTGAAGATTCTTCCGAGCTAGATTCAGCATCTTTACCAATTTGGATCCATTTCCGCAAGCTGTACAGTCCTCTTTTCTTTTTCAATCTTGAGCATCGTTTCTGCTCCTTGAGGCTTTTTGGTTTCACATGTTTATGAACTTTGGTAACTTTTGCCATGCCCTTACGAGCAGCATCAACTTTTACATACCTGCCTCTGCTGTTGTCCCGCAAAGTTGTAAAAGGAATATTAAACGTCTTACCAGCTTCAGCAATTGTCAGTGACTTGTTTTTGATTAGCTTCAAGGCTTTCATGAGATCTGAGTACGTGTAATTCTTTTTAACGAGTTTTCCATCTACCCAGCGATGTGTGCGAAACTTTCTTCCCTCATGGCTTATAGGAACATAAAACCCTTTACCGTGGTTTAATTTTTTGGCGTTTAATTTTTGATTTAAAAATTTACTTGACTTGGACGTGCTTGGTTCAAGTTGTTCAGCATTTTTATTATTTTCAAGTGTTTGACTTTCTTCTGTAGCATTATCAGGTAAGATTACAAAATTCTGATTTTTTTCTTTATTCTGGTCTTGGTCTGCGATATTTTCCGTATCGGTTGAACCAGATTGCGGAAGGGTGAAATTCATATAAAAAATATGTTTATTTTGGTTCATGTTACGCAATCTCAACCCTTTAGGTGCGTTACTTGGAAGAGACTTCATCAATTTAAAGTAGGTTCGCCGATTTTTGTTCAGCAGATTGCGCAATGTGTCCATTGGGATGTTATACCGCTCAGAAATCCGGCACGTACGGATTTTAGCTTTCCATGCATCATCCATCGCCTTCAACATCCTGAAATCTTCAGAACTTTCAGTCGGAGAAAGACCCAGTTTCCGCATCGCATTCTGCAGCTCCGGAGTTGTGATATTTTTTTTCCCGATGGCCTGGGATTGCTTCATCATCCTTTTCAAAATTTCCCGCTCTTGCTTGCTGGCGTATGAAGATCTATCGCTGCTGAGAAATATGAAGAGGTTCCGATTCAAGATCATTTTTTTGATCCTGTCTTCAATTGTGGATTCCGCGGGCATCTCTTGCTTGATCCTTTTATAAACCCATTCATTCCTATCAATGCTGCCTCTCAAAGTGGAGGGGGGTATGCCGTACTTTTGCCCTAAAACAGTGACAGATCTCTTCTGGTCTTTAGTCCAGTATTCATCTATAGCTTCGAACATTTGCCTGTCAGAATGTTTCGACCGTACGTTGTGCCGTTTTTTCAGCGACAAAACAATCTGACCTTGCATGGCAGCGAAGAAATTGATTCTCTGCACTAAACCTTGGACTGGAAGACAAAATTTTTCTGCTACTTCCTCCATTTTACCTCCAAGCACCAACGCTTTTAACGCTTCTTGAAATTTGTTTTCATAGACAGGACCTTCTTTTTGCGCTTGTTCAGGATATTGCTCCAAGTACTTTAATGAGCCTTTGCTCAAGTAGTAATTCCAAGCGTCCGTTACAACAGACAAGGATATTTCAGATTCCGAAGTAGATTTCATATTCGAAACATATTTGTTCATTTGTTCCAACACAACTACAGGACTCAAATTAGCTGTTAATTTCTTAGGGGTAGTAATTTTTTTCATGCTTTTATTATTGTCCGTAGATGACCCATAAATCCTAAGCCTTCGGTTTTCTTCCATAGCTTTAAGGTGGTGGGCAGGGCCGTGTATTATCACGGACTTCCCACATAAAAACAGCCCACAATCGCTATGGTGTTTTATCATCAGTGATTTGACCCCGCTTGTGTAACTTGTGATCACAAATCGAGGAATATCAAAGTTGTAAGCCACTGTGTTGGTCGGAAAACCGTTACTGATACAGTCAAGGGCGTCCAACAGATCTCGAATGGTGTACCTGGCACGCCCGAAACCTCTGGTCTCATTAAGTGCCGTACATGAGCATTGAGAGTAGTGTTTCAAAGGTGGACGATCGCTATAACTTTCGTCGATAGCAGATGCAACTTGAACAGCTCGAGATTTAGAAACATGGCATCCTTGCGCATCATTTGGGTCAGGATTCACTGCCAAGAGACCGAGTGTATTGTAGAAAAACTTGCTTTTTTCGCTCATTTTACTATCTGAGGTAGATGGGGGATGCTGTGAGGTAGACTGGGCTGCAGGAGAATGGGATTTCTGGCCAACACCACTAACTAAGTGAGTTAATTCGCTCAGAGAACTGTTAGCTAATGGTAAGCTAGTTGTTTCTGTAGGGAGTTCTTTGTTAGATGGTAGTGCCCTATTTTGCTGAGCAAGGATAGTGAAGTCACCCACGTCCGAACCAGGCATGGATGGTAAAGATTTTCTCGACTTTTTTGAGTCGTATGAAAGCAAAGAAGGGTGAAAGATTGAATTTGAGTGATGCGCACTTGGATTTTCTGATACACTGGAAGCATTATGACCATCAGAGATTGGAAACACTGTTTTTACAACATTAAATTCTCCGTTGTTGTCATTGATGGCTTGATGAATGAAATTAGAAAAAGAACACTCATATGTAGAGATTGCTTTTAACCCGGAAATTTTTTTATTAGTTCCAATTGTGTGGCTTGTAGCACCATCACGTTCATTAAAACTTGACTTTTTTTCAATACTGGCAAATAAATTGATTTGGCAAAAGGGGTCAACGGCTAGCAGGTCTTCAGTATCAAAATCTTGCAGTTGAAGACTGTCTTCCTCAACTTGCTCCTTTAAATTACATTAGTATTTCAGTGTTTCCTCATATATTTTAACCAGCTATATTTCACAGTGCTCTGTTAGTGAAATAACACGAGCAGGAAACACTGTTGACTGCTCCGAAAATTAAATTTTTATTTCTAATTTTTATTACAGTTTTGGGACAGGATTTTTAATGCAAATGCTACTACAGGTCGTGTTAACCTGTAAACATAAATTCAAGTATTTTTACAAAACTACTTTTACTGTGGACTGCCTTATCCAGTAGCTAGCTAGGAAACACACACATGTTTATTGAATTTTTCAATTTAAAACTTATCAAAAAAGTATGTGCAGTGGTGCAGCCAGAAAAAAATTAAAGGTTTTTTTTTCAAATTTTTTTCGTTATAATTTTTTTTTTTTTCAATTCTTTTTTTGTTATAAATTTTTAATTTAAAAAAAACAGAGAATTCCCTCCCCCTGGCTGCGCCACTAAGTACATGTAAAAAAAATAAAACAAAACTGAACAAATCACACTCCAACACTTAAAGCGATACCTCATCTTTAAAAGGTAGCTTCTGCAGTTTCTTTGTGTATGGTTTAAAGTCATATTTAAAATTTGTTATTCTGTCTTCAACAGAACATGGTACGGCTTCAGCAATCTCTTCAATTGCTGAATTCCAAATAGGTCGCAACCTAAAAAGAAATGTTTTAGAAGACCGTAATTGATTGATTTGTAATATAAACAAGAATCCTGCAACTTGTCATAAAGAAAGATACAGGCTTAAAAAAATTGACACTTTTATTGCTTTAGTAGATGTTTACAGTTACAGCTAGTTTTTTTCATTCTTCTTTAAAATTCAATCTTTTGGGAAAAGATTAGACAAAGAAATATTGTCCTGGGTCGTAGCACAATTGTTGGCAGACCTGCCCCTAACCTAGAGGTTTCACTTTCAAGGCTCGTTGCTGCTACTATTGTGGGCGTATGTGTCCTTGGACAAGACACATAATGGCATTAGTCAACCCAGTGGTCACTAATGGCTTGTTTAAATTGTCAGCCATAAAATAAAAACTCACAAAAAAACAATCACTCACAAAGTTACATACGTGGTAATTAGTAAGCGGGCACGAGATGTATGATACAGAACATCTGCGTTATAACAACTGTCGTTTTCACGGCCACACGAGAGTAAATAAGTTACATTCATTCAAACTGCATACCGTATTGGAATTTCAGACTTTGGCACTTTCTTCGTAAGTTTTTTCTGTTTGTTGATGATGTCACCAATGATGACATCATAATCTTCAGCGGACTTGTAAGCAAAAATCCGTTGCTCAGTTACCCAACCCCGCTCTGGACTGTCACCAAGAAATTGAACGTGATACATGCGGATGGCTCTCCCACTACCTGTAGTAAGTTGTGCGTTAAAAATGGTAGCCAGAAATACTGTTGTTTTTATAATATAGTTCTACTAGCACTTATCTGCGTACAGACGTTTCGGCATATTATATATATAAATACTAGTTTGCGCTGTTGAATACGCTTGTTTTTTAATATAGTTCTACCAGAATTTATTTGCGTACATGTGTTTTGACATATTATATATATATATACATAAATACTGGTCTTTGCACTGTTGAATATGTTTGTTTTTTAAAATAGTTCTACCAGCATTTACTTGCATACAGACGTTTCAATATACTACGTGGGCTATACATTAAAACTGTGTGCCGAGTGTCATTGACCCAGATAAAAACGATGTGTATAGGGCATTAAAACACAGGTGGTATGTGAATAAATTCCAAAGAGCTATTTTAGAAACAAGTTTAATATGCCTAGCAACAACAGTCTAATATATTACATGGTTTATATAAATATGTTTTGACAATTTACCTCGCATTTTTGTAAATAGATTCTCAATTGGGTCAGTTGTTATCATGCATGGCCATAAGGGATGTCCAGCTACATACGCCCACACTAAGTCTGCAGACTTCCACAATATTGGTGTCTCAACAACTGGTAACTGTAAAATATTAATTTTAACTTAGACAAATATTTTACTGTTTAGGATTCGTTTGGAAATTTGGCTAAAACTAATTTGAAAGGTATTTGCAAAAATAACAAATAAATTTTAAAAGCAAAGCTTTATATATATTTGAAATGAATATTAACAGAAAAAGAAAATGTCAAATACAAAACTACAAAAAATGACTTTTTATGTGTGTTATTGCCACATTAATTCTTCTTTAAATTCGTTGTAATTAAACTAAACCAATAAAAGTAATTGGTATTTAAATGATAATTGATTACTTTTGGTTTTAATTCAAGTGCAGGTGATGGTTTAGGAACTTCTTTAGGGCTATCATCATCATGTGACTTCTTAGGAACTCGTCTCCTTTTGGAAATTCTAGAAAGTCAAAAAATATGAAAAATGGCGTATTTTATAACTAAATCGTACCAAAAGTGCATTCCGAAAAAACAGCTAAAAGTGCGATATTTTAAGAATTTTAGGCCTATACCTGGTTTTAAATGCAGTTATTCGTCCCATGGCCGCTAATTAATTTGATATTAGCCCAAATATGTACCAAAATACATGTGCAAAACTTAACATCAAGTGTGGTTTCTCTACACTTTTATTTAACAATAATTGTACCACAGAATGTACGTTTTTGCACATGTATAATATATATATATTAAAAGAGGACTACCATGTTATGGAGACTTGAATTGAGCAATATTTAATTTTTTTAAACAATTAGTATTAAGAACATACCTTGGGGATTTTGTATCTGAAGAAAGACTGACTCCATTTAATGAAGGCAAACCTGAAGAAAAATAGAGTTTATGGGCATATAGGTTTTCAATATTCTTAATTTAACTATTTGTGGCCTAAAGTAAATTATGTTTTGGTTTATAAACCATCAAATTGCGGTGTTTAACACTCAAACACCAAAACTTAAGACAACAGTTATTTTGTTTATAAAATGTCGGGTATGCACGGCATAATTCTTTCCACCCTCCAATTAACTAAACAATGAACCAAATCTGTTTCAAATTAAGTAGGTTTTTGTACATGTTTGCATACTAATTTTTAATGAAAGCAAGCGCTAGCGTGAAAAATACAAATTTTAGGAACTGCCATATTCTGCAGACTGGTATACTTACTTTGGTTTACAATTTTGTCAACAATATCATCTAAAACTTGGCGTAAAATATTTGCATCCTCTTCAACCTTTTCCGTTTCAATTGATTCAATTTTCACCATTGAAAGTCCCATTTTTTTCGCCTCTGTAGTTTCAGGCACTAATACATCTGATGTTTCTTCTGTGTCCATAGGAACAGTAATATCTGTTATGTGTTTTACAGTGCCTGTATGTGTGTCACTATTCGGTGTAACTTTAACACCATTGTCTGTGTCCATAGGAGCACTGGCATCCAATATGGTTTTTACAGAATGTGTGTGAGTGTCTGTGGTATCTTTCACACCACCGTTTGAGTCCACCTGCCCATTGCATATTATGTCCCCTGCATTTTCTTTCACAGCAATTTCATCAGTAGCTGCAGAAACGTGCGCAGAAGGTTCAGCATTATTCACATCCATTCAATGCTTGCCTTTTTTCTTCTTTCAAGCGAGATCACATCAAAGTATTAACATGAAAAACCTAAAAAAATACTGGTATATCAATATATTTAGTTGGCATGAGAACATTCATAAACCTTGTACTTATATGCATTCAATGCAGAATATTTAAAGCTAAACAGAATCAGGCTAAGAAAGCATTTAGATAAAACTCTTATGGGCTATATAACTAAACATACACAATGTTGCATCTAGCTGACTGTTGTTGAACACACCATACACTGCTGGAGATAAAAAAGACAATACCAAAAGCAAAAAGAAACAAATTAATATGTAAAACATCTTAAAACTGCTAAAATACCAGTGGAGACAATATGTTAGTCAATTTATATATTAACTCTTTTAAAATAACACACATACAAACATACTTAAACCTTTGAATGTTGAATGTAAAACCAAAATGCAATGCTAATTTAAATGTTAAATCACTTTGTGAGACTTGTGCTTTGCATACACAAAACGTAAACTTGGACATCTGCCATACATAATAACACACCTAACTATTTGCCTTGCCCGAGCACATGAGAAAATGCGCGCCAGTGGCCAGACTTAGGTCACGTGAACCGGGTATGGCGTGGCGGAACTGTGAAAGGAACCAACTCGTTGAAAAACGTTGGTCTGTGAATGTATTTTGCTTGTTTTTTCGACTTTTTAGGGTGAATTTGTTCAATTTTTTACTTGCATATCATTCTTTGTTAGGTCCAATCAGCTAAAATTGAAGTTTTTTAAGTTTTAATGCGGTAATTTGTAAAAATACAGCATGAAAGACGCGCGTTTTAATTTGACTAATGTCAATTTTGATTGTTCAATGCGAAACAAAACGCCATTTTGAACCGACTTTTATGTATAACACAAATTCAAACCAATTTCTGTTATATTTTGTTATCAGTATTGGTAAAAATAGATAAATTAGACTCCTTCCACGTATTAATAGTAGTAACAAGCGTGATGGTATGACATTTCCAGTAAAGAAATATGACCAGGTCACACCATATGTATAGGCCGTTATACAACTGTGTCATAATTGCACATTACTACAAGTGTTGCTAAAGTTATTTGTTATAGAGTGTATCACATGCAATATAGATAATTGTTTTTAAAGTGTAAATTTACATCCGCTATTATGTAAACATTAAATACGTTATCAGAAACACGTCTAATGGCTCGCTTTCAAGTCATTTTAAAGATAAAAAAAAAACTCTTTTTGGTGCTCTGCAGTGACTGTACAAGACATTTTATTTTTAAATAAACCACAGTTTAATGAAACAAACACCAATCGGTTAGTATTTAATTTCAGCTGGCTTTAGATTTACCGTGACGTTTTATAGTACACGGTTATCAACATTATACACCACAGTTTAGTTTAGGGTAAGATGGATCATGTTTTTATGGTCGTTTTTTTTGGTAGTAAAAATAGAATATTATAAAATCGTAACCCAGCGAGTCTAAAATAGCGTTGTTTATTGTTCAAAATACGATATGGGAATATAGGATTTGGGTGCTAACAGTATCCCGTCTTACCCAACAGCAGGCTACTGTATATCGCCAAGCTTGTAGACAATGTAGAGGGAATCAGCAAGAATTCTCAAAGATATGTCAGCTTTGTAAAACGCAGTTCAGTGAGTTATACAGTATATGCAGCGAGACCACTACGTAACCATTGCGCTGTAATGCTTGTTTTCAGAAGTGTCATTATCTCAAGCTAATATGAATAAATAAAATAGCCTAAATGAAAAAAGTACGTGACATTCTTTAAGCGTCTATTCGTGCTCATTGTGGTTTAAGTACTAACTCGTAGTTTAAAATTTACCTAATCATACCTTTTTTTGAAAATTAAAGATGAGTAAACCTTTCATAATCTGTCTTGTGCAAAAATGAGCAACAAATGATCTAAGAATTTGTATTGTATTCATTACAATAAATTATATAAGAAGTGTGAACAGTTTATGCATAATTAATAAATAAAATGTACCATCTGCAATTAAAATATTTTAGATAGCCGCCGTGGCATAGTGGTTAGCGCGCCTGCTGTAACCCAGAGGTAACGGGCGAATCCTCGTTTACATTTTCGATTGTAAGTTACGTAAGTTCTCTTTTGCCAAGGCCGTTACTTTAAGCGCACAGCCCCAATGTTGGGCAACTCCTTTTGAGCCGTGACCATAATTATGAATCACAATTGTCCTGTCGTTTGGGGACAATTGGGGGTCGACTTCGACTCTTGGACCGCCGACCCTTGCTGGGCGAATTCCTACGTCCACGGCAACGACTTCGGCTTCGCGCACATCAGGAACAAAGACCTCGCATCGCCGCAGAAGACTTTCTGTATCCTCGGCGTTGATCGCCGTGTCGGTTCGGCCAGGTTGGTATACAGAACCGAGGCATGTGTCGTTGACACGAGGGCAAACAAACGAGTGGTCAGAAAACTGCAAGTACGTATGAAGGACTAGGTTCTCGGGTGCCCGAACTCGAACATATTGCCCTGAAATAATATAGAACATTATTATATGACGTTTACATGGTTCTCTAGGTTACACTTTGCAGATTTACCTCGTACTGGCGTCACAGCCTTATCGTTTGCGACTTCCCGTGCGCCAACACCTGAACAGTTTACGATAATATCTGCTTCATCAAACTCGCTAAAGCGCGACACCTTCTTTTCAACAAAATTTACTCTTGGTTGACCAGTTCTAAAATCATAGTTTTTAAATTTTTACTTGTCTGCAATACGTCATACCTACGTCACACTTACGTCATGTCTTTCAAACTTAACAAGCGGGAGCGCAGCCAAGGTAAGTAGAAACTGGTATCAAGTACAAAAACCTTGGCCATAAAGTAACACACCGACCCTGGGTTTAGAGGAAGATCAAACACCGGTTGCAACTTTAGAATATTCTTTTTATCGTAGTTTAACTTAGCGAGTTCTTCGTCTGTCGCCTTCCGCACACTCAGGCAAGTTTGTGCGAAAAATCGAACTGAAAGTAAAAAGTAGTGTAGCTAAAATAGAGTAATGAGCCAACTGTTGCCTATAAGAACATCCAAGGAATTATAACATCGTATACCATCACAATAACTCCTATAGACCGTTTATAATTGATTAAAACATGATCGGGATATTTAGATATAATGTGCTAAAGGTATCCCATCTTACCCCACAGTACTCTATACACATCTTTTTAGGTTAAATTAGGAATTATAAAATGTATACAGATCAGGTGTCCCATCTTACCCCACACTATTCTATACACATCTTTTTAAGTTAATTTAGAAATTATATTATGTGTACAGATCAGAATACCTCTCTCTTCTGCGTCCTCGGGCGACTGAGCGTTATAAATCCACAACATTTCTCGTGTCCTAAGACCAAAGTCCCATGATGTCTTATGGTCAACGGTTTTCAAATGTTCCACCGTTTTTTGAATATACCCGGTGACGTCGGAGTTATCGTATATTTTGTCATAAGTACGATTCATAATGATTCCAAACCCATGGTCACTGAAAGGGGTATAGTGAATAAAACTCCATAAAAATCTATAACTGCTTGGGTACCTTGTCGTGCCTGTAAACCTTTCTGCCGTAATTGTGATATGACTTTTGGGAAATTCATTTGCCAAGCAGTAGGCTGATGCCAGTCCATTTATTCCAGCGCCTAAGACGTCTATTTTAATTGGAACGTCCATGCCTACGGCACTCTAATAAACAATACAGTCAAAGTAAAAACGAAAAATATGCTACATAAAAGTTTGAACTGTTGCTTAGATTTACAAACGTATGCCGCAAACGGTTTGTATGTATACGTAAAACTCGGAAAAGTACCATATAAATAACATCTACACACGGCAAATTGTAATTCTTGGGTTACAGCTAAGTTGTCTCGTTGCTGCTACCGTTGAAGGAGTAGGCATCTTTCGGCAAGACACTACGTGGTAACTTGTCAGCAGGCACGAGATGTATAAAACAGGACACCCGTGTTTTAACGACTATCGTTATCCGGCCACGCGAGGACAAAGGAAGTTACATTCACACGTGTTTACAACATATCGTATTCTGTTATTCCTATATTTACTTTTGCCGGAAAGATAAACCAATCTACAAACCATACAATAGCTTGCTAAAGCTGCTTAGTCACCATTAATCTAGTCTTGTCACTCACCCCTATACTGTTTGTACAATGTTTGTTTACCTATAACGTACATGCTGAAACCACGGATACACAAACATTATACTCAGCACATTACCGTTTGTGTATTACAGCTACAGATATAAACACTGTAATAAAAACACTAACATAACCCGAAACACTGTTATAAAAGCACCAAAATAAACTACGTATATCTAAAACAAAATAAAAACCGACTTTGTTACGTTTTAGGTCGAGATCCGAGATATGAAATCTCCCTATTACCGGCCTTTGCGGCAATCGTTCGATTATCAGGCAGCAGGCACCAACATATTACCTTCTTCTATTATCTGCCCAACTGCCCTTTTCTCCTTTCTCTCCTTTCTCTCTCGAAAGACACATCAAGGCGGACGGCGGTTGTAATTGCACACCAGCGAACGTGACTTACACCCGTCAAAATATAGAAGTATAGTCAAATCTATGCATAATTATTCTGAAATTTGTAAACACCAGTCAAAGTTAGTTCATTTTCAACTTTTAGTGATTCACTGGACGAGACACTTCTATTTTCTTGTCCTATTTGGTAGTAAAAGAGGAACAAACAAAAGAATAAAAACAAGTATCTTCACAACTCTAATAGTTCGTTGTTAGTTGTTTAAAAAAACGTCAGGATATTTGGGTATTATGTGCTAAAGGTGTCCCATCTTTACCCCAAAGTATTATATTCTCTGTGGGTGAGGTCTTTAGCCGCGCCATCGAACCTGGGGTTGACGCCACTGTTTGCTCATTACCCCAAGACCTACAGTGTTACAGAGCAGGCACGCCAGATATGTAGGTCTAATCAGTAACCTGAAGGTATATAGGCTAACAGTTCTTTTGAAATTTGTTAAACAACAAATTTAAACGACAACAGGAAATTGGCAAACTGGAAAACACGAAAATTAATCAAGGCAACTTATGTCGCAATTATTTATTCGTCTCAGTTACCAAAGTGTATAGATATCGAACGACAAACAAGTAGAAGTATTGCTAAATCAAAGGAACGACCGACGACACCGTATGCCCCGTGCCTGTAATGTTATACTTAGTAATTAGCGGCTCTTTTGTTTCCATTTTGGTTGACGTAAATTCGCTTGATTTTGATTGATGAACTGGGTACAGATAACATGTTGTTGAACAGACGGTGTTTTATGTCGGGTATTCCAGACACGTTTGCCAGCAGGAATGTATAAATGCAGAGGTTTATGCGCTTATAGATTCAATAGAAAAGCCCAACAGTATATAGCAGGTTAGGGTAAGATGGTACACTTTTGTATTATTTTCCCATTTGGTAGTAAATTAAGAATATTTACAGAAATATATAACCGTAGCCTCACGACTCTAAAATAGCGTTGTTAGTTGTTCAAAATAACACGATCAGGGTTTATAGGATGTTATAGGTGTTAACGGCTTCCTGTAATACAGTATTATACTTCGAAAATTGTTTGGAAATATATACAAGGCATTTATAAGATTGAGATGACCTCGTTAAATGAAACCCATCGTCACCATGACTCCGTAGAAGTTTACAAAACAAGAAGTTCACCTGCCACCGAGAACGAACAGGTTTGTTTATAATCTACTATAGAGTGCCGTAAGGTGGAACAAGTTCCAAGTTTTGACATTATTTTCTTTTTTTTACAATTGTTAATGCTAGCATACCGTGCACTAACCAATGATGTATTCTCTTTATAAATAACTATTTACCGCCGTATAGTTTTACAATTCCCGTATATAGTAGGGTGGGGAAGATGGGACAATTTTAGCGCATAATGTCTAAATATCCTAATCGTGTTTTAAAAATCCACAACCGTACATGGTGGTAGTGAGAATATGGTTTTATAATTATTTAAATATTCTTAATTTACTACCAAATGTGATGAGAAAATAGCATGAAAGGTGTCCGGTTTGCCCCCACCCTACTATATAAGTCCTATACTTCTTTCAGATTGCCATTGCGTCTGTTGTAGCATTCCTTGGTATCTGGACTACGCTCGGTAACTCGCTAACAATTGCAGCAATCTGCTTAGCAAAGCGAATGATGACTAAGTGCAACCTGTTTATCTTAAGCCTCGCTGTTTCTGATCTCGTTTCTGGATTGATTGCGTCGCCATTGTGGCTTTACCGAAGGTTGGTTAACTGAGTAATGAACTATCATAGCAATATAACTCGCGTGAGGATAATTTGTTACGGTGATTTATTTTCTCCTTTACTAATGATGTTATAGACATAGTAGGGTGGGGAAAGATGGAACACCTTTAGCTCAGAATATCCAGACGATATCCTGATCGTGTTTTAAACAATTAACAACGGTCTAAGGGAGTCGTAAGGCTACGTTTTATAATTCTTTGAATGTTATTTGTTTACTACCAACATGGCCTACTCAATACAATAAATGTATTGAGTAGGCCATGCTACCAAATGGAACGATAAAATAGAATGAAAAGGTGCCCCCATTTACCTATCCCGCAAAAAGAAAGTAACACAGTCTTAAATCCTATATGCCTGGTAGCAGACGTAACAGAGGACATTTTTACAGTACTGTGGGGGGAGATGGGACACCTGTAGCACATAATATCCAAATACCTTTGTTTATTACTGAATGGGAAGATAAAATAAAAGGAAAAGGTGTCCCATTTCCCCCCACTCTACTATATAATAGCTTATATCCGCAATTAATTTTACAGGACATGGGGATTTAACGACTGGGAATGGGGCGACTTCCTTTGTAAATTGTTTTGGTTCAGCGACCAATCTACCTCATTCTGTACAGCAATGCATATTGCTGCTTTCGCTGTGTGGAGATTCATTGGCGTGAAATGGCCATCTCTCTTCGAAAAGATTAAAATGCGGTAGGGAAAAAAGTGTTTTATAAAGTCTTTTAGTAATATAAATACAAAGTTTTGTTCAGTTAATAACCCTCATTGAATTTTTATGGCCTATGATGATGAATATAAAAAGCTACTACACATAGTATAGTAGAGTGGGGGAAGATGGGACTCCATTTCATTTTGTTTTCTCTTTCCAATTGGTAGTAAACAAAGAACATCCAAATAATTATGAAATTGTATCCTTACGACTTCCACAGACCGTTATTAATTCTTTAAAACACGATCAGGTTATTTGGAAATTATGTGTTAAAGGTGTCACATCTTCCCCCACCCTACTATATAGTGTATATCCAAATATCCTGGTCGTGTTTTAAACAATTACCAACGCTCCATGGGAGTAGTAAGGAAACGGTTCTATAATTCTTTGTCCTTTGTTTACTATAACAAATGGGAAAGTAAAATAGAATGAAAAGTCATTTTATATACCCTACTATATGATCAAAGTAAATTGACAGCTCAAGAGCTAATTTTAACGAAGCTCCACGCACTTTGAAGCCTTACTACGAAACTATGTGTGTTTTAACCAGCAATTATACGCTCGTTGCAGAACTGTCACCATCTGGCTTGTATTTATTTGGGTTGTGTCAATCATCTTTGGTGGGTTTATATTCAGTTCATTTTACGAAGTGGCAGAAAAATCAGAAGACCATCACGTCGGAAGTTGTTGGCCGATGTGTTCCATTAAAATCGAAAACGATGGGTAAGTTACGTATATACATATATAGTACAATGGGGGAGATGGGACACCTTTTCATTCTTGTCTTTCCTATTTTCTTGTCCCATTTGGTAGAAAACAAAGAAAATACAAAGAATTATAAACCATAACCTTCCAACTCCCATATTGACCGTTTATTTGTTCAAAACATGATCAGAATATTTGGAGATTATGCGGATAAAGGTGTCCCATCTTTCTCCACGCTACTATGGTACTTCCCCTGTTCCCAGATTTTATTTTAAACAACTAACAACGCTCTTTTCGTAAGGATGCGGGTGTTTAATTCTGTAAATATTCTTTGTCAATCACCAAAAGGAACGAAAAAAGAAACTTTTTGAAGCAGTTTGCAGATTGAGCTAACGCTTTTGTATTTGCAGAGTTACGCGGCACCTCGTTTACTACACTGTAGTTTCGTCATTGTTTATTCTGCTTCCGATGCTCATACTTCTGGTGACGTCATGTCTTATTGTGTGGGAGATGTACTGCCACCCAGTGGTAGCAACGCATAAGAGCAAGCAGAGAAAAACAAAAGGTAAGAATCGGCACTGATTGCAAAGATTTACCAAAATAGTTGTTTTAATGTATGGCTGACAATTTAAAAGAACATTATAAAGTGTAGAGCATTGGATTGGAGTTATTGTCTATGTAGGTGTACCTTCCAAGGAAAAATACGCCCATAACGATATCAGCGACGAGTCTTGAACCCGTGTTTTATCTGGGTTATTTACGTGGTAACTCGTAAGCGGGCACAAGGTGTATAAAACAAAACACCCACGCTATACAACGGCTGTCGTTTTGTTTATAACGACTGTCGATTTTCGGTGTCATTTCGTAAACAAAATTTACAGAGAAAAGAGCCGCCGTCCAGCTTGCATTGATTTCCGCCTCTTTCCTGATTGGCTACATTCCAATGACGTCATACGTGATGTGGACGACCAGAACACGCGTCAAAAATGTGACGTAAGTGGTGACGTAACACATGGAGGATGTATGCCATTTTGTAACCAATACGTAAGCGGGCACCAGGTGAAACCTAACGCCGTGTTGAAAATACTTTTGTTCCCCGCCATATGAGGATATGTATTTGTAAAGGACACTCTTTATACCAGAAATATCATGTCTGAATGCAAAAACAAGCAGGCCTATATATTCATGAATAAACTGAGTTCCAGTTTTAAACGGCACGTTTTGGAATATAACTTCGAGTCTGTTTTCAGGTTCGACTACTGGTTTCATGTTGCCGCGTTTTTCTGCTTGCGTTTATCAGAGTGCTTCAATCCGGTGTTGTACAACATAGCTTCCGTACAAATGCGAAACGCATCTAGAGAAGTTCTGATGCGAATCAGGTACGTAAATACCGTGTGTATTGATATATCGCGCCTCGTCGTATACAGACGTATGAATAAATAAAGACGATCTTTTTCGGCGCCATAACACAGTAGTAAGCGCGCCTGCCTGTAACCCAAAGGGAACTGGATTAAACAAGTTATATTCCTTTGTCAAAATACCTATTTAACCAAAAGAATGGTGTCTATTATACGAGTCGCGTGGGTTCATGCATTCCCTAAAATTTGGTGCAACAGCCACACTTTTTAACTGACACTGTATTTTATCCATAGCGTTTTTAACAACTGTTGTTTTGATGTTGATTTCCTTCTCTTCGTTCTTTGAAACATATAATCTTTACTTTCGAAAAGATAAATAAAAATTATGTGATGTAAACTGATAAAAACAAAATGCATAAAGATCAAAAAAAAGTTTAGATAAATTGTAACAAAAACTATATATTATTTAATTAAAACTATACCAACATACCTAAACATAAATAACTTACTTTGTAGGACTTGCCAATACAACAGAGAACGAACGCCAAGGTTAATCAGAAGAAACGCAATAATCTACTATAAAACTGAACAACACAGATATTTAAATTCACCATAAACTGATTCTTTACTAACTTTCCTAATACTTTCGTTGTCCTTTTCTATATCTAATGTGATTTCCACAAAATAAAAAAGATTTTTTTTCTTGGGTCCTTTCATAAATACAAGTATATATTTCATACATTTCACTCTAAAAGCTGTTAAATCGATGCGGTTGCTGAAGATCTGTAAAAAATTGTACTGTTGCTTAAAAAACATAGCACTGCAGTCAGCAGCTAACCTACAGGTTAAGGGTTCTAGACTTTGCTTTAACCCAGTGGTCACTAATGTGTTGTCCAAATTATCAGCCATAGATTAAAACATAAAAATCGGAAAAACAATCACGCACAAGCCACTTACGTGGTAACTTGTAAGCGGACACGAGGTGTACGAAACAGAACACCATGTTACAACGACTGTCATTGCCCCACCATGCGAAAATAAGGAAGTTACATTCACAGTCATACCTTCATTTAAGTGCAAGCACAGCACAAGCGGCTCCTCTGAGTCTACGTGGCAGTTTTGGTTGTGTGGCCCAAGTGTCACTCTCTGGGTTGTAGCTGGCAGTGTCAATCCTGTGGTCTGTCACGTTAGTTTTACAACCCCCAACAAGGTAAACCAACCCATCCAGCTCTGTACATGCGCTTTCTTTGTCGCACTAAAAATTGAAAAAAAAAACAACTTGAAATTGAGAAAATATGATTAGTTTTAACTTACAGGAAACAATAAGCAACAGTAATAACTTTCATTGTTTTTCGATTACGATAGCGAAGATTGAAAAATATTTAAAACAAAAATACAGACCTTTTTCACCTTTTACCTGAGATATGGTCTTTTGCGCCACCTTGTGCCACTGATCACACTGCGGTGTATAACACTCGATGGCAGTAGACACATGTTGTATAACACCCTGTGTTTCATTCTCGCCACCAAATACGTAAATTCTATCCCTCACTGCTGCCATCGTGTGACAACTCCTTGCGCACTTCATCTTCGCTACTGCCACCCAGTGGTTGGTTGCAATGTTGTATCTATGATAATAATAATAATACAACAGTTTATTTGTCTCTTCCATTATGGTAGGTTGGTAGCGGAGATTCCAAAATATTTAAATTGAAAAGACAAGATATAGCAACAAAAAAACAAAAGTTGTTAAAATAAGCTTTAATGGCAGGTTTTACAGTGTGGTACACAGAGAGACCTGGAATGTTGAGCAGAGTTGTCATATCACCCAACAGCAGAGCTTTTCAAACAGTGGGTTCAGTAACTAACTTTAGGGATTACCATATACTAATTTTACACAAAGTACTACATATATTATACCATTTACCATTAAGGGTTGCAGAAAATCTTAAGAGCCTAAATTTTTAGGCGATCTGTGGGCAAAAGTTCGGAAAGCCACGCTATACAGCATTTCTTACTTTAGCATGTCTTGAGTAGAAGACTTCCTCACAACTCCACCACTAACATAAAGATCATGTTTGTAGCTTGAACCAGCGTGAGAATAACGTGGCTGTTTCAATACTGCTGCAAACTCCCACCTAAATACAAATTTACAGACTGTGAAACGCAAGTTTATACATAAGGGGTATATCCCATACATATGGGACCGGCGTCATACTCATAGCACGGTGGTTAGTACGACTGCCTCTAACTTATTTATAGGTTATGAATTCAGGTGTCAGCGATACAGAAAAAAATAATCACCTACAAAGTTACATGTGTGGTAACTCGTAAGCTGGTACAGGGTGAAAGAAATAAAAAAGCCATGGCGCTGGACTAACTTACTTTTTTGTTAAAATTGAGAATTTTTCCACCGAATTTCTGATGACATTGCTGCTTTTCCCTCCCACTACTACTAAGCATTGTTCTTGTGCACTCATGCAGAAGTGAGCCCTTTATAGGGATACAAAAAACTGTATTAGCAAACACTCATTAAAATATATATATACATTCTGTTACTTCTGCTACCATACCTGAAATTTAGAAATATGGAAAACATTGTGTGGGTAGATACTTTCTGTTAAAAACTTTCCCAAATGTAAAGTCATTTACTTTATAATATCTACACAAAACGTGGTAATATATTATTCTTTTAAAATAAGTGCAAACAATATTTTTCTTTTAATCCAAGTGCAAATACAATAGTAGACGCTTTCTTAAAAAAATGCTGGTGTTTTATATAAAATTTAAACAAAATTAGACCAGTGTTGCCATGTACCTTCCTTGAATCATATCCGGCAGTGTTTCCCATTCATTTTTCATGGGGTAATAAGCCCACAGTGATGACAGCCCCTTTACTCCAGCAATGGCCGTGTCTTCACCCCCAGCTACGTACAATACATTGCCCACTACCACCACCGAGTGGTGACAAAGGGTAGACGGAAGACGAGTCAGCTCTTTCCACGTCTGGTCTTTATGATTCAGCACTTGAATCTTATACACAAAGGTATGTAAAATTAAACTATAAAATATGCATATTCTAAAATTAGCTAAATATGATTTGGTAAACTTGTACTTTTTAATACTATGTTTTCAAAGTTGTACAAAATTTTATCTAAAATTGTGAAATAACGTTGAATAAGTAGCATATATTATCTTGAACTAATTTAAAATACAAAAGTTTACAAATAATCATACTATACACCATAACCTAACTATTTTTTCGTTATTTGTCTCTTTCATTTCGGTCGCAAAGAATAGGAAATGGAAAGTATTTTTGAATAAGAGCAAATAGAAAGGAAATGACATTCATTCACCGACGTAAATACTTAACGTTAATTGGTTGAAAAAGCTTTTTATCCAAAAAGTTTACATTAATTTATCCAAATAATACAGCCCTTCACCTGTGCAGTAAACTGGTCATAAAGCCTCCCTCCAGTTACAATAACATAGTTGTGTAGAGGGGAATTCCCATCCCCGATACCACCATTCTTATTACTAGGTGGCGCTGTGGTGCTCATTTGTTTTTTTAATCTTTGGAGGATTTTCTTTTTATCTTCTCCTATTAGTCCTTCAATTATTGCTGCAATTTAAAACAAGGTAATTTTAAATTCAAGATGCAAGAATTTGACAGATTATTAATAATCCAATATTATGGTCTTATATATATGTGAATTATAGCAGTTTATTACTTTTGCAATAATGATAATATAATATTATAATAATAATAATAACTTTTTTTGTATCTTCGCCTTTACAAGCGATAGGATTTCGCGACAAAACAACAGTTGTTAAAACATGCTATAAAAATAAATACATGCTTAGTTAAATACATGTTTACATTTAATTGAAATAAAAAAAACGCAAAATTTTTAGAAGAGCCGTTTTACCCTTATAATACACCCTGGTTATCTGTGTAAAATTTTGATGTATATTCCACGATAATTAGACTGTTTTTATTTGGTTACACAGATAACTATCAAATCAAAAATTTAAGTAAATTGTATCTGGTTTAATAAATATCCTTAAAAAAGTGATATATACTTAATAATTCTTTGTCCTGCATCACAATATCTTGTGCAAGAACATAATTAGTAAGTGACGATTGTGGGATCTTTGCATAATGAAGACATTTTAACAATTTTAAAGTCGACTCTTTTCTTTCTTTCGTATCCTTTAAATAAATATAGAATTTTGTAAAACAGCGCGCAAAGACAGTGTCCGTAACAGTAATATGTTAAATATTTACTCCAGGCTTGTCACTGCTACCATTGTGGGCGTATGTGTCTAAATTGTGCCCTAGAGAAAGAGCGAACACCCTATTATCGGATCTTTAAAATCACAAAACAAAAAAACGTTTAAGGTATTGCCTTTTTGGCCATACATTTGCATTTACAAATAGTACATTTACCTTTGATAAGAGTGCTCTAATAATAACTGTTTTGCCAGCATGTCCCTTTTAGAAGCACAAGGGTGTTGGGGTCATGGCCCAAAACCTTGCCTAAAACCCAAGCCTCAGGGATCTCACCCATACAGAATAGAACCATGCTCTAAGTTCACTTTCGAGGCACAATAGTGTTGGGTAATGGGCAAAACCTGGCCTAAACCCAAGGTCCTTAAAAGACCTCACCCATACACAATAGAATTGTAGTGTTATGTACCTTTGTTGACCACTTTAGAATGCTGTTAAACATCTGTAATTCCGGAATCACACACTCGTTTGATAAAACTCCTTTTCTGTGGTTCACCAGCTCCTGTGTTAGATACACTTAAAAACACACACTCCATTTTATATTCATGTACTGGAGAAACTACTAGCCCCACAGTAAAACAGAATTTAAGTTAAACTAAAGTAATGTCAATACATTTAAAGAGAGTAACAATAATTTATAATCCGCAACGAAGCCGCACGAAACTGATAATTAAACACGCTTCTAAACTAACTTGCCCAACCAAAGCAAGTATATACTATAAAATAACTTGGTGCTAGTGAAGAGACTTCTCACCTACGGAGTAGTGGCTAGCAAATAAGGTGAGGGGAATATTCTCCACTAGCACCAACTAAAACTACTAAATGGACAAGATAATACACTTTCAAATTACTCATTTTTAAAAACTACTCAGCAAGGGTTCCCTTCCTCTTACTACCTCAAAAGAAGCAGTAAGAACATTCCTCAAAGGCTGTAGTGACCGAAGTCGCATAAGCCAAGCTTCATGCTCAGAAGGGAACCCTACGACTCATCATCGTAGTTGTCGTATCGTCAAAATTGAATGACGTTTTCAAGATGCATACTATAGAAATGATCCCTAAAAGCATGATCTTAATTATACACCGCTCAGAAGCGAGCATTGAATCATGGAAATAATCTAGCGTTTGTGGGGCGCCGCGGAGTTTAGCTAAAGCGCTATTCCACAGTTTAAATACGTTTAATTGTTTCCTGCTTTATCAGACTAAAGCCATGGTATGCTCTAGGTTGGTTAAAGTTAATTATGTTTACAGTTCACGCGTATGTCTTTTTTAGTTCAAAATTTTAAGACGAATTATCAAGTTGGTCCAGGATTTCTTTCATATTTTTATTTCTTAAAAAAATAAATTGATTTTCTAGAAGTGAAAGAAAAAAATAAAACATGTGAAAGAAATTATCAGTGTTATAAAAGGATCGCCGTCAAACCAAACGTTTAAAATTCGACCACGCTGTCGAATTATGTAGACGCGTGCGTGCGCATGTCTCACGCATGGGGATTTCCCTGACGCGACACTGGCATGTATAGGATGTCTATAATACTACAATACTACTGCGGTAGTGCTGTACATTTGATCATCTTTATCCATATATATACAAAGTTTCATTATTCGTTTGTATGCCCCCTTAGAAAAATTAATATGTTTTAACTGTAAGCGTGTTTTACCAACTGTTGTTCTACCACAATATAATGTCTTTTCGTTTAATTTTTTTTTAATTTCGCTACCGCAATCAAAGAGACAAATAAAGTTATTTGTATTATTATGTTTTATAAGCCAGACTACCTGCATGTCAGTTTCTGTGAGCGCCAAGAAGCAATTTGTGTCAACGAACTCATCAAACTGTCCAATTGTTTTTCGGAGCGCAAAGTCTTTTAATTCCGACAGATCTAATTGCTCTGATAACTTCAGAATACGTTGGAAATATTCGAGCTGGAACCTAAAGAAAAGATCATCATTGTGCTATCATATAGTAGGGTGGGGGATGACGGGACATGTTTAGCACATAATATCCAAACATCCTGATCGTGTTTTAAACAATTAACAACGATTTATGGCAGTCGTGAGGATACGGTTTTATAATTTTTTTGAATGTTTTTTTTTGTTTACTACTAAATGGAACGAGAGAATGGAAAGAAAAGGTGTCCCACCTTCCCCCAACCGCTATTTGTCATATTTTCTGCTAGCTTTAGTACACCAAAACAGTTTTCGTCATACTGGTTATTTTATTCTTTAAAGTTTTAACGTTAAATTGGCGACTAAGTTTTACACACATATCCCTAAAAATATCTGCTCAAACAATCACCTACAAAGTTACATAGGTGACAATTCGAAAGCGGGGACAAGGTGTATATGAAACAGAACACCTTACACCTATGTTATAAATAAAGACTGTCGTTGCCCAGTCACGCAAGGGTAAATCAGCTGCACTCATTCTGTATGGTTATAGGATCCTGCGCACGCCAGGATAAAAGGTTTAGGCTAGCGTTTGCAATTAGTTCTACACTCATACTATAGTATACATACCCGCTTTGTATCTCGGCGATGCATCTCCTTTTCAGTGAATCAATTCCCAGTTTAACAGCAGCTTCCACAACGTTCGGGATATCTCGTGGGTCAGATTCTAACACTGCTGAATAAATGTATTGGAGTACCGTCTCCATCGCTTTGTGGGTAATCGGAAAATCGATTGGGACGTCATCAGTTGTGACGTCATTTCGAGGCGTGGTTTTGCTTTCAGGGGTTGGCGGTTGTTCCCCGTCTACAAATGCACACAATACTTTAAAATGGTGAAAATAGAGCAAAATATAGTATGTTGGGGTAAGATGGTTACTGGTTTCTTTAATCGTCCCATTTAGCAGTAAACAAAGAATATTTACAGAATTATATAACCGTATCTTCACAACTCCAAACGGGCGTTCTAAAAACTCTATTCGGAAATATGGGACATTATTATGTTTTAACGGTGTCCATCTTACCCGCTCTATATTTAAAAACTGTACTTACCAAATTCGGCCGCCGAGACTCCCAGTTTCTCGCGAAAATAAACGCTAGAAGCGGCTAAAACGCATCTGTGAGCATGATACTTATTCAACGGGCCTTTTTCAGTCTCTGCGTAAAAACAATTTTTAAATAATTTTCAAAAAATCGGTCATGACGTCAGTAGTCACCATTTACAGAAAGAGTGACGTCACATAACGTCGATGTCTTTCTCAGAGTTGACAATCCTTTGACCAAAGCGTTAATATGCTCGTTAGAATGTTGGTGCGGAATTGAAACTATTTTCTGATCAATATTTGTGCCGGAGTGACGCCCTTTCGAGGCTGACGAACCTAAAAATAATAGATTAATTTCAATTTCGCGTGTCTGTGTGTATATATATATATATATATATATCAACTACTAAAGTATAACAAAATACAAGCTATTTTTACAGAAAGCGCTGTAATAAATGAGTTTCCTTGTCTAAACGGCAGGTCCTTGCAAAAAAGTTGCTTGACAGCTTGAGCATAACAAAACTAGTTCCAAGTTACGATTTCCAGCATTTTCAGTTAAAACTTTTCTATAAAAATGTTTCGAAGTTATTGAATACTATAAGTACAGCAGCTCACCCATTTAGTATTATATAGCTGTACACCAATATTCCAACTTGTAACGTCACATTTTCTTTAAGATTTCCAAGCACGACCGGCCGCTGACTGGTCTGAAAATATGATTAGAACTGACAAAACAGCAACAAATTTGTATCTTCTTGACTGCTAAATTTAAATAAATTTCGATTATGAGAATAACACTTGATCATTATTACACACAATACCAGTATAGATTGGCAACAAACTGTTATATTTAATAAATAAAAACTTTAGACGCGCATAAATCTGCTGGCGTACACGGATAGCTTAATGCTGGATCCAATAACCACTTACTTGAAGCACTTGAAGTAATTAACAAAAGATTTCTCATCTTTCGGGAGCCCTCAAGGATTTCTAAGTGAATTTGTTTAGTTATCTATGTTTGATTGGCAGTGCAAACTAAAAATACTGACAGAGATGCACATGCCCCTAAAGTGGAAAATCAAAACAGCCTGTATCAGTAGCCTACCTACAGTATATATGCATAAATACTTCGGCAATTTCAATATTGCACAATTTTTCATGTCGAACTACAAAATCTGCGGCTTTTAATAAATGCGAGCAGCAAAATAATAATTAACCGCTGCAGCTAGCCCGTATGTTGTATGAGTTGCTATGTGCGTAAGCGTAACTATATTGAAATGCAATCATTGTTTCAAGCCGATTTTTGACTAATATCAAAGTGCATCTCAGTCTCCCAGGAACTAAAACAGAGAACTAGAACAGAGAACTAGCTGCAGTGTTCTCTTAAGTCTAAACCACTAGCATTGGCTGGATAACTATAAAGAAAGTTTAGATTAAACTGCATTTTTTAGGGAACATACACGCTTCGGTATAAAAACAAGTAATAAAGAAAATGTTTATTCAAAGACTCTACGTTTATAGTTTAAAAACACTGTATAAGTTTTGCGTTGAAATAAAAATATGGGGGCCGGCTGCAACAAGGGTATAGTCATTGAACGTGGCGCCACAGTAAATAATTATGGCAACCAACAAGTAAACGCAACGGCCACATGCAACCAAGAAGATCGCACAACTGGAACAGAGTATTATAAATTCCAGCGAGCTTCCACAGACACCGACAAGGAGGATCTGGCTCCCGTAAAAAATCAACTCATAGAAAATGAACAGGAGGAAAAATTAATGACAGCAGTTGTTGTTAAAATTAACAATGTAATCTATATTAAGAAAATACCGGTACAGTATTTTATATAAAAGTTCCACAATTTTGTTTTAATTACCGGTACTATATTTTTTTCAGGATGAAATAGAAGAAAAAAATAAGCCATCAACTTCAGTACGCATCCAATCGGAAATTACAACATAACCCAGTCTTTTGGCAACATTTCTGCTACGCCTTTGATAATGTTTCTGTATTTAAAAAAATACGCAAATGAATTATATTTCTGTTTCATAATGATTCTGCTTTAAATTGTGCGTACAACGCAAAATGCAGTAATAATACAAGCATATGATAACTACCTATTTTGCTGTTTCATATATAGTAGGGTGGGGAAAGATGGGATACTTTTAGCACATAATATCCAAATATCTTGACCGTGTTTTAAACAATTAACAACGGTTTATGTGAGTAGTAAGGATACAGTTTTATAAATCTTTGAATGGTTTTTGTTTACTACCAAATAAGTCGGGAAAATAGAAAGAAAAGGTGTCCCATCTTCCCCCACCCTACTGTATATGATTCTGTCTTATAGTGTGCGTCGAAAAAATGCCCAAAATTTATCAATACTCAATACGATGTGTAAATTTTCATTCATTCAATTATAGCCTATATACGCTGATTATCTAAAAACAAATCCAAATAAAACAAACATACAAAAACAGGAATCCGAATTGAACTTTCTTGTTCTGTATGATATAGTTGAAGAAATATTTAATGTTACAGTGATTTGTTCAGTATTTTGAAATAGTGTTATAGTAGGTTGATTGGAGAAGATGGGACACCTTAACATTCTATTTTCTCGTTACATTTGGTAGTAAACGAAGAACATTCAAATAATTATGAAACCGTATCCTCGTCACGACTCCCATAGACTGTAATTAAATGTTTAAAACACAACCAGGATATTTGGATATTATGTGCTAAAGGTGTCCCATCTTCTCCCACCCTACTATATATACTGTATAGGCAATTATTCCAATCTGTTTTGAATGTTGCTGCATTTAACACTTGGAAATACGGGTTCCTAATATAGTAGGGTCAGGGGAAGATGGGATACTTTTAACACATAATATCCAAATATCCTGATCAAGTTTTTACCAATTTACAACAGTCTATGGGAGCCGTGAGTTTACGGTTTTATAATTCTTTGAATGTTTTTGTTTACTACCAAAAGAAACGAGAAAATATAATGAAAAGGTGTCTCATATTTCCCCAACCTGCTATATAGAAGAATTAGGAAAACTGTATTTATTTACTTCAATAAATACGAAATTTGAATCAACAAGACCAAATGGCAACTTAAATATCAACAATACGAAGAACTTAGCGTTGGTAAATAATGATTAACTTTTCATAATCACTGGATTCTGTATTTGAATAAACATTTGCTGAAAATGTTGTTGCTAGGGTAACATTCAACGCCATGGTACAACATGGCCCACTCTAAAGGGCCGTGGTCCAATAAGGTGGTAAAAATATACGCAGTGAGAAATGAGTTTCTGTAATTTAACGGGACAGTTAAGATGGAATATACTACAGTATATATGCTGTGCATTGAAATATGTCAAAATGAGAAAAAATAGGAAACTGTGTAAAAAAACGCTCTTTTAGAGCTGCGGTCTACGGTTATATAATCTGTAAATCTTTTTTGTTTACTACAATAAACGTGACTGAGAAAAAAATTAAAACACGTGTCCCATCTTACCCCCTACCATACTATATGTTTAGCAGCCATATTTTAGGTGTTTTAACCCGAAGTATGGGGTGTACTCATAGCTCGAACACTGCACATGCAGGCGCTGTGCAAAATAATCAGGATGGTAACATGTCCAATAACACAGCGAACAACGCCAACGAACAAGGCGTAGTTCATTTTTACAAACTGGAGCAGGAGCCGAAGAATATTTTGAAACGAATGAGTAGCAACAAAACGCTGCTGAACAACGTGAAACTGGTTGAGGTCGAAGAACCTCTTATAGAAAAGGATGAGCCACAGGAAACGCTAATAAACGGAAAGATCATTCGGATAAAGAATGAAATATACATCAAAGGAATAACGGTAGAGTATTTTTGATAAAAGTTTGAAAACATTTCTGTAATTATAACTGTTTCAGTTCGGCCCAGAAAGAGAGGAAAATGAGAGTACAACTGAACAATAACCTCTAAATGCGGAATTTACAAAATAATCTTTTAAGCAATAATGTATTTTTTGGTAATTTTTCGGCATTTTACTTAAAAAATATCTCGTTTTCTTAATGTGTGTACTTTGATTCATTATGATTCTGCCTGTGTTAGGTGTGCAACTCAAAATTCATACCTATGCAATATATTATGTAAATAACATTTGTTGATTCTATAAAAGTGAAATCTAATAAAACAAATACTCAAAGTGGTGTTAATTTTAAAACTCAGCATGCCCAGTATATAGTAGGGTGGGAAAGATGGGACACCTTTTCATTCTATTTTTTGTCTCATTTGGTAGTAAACAAAGAACATTCATTATAGACCGTATCCTTACGACTCCCATAGGGCATGGACCAGTGTTAACTGTTTAAAACACGATCAGGGTATTTGGATATTATGTGCTTAAGGTGTCCCATCTTACCCACAGTACTACAGAAAGCATATGCAGTGAGCATGAACGCATATATACACCAAGTCCTAAATTAACGAATATAGCTGCGTATGTGAAACAATAAACCGCCAACCACATACTTCATTTGTTTGCACCATATCATCCTAGCCAGTGGTTATACAATTGAAACGCGTTGGTCGAAACTGGCAGTGAATTAAACTTTGATCGGTGCAGGTAAGTGTTAAAAGTAAACAGCATTCGTTGTTGCGATTTCAACATAATATCGGACGTCTCTAGTAAATTGGTCAGGTGTATTATTGTGCAGAAACATATAGGCACAACCCTATAAAGTTTAAACGCAAAGAAGGCAGAGTTAAAGTAATTTTGAAATACGTATTTGTAGGTATAGGAACGTCTGTCTAAAATAGAATATAAAACTTTACAATAAAAATGCTACTGGCATATAATACAGTATTAGCTCTATTTAATTCAATGTAGGTTTTAAGTTGTGTATTATAGAAACACATGGGTATCACGAGTAGTGTGGCCGTCGGGGTCGGGGTAGGGGCTGCAATGTTGGGTGGGATAGATTTTGGCGGGATAGATTTTGGCGGTATTGATTACACAGCGAATGATTATTTCGACTATACGGTCGACGTCACGCCGGATGTTTATGAGTCAGCGACTTACGAAGAACCACAGGCAGAAGCTCCACCCGAAGAGGTAAAATAATGAATGTAAATTAGTTATCCTGACATGGCGGGGCAAGGACAGACCTTATAACACGGTGTTTAATTATATCACAGGTGGTAACTGAAACACCGGAAGAAGTGGAAGTTGTAGAAAGGGATCTAGAATTTAAGCGAAGACTGGTAGAAAGGATGATTAAGGAACAAAAGGAAAAGTTGGTCAAATCAAGGTAAGATATAATAACATGTAAAATCACTTTAACTATCACACAGTAAAGCGGGGTGGGATGAGACATTTTCAATCTTGTAATAAACCCAATTTGCGGTAAACAAAAATATATAGATATGATATAACTGTCGCCCGTGACTCTAAATGATCGTTGTTATATTTGTTTAAAATATGAACAGGAAATATGGGTTTTAAAGACCTTAACAATATCCCTTTTATCCAACAGTATAGTATACATACACACACATATAGTGGGGTGGGGGAAGATGGGACCCCTTTAGCACAAAATATATAAATATCCTAATCGTGTTTTAAACAATTAACAACGGTCTATGGAAGTCGCGAGGACAAGGTTTTATAATTCTTTGAATAATGTTCTTTGTTTACTACCAAAATGTGCAAGAAAATAGAATGAAAAGGTGTCCCATCTGCCCCTATTCTACTATATAGTATACATACAGCACACACATGCTAACACACAGTATGTTGAAATAACATAATTGCCATGCATAATTGGTGTCTATAAACACAAGTCTTTGTAAAATTAGTTGAATCAGCATTGTTGAAATAGATAAAATATATAAACATTTAAAAACGTTTTTCCTTCTTTCGGCGCCTAGATATACTGTAATCCACATTATTTAATTTTAGGAAAAGCTCCAATGGGACCTACTTATATCAATACAAACGGGAAGATGGGAATAACCGCGGCAAGCATTCACAACAACCAGCTCGTGCTAGAGTTGTTTATAACAAAAAGTATTTTTAACTCTTGCTGCAAAGACCATAATTGAGTTAAGATGAATTTATTTGTTTTGCAGAAGTATTTAATACAATTATCTTCTGCATAGCCACTCATTTTTACCGTTGTATATGTGCTCCCGTGTTTAACACCTAAAAATACAGCTATTAAACATATAGTAGGGTGTGCATGGTAAGGCGAGACACATTTACATTTTTTCTTGTCCTATTATAGGTCTATGAGAGTCTTGAGCATATAGTTTTACAATTCTTTGAATGTTCCTTGTTTACTATCAAATCGGACGAGAAAATAGAGGTAAAATGTGTCCCAACTTCCCCCATCCTACTATATAACCGTATAGCCACACAGCTCTAAAAGAGCGTTGTAAATTGTTCAAAACACGTTTGGGAAGAGCAAACACTACTATCCAATCTTACCTTACAGTATAAAGAAATTCGCATAACTATAAATTAACCAATTCGAATCAACAAGAGCGACCTAATTATATAATAATACGAAGAACTTCGGATAGGTAAATAATAATTAACTTCTTAATCACTCGCTTCAATGATATAAAGTATAGTAGGATGGGAAAAGATGGGACACCTTTTCATTCTATTTCCTCGTACCATTTAGTAGTAAACAAAAAACATTCAAAGGATTATAAACTATATCCTCACGACTTCCATAGACCGTTGTTAATTGTTTAAAACAAGATCAGAATATTTGGATATTATAGATTAAAGGTGTCCCATCTTCCCCCACCCTACTAAATATCCGTAGCGAGAAAGGAGTTTCTGTAATTTAACTATAGAATTAGTATAGTATGCTGTGCCAGTTAAATGGAATATTTAAACCAAAATCGAATAATCGGCACAGCTTAACAAGTATGATGGAGCAATGATAAAAATTTGTATTTTAGTCATTCTGCATTTGAAATTATTGTAAATGAACGAAATCATAGACTACCGTCGTAGATTCACTTATGTTGCTAGAACGTCAAAATGTTGACCAAATACGTAGTAATATACACCAATTACTAGTGACTACGAAGGTAATAGAAAAAAGTGTCCCAACTTCCCACGCGACCCAACTTACCCCACCCAATACAGCTAGTCATGCATTGTAGCCTATATGTAATAGCCAAGCCAGGAGCCAACCGAGTTAATAATTAATGATAGGAATGTTTCAAAGTGAAGCAGATTGCCACAGAACCGAATACAGTATAGGTCGAAGCATGAAAACGTATAACTTGAACGTATTGCATAAATAAATTAAAGTTATAATGACAACCATTGAAAATGGATCAACAGCCGACGTTGCACTCAACTGTTTAGCAAAGATAAGGAAATGGTTTGAAGTGAATGAAAGACTAACTTTTGATGACGAGGTATGGTGTTTGTGTGTTTACTAAGCGACGTAATATAGCGTTAGTAGCGTATCATGTGCAATAAGAAAGAAAATCAATTTCGGGTTTATGCCAGAGTTGGCCTATTATCTTATTCGGTGATGGGCTCGGTAAGTAAGCAAACTAAACATGGCCAAAAAAGACGGTTAGCGCAAAGTAAATGTCGCTACTATTTCTCATGGGCTAGCTTATAGTCATTACGACATGTATGAAAAGTTATTTATATATAGTACTGTGGGTTAAGATGGGATACCTTTACCACATAATACTTATAACACCGAATTTTTTTATTTTTTTTAAACGCGTTTTAATACTAATAACAACACTCTTTTCGACAGTTTTATAAATCTCCAAAACTTTTCTTTGTTTACTGCCAAACGAGACAATAAATTAGCATAAAAGCATGAATCATCTTACCCCATCCTATACTCTGACTAAATATACGTATAGTAGGGTGGGGGAAGACGGGACACTTTTTACATCATTCAAGAAATTATAAAATTATATGCCCACGACTCCCAATGACCGTTAGTAATTGTTTAAAAATCGATCAGGATATTTAGATATTATGTGCTAAAGGTGTCCCATCTTCCCCCACCCTACTATACTTTCCTTTAAGGACCTCGCTGAAAACGAACAAGACCGTGGAATCTTATGGTTTGATGTTCTTTACTCGGAATTATGCAAGGGAGTAAAGCTAAGCAAACAGCAAAGCAATAGAGCGATTTACATTTGCGAGTGGTTTGCCAATAAATCCGGCAGGAAAAACTGGGTAAGATGGGGCGCATTGTCTTATAGTGGGGTAGGGTTAGATGAGACATGTTTTATTTTTCTATTTTCTCGCCCGATTTGGCAGTAAACAATGATTATTTACAGTAGTATGTAACCATATATTCTCACGACTTTAAAATAGGGCTGTTAATTGACTAAAACACAAGAGAGATCAAGATATTTGGAATTTATGTGTTAAAGGTAGCCTATATCGACTTCCCCACCCTATACTATGACATTTTGTGTTCAGCCAATAACGCTAAACTTTAATCGGTTAGCATAAAAGACCTACGAAAAACAGCAAAGCATATAGCTAGAATGAAAAACTTCAATTGGCTACCTATCCACAAAATACAAGATTTATTTTTTTTTAAATAGGCGGTCTTAACTGGACTAAGCATAAACTTGTTAAGTATTCTTAATAAAGGAACTGTCGATCTTCTAACTATGCCTACTGTCACTGAAGAACTAACTAGGGTAAGTTAATACAGCCGCTAGTTTTACTGACAATTGTTCCAACCCAGTTTTTACTAATGTATTGTCTACATTGTCAGCCATACAAAAAACCACGAGATGTAAGAAACAGAACACCCGTGTTATAACGACTGCCGTTTTCCCGACATGCGAGAATAAAGCAAGTTACGAGTTAAGGTGGCTGTACACAGTATCCGGCGTGCGAAGTCGTATGCAAACCCGTGAAGCCTATTTCAATACAACAACAGGTTTTAAACAACCAAGGGACGATTAGAGCTAATTTGAACGTTGCGCCTTTGCATATTATTACGTCACTATCGAGATTGTGCGACAACAAAGAAAATGCTACCGCCATTGCTAACTCGACGCTGTATATTTGTCTACAGAACATTGCTAAAGACACTACAGGTATGACGTTTGATATAAATACATGTTTACAAAGATGCCAATGAAACGATTTGAGCATCAGTGTATACATACACTGTGCCTAATGTATACGAAAACACGCATGTTATAACCTGACATAGAGCATAAGGCGTATGAATACAGCATGTGTGGCTGGTGTACAAGAACACACCTGTGTTGTAACTCGACAGCGAGCATAAGGTGTATGAATACACCATGTGTGTTTGGTGTATAAGAAGACACTCGTGTTATAACTCGACAATGAGCATGAGGTGTATGAAAACACTATGTGTGCGGTGTGCCTGGTGTATAAAAAGACACCCACATTATTAAAACCTGAGAGTAAGCATGAGTTGTACAAATACAGTGTGTGCTTGGTGTATAAGATGACACTTGTGTTATAATACACTAGTGGTAAAAGACTGTGTAATCAACAGGTAAAGATGAAATATCGGAAGCAGCAGAAGTGTTGCTAAGCATTTTACCCCAACCGCAATATGCAACTGTATTGGAAACAAAACTAAGTAAAAGAAACTCATTTCCAAATCTGGATTAAAGAACAAAAACTCACCGAAAGCCAAAATCTTGTTTAAACCTCAAAAGCAGGGCAGAGTACAACATGTACTTAACGTTTTGCTCCAACCCAATGGTCACTAGTGGATATTTCCTGGCCTAAATTTTAGGCCCATGGAGAAAAAAAACAATCCAAAAAGTTACACAAGTGATAAATTGTAAACCGGCACGAGGTGTATCAAACAAGACACCAATGTTATAACGACTGTCATTGCTTCGCCACAAGAGGATAAATAATTGTCATTTATGCATTCACCAGATTTTATTGAAAGAAAGCAAGTTTAAAAACATGCTGAAGATTTTTTAATATTTAACCGAAGTTGTATTAAAAATCCATCGATAAAAAAATGTGGTTCACTGCTTTTGCATTCAAAATTTTTGCATAAAATGGCGCTTTACGAAATTATAACTGATTTATTGTGTCATACACAATTCCTAATACATGTAAGTCTGATGTATATTGTTATTATATAGTTGCATGGATATGGGTTAGTAAAAAGGTCTTAAAACATCCATGGCCAAAATAAAAGCTGACACCGAAAAAATTCAATGGTGAAAAAGAAAAAAGAAGAATTCTAATTATCAAAGTAAAAAATTGAAACTGAGAGAAAATGATTCTTTTTAAAAAACAATTTTTGGGGAGATAGTGCAAAGTGTTTTCATTAACATAACACTGCATCACTTGTGCTTCTATGTTAAAAATAGCAAAATCTATTTACATTGAGCCAGGCAGCATAGTTTAAAATCACAAAAATGGTATTTTTAATTAAAATATCTTTTACAAATGCTCCCTGTAATTAAAACAACAAAGAAATTTCTATAATTTTGGAGACAATTTATAAAGTAGAAACTTAGGTAAATTTTTATACTTTGAATTATTAAAAATAAAGTCAACCAAAGGGCATGGCTTTAGAAAAATACATCCCAGTGAGTACGATATCAAAACCTGATTTGAGGAGTGTAAACTTGGCATGGCGATTGTCACTTAGCTGTTATGACTTCTTCTTTGACAATTGTGCAACTTTTTTAATAAGCTCCTGGTTTTTTATTCCCATAGCTTCCATTTTCCGGAAAAATTCTTCTTCTTGGGTTTTAAGTTTAGTTTGTAAAGAGCGTTCCAAACGTAAATGTTCCACTTTCAACATAGATATCTTATAATAAAAAAAAGGTCAGATGTGAAATTTAAAAACAGATTGAAATCTAGAAATCCTAACAACCAAGACCTAGTCACCTAAATTATTGCATGAACGAATGTAACTTGCTTTATCCTCGTGTGCCCGAAAACGACAGGCATTATAACACAGGTGTTCTGTTTCATACACCTTGTGCCTGCTCACAAGTATTCAGGTATGTGACTTTGTGAGTAATTTTTTTTTCTGTATGGCTGACAATTTAGACAATACATAAGTGACCACTGGGTTGGAGCAATTGCCGTTAAGTGCCTTGCCCAAGAACACATACGCTCACAAAGAAAAGAGCCTTGAACCCCCAACCTTTGGGTTAGAGGCAGGCACACTAACTACTGTGCCACTATGCCTAATATGCATTAGCATATAGAATACAATTGGTCAAGTTAAGTCAAATTCTAAATGACCCAAGCACCCACTCACACAGAAAACAATCCCCCACCAACCTGTTTATCTTTCTCCAACATAACTTGATCCTTCTTAGCGATATTTTTTTTCAAACTATTTATTTCCTCATGTAGCTTTGTAACAAGAACAATATTATCATTCATCTGAGGTAAAGCTGTACCTAGTATTGTATGAAGATTATGTATTGGTTAGTATTAAACAACCGTGAAAACATAAGAAGCCATGCAAAAACAAGGAGCAAAACGTCTATAGTATTTGTACAACAGTAACGTTTATAGTGACTGATATACTGTGAAAGTAGACAACTTCAAAGGCACCAGTTTTGTGCTTGGAGAAATTCTTTGGGTTGTAAACTAGTATTTGTACAACAGTAAAGTAAAGTTTATAGTGACTGACATAATGAAAAATATAACAACTTCAAACTGTGCCAGTTTTGGGCGTAGTTTGTTGGTATAAATCAGCGTTTCCCAAACTTTGATTTAATAGCCCGTAAGCGTTGATGCATTTCCCCTACTCCTACCAAATTTTAGTCAAGTATTACCACTTTTTTGCCCAAAACAGTATTACACATTGATTGACTTATTTTAGTACAATTGTCCTAATTTATTTTCAGCGTCCCAGAATCACCCGGTTTATAGTTAGCGCCCTCTTCATGGTCGCAAACTCCTACTTTGGGAAGCACTCATTCAAATTTATCTGTTTTAAATAGAAACTAGGGAATGTAACTCCTATATTAAAGTTAAGGTGATTTAACAAAAACATAAAATCTTTGTCACACCTAATATACAAGGCACCAGTATGTATAGGAAAATATAAACATAGGAAGAGTTATGGGTAATTTGAAATATAAAATTACTGAGGTCCATAGCTCCATTTCTTAATCGATCATATGGTTTATGACTGGATGGAGTTGGTGTGTTTGGAATACCCGAGTTAGATCGTATTTCTGCTGTCACCCCTTGTCTGTGAAGTTAAGAACAAAATTGTATGAGTGGTTGGTATCTTATGCACACTTTTCTTTTCATTAAAAATTTAACTTAAAAATAATTAACATAAATGGCTTGTTGTTTGTCTGTCAGGTGTAGCGACCATGGAAACTTCCCCAAAAATGTAAATATAATTTTAACCGGAAGCAAGTTTTAACAACTCATGTTTTGTTGCAAATAAAATCGAAGAGACAAATAAAACTTAACATTGTTATTATAAAACAATCCTCACCTTGGAGTGCTGGTGTTGCTCCCTGGTTTCTCCTCATTCCTCCTCGGAGAAGAGACACTAACTGGAGGAGTTCCTCTCTTCTCCATCTTTTGTATCCGATCATCCAAAGAAGAGCTGGAATGATGTTTATTTAAGTTTCTGCTGTTAATTTGCGCCTGCTTTCGAAGTTCATGTTTTTTCTCGTTGTGAGACTTTAACTTCAAGTTTTCAGATTTTTTTCCGGATTTTAAACAGTGGTCCTCTCCTAATAATTCTCTCCATGTACGTTCGTTTTCATCATCACTTGGTGGTGCAGTTTCTTTACCGGAAGTCTCAGGCTTAGACAAGCGAGATTTCTTTGTCTGTAAATAAAAAAAAAATATTATTTGTACTATCAATGTACTAACTAAACATTATCAAAATTTTAGAAAATGGACCGACTTTGGTCTAAATCCGAGGTCCCATAGCGTGTCCATTTTAAGAGGTAGGACCCATAAATAACATAACAATTTAGAAGTAATGGGTCAACTCTGGTCCAAATCCTAGGCCCAGCATAGGACTTCACCAATGCAAAGAATACAGCTCAGAATTATCAATAAATAAAACCAACTTCATTTTCTTCATCATTCTCGCCAGGATTTTCTTCTCCTTTTCTTTTTCCACGTTTCTGGTATCTCTGCATTGAAACGTAACATTTCCAACATAATAGAAGTCCATCAATCTGTTTGGAACAATCATAGAAAAGTTAAAGGAATTACCCATATATACAATATACACAAAGCACCAATAGGCTATACATCTAGATAGATAGACATATTATAAATGAATGTAACTTTATCCTGGCATGGTCGAAAAACTACAGTTATCATTTATAACACGGGACTACAAGTGTTTTGTTTCATACACCTCCAGCCAATGAGTTACCATGTATGTAACTTAGTGGTTGATTGTTTAGTAGCTCATCTGGCATTTCCAATATGCAGTGTACAAAACTATGATCAAAGCACTACTATACTTTTTTAGTTCCGTGTTTTTAGAAAATAAGTTTGAATTTATTTAAAAGGTTGGACATGTATTAAAAAGCAATAAAACAAATGTCCATATTTTTATCGCCTTACATGAGCTTTTTTGTGATCGAATGCTGCTTTCAAATTACATTTCTGACAATTGACTGGCATTCCATATTTCTTCTTACTGCTGGCACAGCGTTGGCATTTTGATCCAATGAAAGCAGAGTTCAGTGTACAGAACATGCAGATCTTTGGCTATATGATGGGTGGTTAAATGTATATTGGGCTATCATCATAGACGCCTATCTTTTTAGAAAATCAGGGTGCTTTTTGGCCATATCCCACGTTACTATGTTGTTTTCTGAATTATTTTGATCCTGTTTACATTTTTAAGCAAATATAAATTTTCTTTTAGGTGCAATTTTAATAGTTGATTCTCTGATCTATTTTTGTTCAATCATTTAGTTACATTTACGATGAAAGTGGAAAGTAACCTTTACACACACTGTATGAAACTTGTTTGTGCATGGTGCATCTATCTATTCAACAATATTTAGCATTGGCGTCAATTTTAGAATGCAGTAGCAATATTTAAACACATGCTCATATGCATCAAATCTTTTGGACAAGCATTTACTGATTAATGCATTGTAGAAAATTCCAGGGTGCACCTGCCTTCCGTGCCACCCCAGGTTTGGCGCCTGCATTATTTCATATTTACCTCTCCATATTCTTTTCTATTCTTAAAACATCTCTCACAAATTCTTTTCTCCCCTGGAACTTTAACTTTAATATAAGTTTGGCAATATCTGCAATTTTCAGGTCGCGTCGGTTTTGAAACTTTTTCTTTTTTTACCGTTACAGATGTTTTTGAACTTGTAGAAGCTAGGGTGTCAGTACACACCTGCACGGAAAAGAATTGTTAAAGAGAAATTCGTGCAAGACGTTTTTTTAGGTGTGCGCGTGTGCTATCGTCAAAAATCTGCGTGCAAAGAATGTACATTTTAAAGCGACGTTAGAAAATCTTACTTAATCTAACAAGCATTTCTTTTGTTTAATTGATTGGTGTGCATGGGACAAATTATGGTGTGTATAACGACAAGTTTGTAAACAGAACCGCTTCTGCATCTGCCATACTCTGCAGACTGGTTATTAGTTAGTCCTTATAGCCAGCCATGGGGGGCTAGTGGTTATATGGGTTATTAGTTAGTATATAGCATGGAAGAGGTTTCTTCACTAACACTAACTTATTATTATTACCTTGCACATTTGAACGTCTGCTGAGAGATCGTCAAAGTCAAACCATTGCATGCATTTAGTGCAAGCATACTGAACACCTTTCTGCTCCATGCTGCTCAATGTCTCTAAGTAGGCCATTTCATTGTTGGTGTAGTTGTACAGCATAAAAAGCCAAGAAATCAAAGTTTAAACAAAATAGGTTCCTGTTTTAGGCTAGAGTTTTTAAAACCTGCTAGAATACGATTTAACGATTACAAGAAATTCACTTTTTTGCAACAGTTTCAACGTATAACAATAAAATATTTTGCCTGATACACCTAAACTATTGTTTTACGTTTAAATAATGCTTATTTTCAATACAAAAGTATCAACTTTACGATATAAGTTAATACACTGGAATCACATCAACAAAGATTTGACCGAATCACTCATGTGTAAAATGACGTAGCTTACGTCAGGCGTGACGTAAAACGTGGGTTGTATTTCAATGAAATATTGAAACAGGCTTTATATATGGCTTTTGCAAACAAGTTTACTCATTAAAATAATACTAGTTAAAGTTTCCCGAGTATATACTTTTGTGATATTAATATACATGAAACACGTATTAAACACCTCCGTTTTTTTTTGCAAAACACATTACGTGAGCACTGGTTTAGTAACGTAGGTGTTTTACTTTAAACTGTTTTAATAAATAAGCGTTTAAACTGTTTTAATAAATAAGCGTTAAGTTTCGTTCGTTAAATGTTAAAGGGAACCGCCAATTTTGTCAAAATTTCAGAAAAATCTGAAAACACAAAACATGAACCTGCGCTGCCCTAAAAAAGTAAATTAATTTCGTAAAAATAATCGGTAAAAACATGACGTATGGATTGTCGTTGTAATACATACACAGTTTATTTACCAATACACTGTAATCTGAACTGTTCACCAAACACCAGAACAAGAATCAAGGGGCGATATAGCTTTTACTGCCTAGAGAAACCAAGAGATTTTGTGTAAAATAACGATGGAAATATTGTATTACGTTTTTCTTTTCTTATTCTTAATGATGTCGTCAAAAGGTAATTTGCGCTTGGTAATGGGCTGTTATTTTGTTTTGGCGTGTTGAGTCAGAGCTAAAGTGATGTCATATATAAGCCAACATGCAGCTCATTAGTAGTGACCACTGGGTTGGAGCAATTATTGTCATTAGGTGTATTATGCTATATCTGTATACAGGTCACAAATATAATGCATTTTCTAGCTAAGTTCTGATACACTTACGCCTATTTTCCAGGCAATGTGATACCGTCGTTCTACAGAGACAAGGTCCAGCAATATTCCTACTCTCTCCAGTCTACGACCACGGACGAAATTCTGTTCAACATGTGTTTCCAGACACCACCAAAAACCGCTGCAGTTAAAGCAAAACTAGCAAAAGCCACTCTGTTCAATCCTAACTTTAACGTCACCGTCTTAGAAATCCAGCATGATCGAATGATAATCAATCTTGAAAAAGCATTTGATAGGACGTCTTGGAACTGGGTGTTATTGGATATTGAGTGGATTGTTTATCTCAGCGGTAATTAGTTTCCTTTTTACTGGATTTCTTAAATGATAAAACTACATACATTTTTTTGTAACAATTGGTAACAAACAAAGAATATTTACAGATTTATATAACCGTTGCCTCACAACCCAATAAAATACCGTTGTTAATTGTTTAAATCACAGTAAGGGAATATAGTATTTTAGTGCCTACATTATCCCATATTCCCTCACAGTACTATAAGACCCAAAGTTTCTGCCATAGTTAACCCATTCTCGCAAAATATTACAAATACAAATAGAAAATCAAATTGTGTTTACATATATAGAGTTGGGAACTGATTGGCAAAAACTCAGCAATGGATATGCTTACAAGCAGTTACCAACTGAAATGACGTACAATGGGGCCAGAGAGGCGTGTCGAGAAATTGGGGCGTGGCTACCAGTGTATGGACCAATGGCGTAAGTCATAAGTTATAACCACTAGCTGTTTTAGGAAATTGCAATTTATATGCTGTATGTAAATGAACGCGCCTGAATGAATGTATGTAACTTACTTTATTCTCGCGTGGCCTAAAAATGCCAGGCGTTGTAACACAGGTGTTAATTCACCTCGTACCAGCTTACTAGTTATACGTATATGTAACTTTGTGGGTGATTTTTTGCTGTGTGGCTGACAGTTTAGAGTCTTTAGACAACCCATTAGTGACTACTGGTTTGGAGCTATTGCCGTTAAATGTCTTACCCAAGAACACATATATGCCCACAATATAAGCAGCAGTGGTGAGAATTAAAATAACCAAAAATGCTAACGAATGCTCGACAAAACCACGCAACATAACACCAAACCAACTTAAAACATCTCTAAAAATTACCCATTATCGCAGCGACCGTGAAACAATTAGGTGCATCAGCAGTAGAATTTCATGGTCGCTGGATTGGACTGGCCAAAGACAAACACACCGTCAATTTTCTGTGGGAAAACTGGTTGGAATCGTTTGCCAGAAACAACTGGGATATAGGCGAACCTCAAATCATTTCTACTGGCATCGCTGAATGCGTATACATGAAACGATACACCGCTATCCTGCGAGATCCGTCGTCTCTATACTGGAGAACTTCAAGGTGTTCTCAGCTACGACGCGTGGTGTGTGAAAGACCCTTTCCAGTTTAGATTATAAATTAATGAGTGAATGAGTGAATGAGTGAATGAGTGAATGAGTGAATGAGTGAATGAGTGAATGAGTGAATGAGTGAATGAGTGAATGAGTGAATGAGTGAAGGAGTGAAGGAGTGAATGAGTGAATGAGTGAATGAGTGAATGAGTGAATGAGTGAATGAGTGAATGAGTGAATGAGTGAATGAGTGAATGAGTGAATGAGTGAATGAGTGAATGAGTGAATGAGTGAATGAGTGAATGAGTGAATGAGTGAATGAGTGAATGAGTGAATGAGTGAATGAGTGAATGAGTGAATGAGTGAATGAGTGAATGAGTGAATGAGTGAATGAGTGAATGAGTGAATGAGTGAATGAGTGAATGAGTGAATGAGTGAATGAGTGAATGAGTGAATGAGTGAATGAGTGAATGAGTGAGTGAGTGAGTGAGTGAGTGAGTGAGTGAGTGAGTGAGTGAATGAGTGAATGAGTGAATGAGTGAATGAGTGAATGAGTGAATGAGTGAATGAGTGAATGAGTGAATGAGTGAATGAGTGAATGAGTGAATGAGTGAATGAGTAAATGCAACTTACTTTATCTTAGCGTGGCCGAAAAAGGACAGTCGTTATAACACGGGTGTTCTGTTTCATAAACCTCGTGCCCGCTTACGAGTTACCAAGTATGTTACTTTGTGATGGGTAATTATATTATTTAGGCGGATTTTTTTTCATTTTTTTATGTGTGGTTGATAATTTGGACTGGAGTCCATATATAAACATGCTTAAATGGAATACAAAAAATACTGTACATCATATCGCTTCAAAGGAATTTTGAATTAAAACTATACCTGTTGTACAACAACGTTATTTGCATGGCGGTATGTTTCGCCACACAAAGTAATGTTACGCCCGATACTAAATAAGGAGATTTTTTAAATATGGTTCTGTAGGGTAAGATGGGATATACTGTTTGCAATTCAATACCAGTCTTTGATCGTTGTTTTAAACAATTAACAACGTTTTTTTAGGATCGCGGGGCCACGGATATATATATATAAACGTTGTTTACTATACCCTATGAGACAAGTAAATAGAATAAAATCCCATCTTACCCCACCTTACTAAAACAATGTTCCCCCCTACTCTACAATGCCTCAGCATCCACTCACGGTAACTCCTACCAATAGTGTACATTATACTACCTGTATGCCTAAATCAATGCACAATAAAATAGAAGAGAGGGGGAAGATGGGACACTTTTGGCACATAATATTCAAATATTCTCATTGTGTTTTAAACAAATAACAACAGTTTATATAGGGAGTCGTGAGGATACCGTTTTATAGCAGCATATATGTAAATTTAACATATTGCTGCCCTTGTATATATGTATATATGCATCCAAAATAAATAAGTCATCACTCATATCTAGTGTTTCTTGTAGAAATTAAATGCGTCTCTCTTCGTTTACTTTTATGTCGTAAGTTTTCAGACTAATCGGCGATGACGTTTCTCACTGCGCAGATGTCAAATGACGGACAGTGCGTATACATCTTAGAAAACGAACGCTGTATAGCACAGTTATGCTATGCACATTAACATTACTGTGCATATAATAACCAACAATCTCAGAGTTCTATTTGACCAGCTCTGTTGAATCGAGATAATGTCGACGAAAAGTTTAGGGTATTTAGTTTTGTTTATGGTATGGATAATATTGCCAGCAATTGTACTAAGTAAGTATTGCATGTAAAGTTATTTATAGTAGGTTGGGAGAAGATGGGACACCTTTTCATTGTATTATCTAGTCCTATTTAGTAGTAAACAAAAAATATTAATGAATTATAAAATCGTATTCTCATGACTCCCATAGACCGTTATTGTGACTTGTTTAAAACACGATCGGGATATTCGGATATTACGTACTAAAGGTGTCCCATCTGCCCCCACCCTACTCTATATAGTAATTGTGTATTTTTTCTTGCCGTATATTTTTATGTATGCATGCGATAAATTTGCTAACAAATGCAGCTAATGCTTTTGAAATAGATGTCACTTATTTAACCCCGCGTGGCGGGCAACGACAGTGGTTATGTAACAACAAGAGTGTTCTGTTTCATACACCTTGTGCCAGCTTACGAGTTACAACGTATATAATTTTGTGTGTGATTATTTTTTAGAGAATTTGTTTTTCTTACTATTACAATTTAATCTGCTTTCTTTTATTAAACATTTAATTAAACTTTACTGTATCCCAACGCCGGTAACCCGTACAGCCAACACAGCAATGATAAATGTATAACTTAACTTCGTTTTGAATTCAAAACAGCAGCAAATTACGATCAAAAAGAACTTTTTGTCCAGAACAAAATATGTTGAAAACTGGCTGAATTTTAAACAGGTTAACTGTATTTAAAATTCCTTTGTAACTTTTATACACTGTTCTAGGCGAAGAAAAACTTTCATTCTATAGAGAAACAACAGAAGAACACTCATACTCTTTCAAGGATACAACGATAACTGAATTTCTTTTCAATATGTGTTTCCAAACGCCACCAAAAGCCGTTTCCGTCAAAGTGAAACCAGCAGACAGTTCAGTAGAAATTAATTTCGACGTTATTGTGCTCGAAATATCACAGGACAGAGTTCAAGTACGATTGGAACGAATTGACGATACCCAGGGCTGGGATTGGATGTTATTAACCGTGGAATGGATTGTTTACACTGACGGTATAAATAAATGAAGTATAATATAGTAGGGTGGGGACAGATGGGACACCTTTAGCACATATTATCCTAATATCCTGACCATGTTTTAAACAATTACTAACGGTCTATGGGAGTCGTGAGCAGACGGTTTTATAATTCTTTGAATTTTTTTGTTTACTACTAATTGGAAAGAGAAAATGGAATGAAGAGATGTCCCATCTTCCCCCACCCTACTATAAGTATAACTTTATTTGTCTCTCTCACGGTAGCGAAGATTTATAAACATTGTAAACGAACAGACAGAATATAGCGACAAAACAACAGCTGTTAAAACACGTTTACAGTTAAAAACATTTTTACATTCAATTGCTAGAAGAAAATAAGCGCGGTCGCTACACCTAGCAGACAAACGAATTAATGTAACTTATTTATCCTGGCATGGCGGGTAAAAGGCACGACAGTCGTTGTAACACGAAGGTTCTGCTTCATATACAGCTATTAGCGGTACGGTACTACATTAACTTTTGTGTTTTTAGATGTTGGGTCTGATTGGCGAAAATACAACGGTTACGCCTACAAAGCTCTGCAGGGGGTTACGACGTATGAAAAGGCAAAAGAGGCGTGTCGTTCAGAGGGGGCGTGGCTGCCGGTATTTGGACCAATGGAAATTGCGTAAGTATTCAGATAAATTCTTTACTTTAAATGTAAAATACTTTATCCTCGTGGCGGGTACACGACAGTCGTTTTTTCCACCGGTGTTATTTTTTCTACACCTTGTGTTGGCTTATACGAATAACTACGTATGTTACTTTGTGCGTGGTTGTATTAATTTCTAAAAGGGGCCTATAAACCATTTAATCTAGAACTAAAAATTAATCTGTAATTAGCACATATAATATTCAAATACCCCGATCGTGTTTCAAACAATTAACAACCGTCCATAGAAGTCGTGAGAAAACGGTTTTACAATTCTTCAATTCTTCTCTGTTTACTACAAAATGGAAGGGGAAAATAACACGAAAAAGTGTACCATTTATTTTCCCCCCACGTACCCTACTATATTAAAAAAATCTTTACTATTTTCTAACTGTAATTTTCCACAGCGCCAATGGTGGAAATAATTACAATGATATATTTGAGGACCGTCACTGGATAGGATTAAAAAGGGAAAATGGAAATGGAAAGTTTTTCTGGGAAAACTGGACAAAGTTGTCGTTGGATAGCAACTGGAAACCTGGGGAACCTCACCAAAACAAGTTCTGCGTCGTTAGTCACACGGGCAACAAGTGGAAAACACAGGATTGCGACCAAACAAGTAGCGTGGTATGCGAGCGAATCGCGCCGGTTCAAGATGATGGCGGTCCATAAAAAATATTTGAATAAATGTATGAATGAATGAAAGTAACTTGCTTTATTCTTGCGTGGCAGGAAAACGACAGACATTATAACACTGGTGTTCTGTTTCATACACCTCGTGCCTGCTGCTTACGAGTTACCACATGTATAACTTTGCGAGAAATTGTTTGATTTATTTTAGCATATATATTTTTATTGTATGGCTGGCAATTTAACCATTATAGTGACCACTGGTTTGGAGCAATTGTCGTTAAGCGTCTTGCCCAAGGACACATACGCCCACAATGGTGGCAGTGTTTGCTATTCCAAATTTTCACATAATATTTCAGAGATTTTATTATTCTCTAGAATCGTAATTATAGTTTTAGTAGTTTTTATAACAAGCACTCCGGCGCCGTGGCGTAGTGGTTAGCGCGCCTGCCTCTAACCCAGAGGTAATGGGTTCAAGGCTCGTCGCTGCTACCATTGTGGGCGTATGTGTCCTTGAGCAAGACACTTTACGGCAATTGCTCCAACCCAGTGGTCACTAATGGGTTGTCCAAATTATCAGCCATACATAAAAATGAGAAAAAAAATCCAAAAAAAAATAATCATTCACAAAGTAACATACTTGGTAACTCGTAAGCTGGCGCGAGGTGCACACCCGTGTTATAACGACTGTCGTTTTCCGGCCACGCGAGGATAAAGTAAAGTAAGTTACATTCACTATATACGCCCATGTAAATAAGCGAAGTTGAAATAGCAAGGCAAAATATTTGATCAGCAGTGATTACTCGTGTGTTGTGAAATGTACGAATCATTGCTCTGTATATTTGCATAAACCGAATAAACTATAAATATACCAAACAGATTGCGAAATTGTAAAAAAAAGAATCAGAAAACGACTTTAAGTTGCTATAATTTAAGAAAATGGTTTATGCATATTATGTTAGACTCGCACTTTAATTCATTATGCGTGTTTTTATATGTATAGTGGGGCGGGACACATTTAGTACATCATATTCACATATCTTGATCGTGTTTTAAACAATTAACAACGGTCTATGTGAATCGTGAAGCTATATTTTTATAGTTCCTTGAATGTTTTTGTGTCCCATCTTTACCCGCCCCACTATATATTGTCATTCATATACTTTATTTTACCTGTTTATTTAACGGTAAAACAGTGTCTCGCTACGAAATGTATCAAAATAACTATAAAATGACAAATTTCCATCAAAGTTATATTGAAATGCTCTTAAATAAATAAAGTTTGCAGTAAAAACTTTAACAGCTATATTGTACTGTGAGGTAAGATATGGATGCGTCAGCACACTATATCCAATATTTTCTAATTCGTTTTTTTTTAACAATTACCAACTTTATATTATAGATTTAATGATACGGTTATATAATTTTGCAAATTTTTTTTGTTTACTACCAAATGGGCCATAAAAGAAAATAAAACATAAAACATTTTACCCTACTTTATGTGTAGCTTATATATAAGTATGTAATAAGTTGAAGTATAAATATATGGTAGGGTGGGGGAAAAAGGGACACCTTTTAATTATATCTTCCCGACCAATTTGGTAAAAAACAAAGATCATTCAAATAATTATAAAACCGTATCCTCACGACTCCCATAGACCGTTGTTTGTTTAAAACACGATCAGGATATTTTAATAATATGTGCTAAAGGTGTCCTATATTACGCCACCGTAATATATCTAAATAGTATGAGGTAAAGCATTGGTCTCTATTATTCGACCATTTAAAATAATGCGTACGTAAAGCAGGCAACCAAAGTAAGAATTGCAACAGATTGAGACTTTAGGGAAGATGCAGCACCCGAACCTGTAAGAAAACAGTTTTAATAGTGACAGTAACTACGCTATTATGGACAACAAAAATTTAATTAGTAATAGTTGAATGTCCTAATGGCAGAACGAAAATAACTAAGTCAGGGTAATTAATCACGAAAAATAACGTATAGTAGGGTGGGGGGAGATGGGACACCTTTTTATTCTATTTTCTTGTCCTATATGGCAGTAAACGAAGAATAGTCAAATAATTATAAAACCGTATCCTCACGACTCCCATGGACCGTTGTGGTTTGTTTAAAATACGATCTGGATATTTGGGTATTCAGGGCTAAAAGTGTCCCATATTCCCCCACCCTACTATATTATTTTTTGATTTAGAAACAGAAGAAACTGTATTTTATAATTATTAAGTACGTTAAAATAACTCTAAAAGAACTCAAAGTGTTTTGTGTGGTGTTCTATGCGCCTTAAACCAGAAAAGACAAAATATAATGTATATTTCGCATTTTTTTTATCAATTTCGCTATTTTACCACTTTTTGTAAGTTCTATTTTATCAAACCAATATAGAAGAAAGGTAAAAATAGTTAAATAAGTTCATTTACTTTAAATTTTAAAGCTTTAAAATAATGTGAATAATAAATATACAGTTTAGATCTGGTATATATACCTTCGGGTTCAAACAAATTAAATACGCCGTGCGTAAAGGCACGATATGTGTGTCGTCGAATAGAACCAGCAGCAGTTACTGGCCCCTCAGCGTAGAGAAGGTTGAACGTCCCTGTGTTAACGTCCCACGTATGGTAGGTGCCGCTAATATTTCGCGTGACGCTCAAAGGGCGGTAAAACGTACACGAAACGGAACCATTTGCGACACTTGACAATTGTGTAGGAACCTGAATCGATGAATGTAATTTACTTTATCCTAGCGTGGCCGGCAAACGAAAGTCGTTATCTCACGGGTGATCATACACCTCGTGAGTTACCAGGTATTTTACTTTGTGGGGGATTGTTTTTGGGGGGATTTTTTTCATTTTTTTATGTATAGCTAATAAATTGGACAACCCGTTAGTGACCACTGGGTTGGAGCAATTGCCGTTAAGTGTCTTGCCCAAGAACACATACGCCCACAATGGTAGCAGCGTCGAGCCTTGAAGCCATTACCTCTTGGTTAGAGGCACACGCACTAACCAACTGTGCCACGGCGACGTTCATTGTACAGGCAATAACTTAATCGACAATATAATTTTATAATAGGTTACTGTGGACGTGGCATATTTTGGTGCCGCGCAACCTGAGATAGTATACTAATTTACTGGAGTATAAATGTGTTTCCGAAGGATATGTGATATATAAACATTTCTGATTAATTAAATATTGTTTTCATCTCGGTTTCTATTACACCGGAAGGAAATGGTTGCACATAAGCTGCACTGCAGCGTGTAGTAGGGTGGGGGAATATGGGACATCTTTTTACTCTATTTTCTTGTCGCGAGCATTTAGTAGTAGGCTAAACGAAGAAGCTTAAACGAATTATAAAACCGTAACTCTTATAGACCGTTTTTGAAACATTGGAATATATTAACGTGGGGTAAGATGGGACATGATTGACTCTTTTTATCGTCTAATTTGGAAGTGACAAAGAAAATTTACAAAAATATATAACCGCAGCTTCACGGCTCTAAAATAGCGTTGTTAATTGCCCAAGACACGTTCAGAAAATATGGGATTTATAGGTGCTAACGATATACCATTCTACCCCACAGTATATATAATAAACGACCCGTTTTTACAAGAGGAGTAAAAAATCGATACTACACTATGCGTAGTGCCAAAAGTACTTAAAACGGTATAAAAACCCGGTTAAGGTGGCTGTACACAGTATCCGACATGCGAATTCGCTTGCTGCGAAGTCGTATGCAAACCCATTACCGAGTTCCGCATGCGGCAGCGAAATCCGGACAAAACAGACAAAACGGACGAATTCCAGATACTGTGTACAGCCACCTTAACAAGGTGTTATTAAAACAAATATATTTACGGGTCCAGTGACGGTGGCTGGACCGTGTCCAGTAAGGTATCCAGAAGTTATTACAACATCACTTGTGTTTGCAGGTGGCATCACAACACATATGTATACGTCATCAGCTGGGCCCTAAAATACATGTACAACATTCGTGCTTAGAAAATATTCTAAAATAAAGATAATCCTAAAAACTTAAAACTTTTTTTAATCTTTCACAATTTATATTTCGTAAACTTTAAAAATAATGCTTTTATGCGTATTCTTTACAATTTTAGGTGGTTAGGGAAACGGAGGCATTAAATAAAAAAAATTAACTTATTTAACCTCTCGTGGCCGGAAAACGACAGTGGTTAGCACGGGCGTTCCGTGTCATACACCTCGTGCCAGAATACGAGTTATACCAATTATCGACTTATTTAACTTTGTAAGTATTTTTTGGAATTTATATTTTTAATTTGTATGTATGGCTGACAATTTGGACATGCGTTAATGTCACTTTTACAGATTAGAAACAAGTCGCTAATATACATGTACACCTTTAACTTGAAAAAATTAAATATAAATGGCTCGTTATTCGTCTGCTGGATGTAGCGACTACGCTTTTTTTCTTTCAATTAAAGTTACATACGTGTTTATAACAATAAGCGTGTTTTAACAATTATCGCTTTGTCGCTATAATTTATATTTTTTGTTTTGAATAACCATTTGATGTTTGCTACTGTAATCGAAGGGGCAAATAATCTTATCAATGTTATAATTGAACAGACGTTGTTTTTAAATACCATGTCTTCGTTTTCAGAAATGGATACAGCCAAGTATCCCACGTCGGGCCCCGACAATGTAAATTTGACATTGATTACGCCAACTTCGTCCACTTTTTCCCAAGATACAGTTCGACAAGCAGGATTACAGTTTGATGACACATTCCATGTCCAACTACCATAAGAAGCAACTTTTTTGATGTCATCTTGAGCGTTGTGCTGTAGAAATACGGAAGTAACTACAACTCGTATGAAGAAGTTATATAGTAGGGTGGGGGAAAAAGGGACACCGTTGCATTCTATTTTCTCGTACCATTTTGTAGTAAACAAAGAACATTTAACGAATTTTAAAACAGCATGCCTGCGACTCTGATAGACCGTTGTTAATTGTTTAAAACACGATCAAGATATTAGGTGCTAAAGGTGTCCCTTCTTACCCAGCCCTACTATATACTTAACTGTTTATTATGTGTCGTTTTATCTTTACACGATACAAATGAACACTAAAGAGAAACTACGCGGATACGCGAAAATGCTACAAAATGGCGGACGTATATAGCCTATCAGCGGCTATATTGTTGGGGGGATAGTCGACGAGAAAACGCCCGGAATGATATATAGTCTAAAACTAAAACAATCTAGTTTATACAGTCTATATTATTAACACACACTTACTGCTGGGTATTTCGTTTTCGTACCAGCGTTGCAACAGCAAACCAGAAACAGAACCGAAACTAAAGTAGCCTTAATCATTACTGGACAGTTTTTGGCTTAAAAACAATTGCTAAAATACGAACAATTTGCTGAAAACTAATACAGCTTAAACTTAGTAGGTTATCACACAAAATGTAAGTCTAAAACATAATACAGCAATTTTCACAAATTAACTGAATGTGCATTAAGTTAACCTATTCAACTAGCCAATATCTAACTAAACAATCCGCTCCAGCGAATGATCCCTTACCCCTAACACAGTACAACTGTATACTTCGTTTTTTACTAAATAGCCTATTGACTCGAATATAGCTTCCTCTTATACACATTCTGAGCCTTAAATTTTCCTGACGACATTTTAATTTGTATGTTAATCAAATTTCCTGTTTGCTGTCAGAAGTTTGAGTTATCGTTTTGTTTGTTCTGTGTGTTCAAACGTATTGTTGTCACAACAATTCTATATACTCAGTTCTCTCTTTTACAAAACGCAACACTGAAATATTGACCAAATCTGCTTTCAACACCCGGAGAACTGTTTACAACAAGCAGCAATTAGGACAAAAAAATTATCCCCCCAAAAAACAGTAACTCTTCATCCAGTTTCTGAATTACCACAACATCATTTTCAAATGAAACATTTCAAACTGCAGAATAATGGCCATGAGATTAATAGACAGTCGCGCAGCCACTAGGGAAAGTTGCAGGGTTTACGACCCCCCTTTAAAATTTTTTTTTATTGAAACTTTCGTCTTTTTGTGGGAACCAGGGCGACTTCATACAGATTAAAGAAAATAACAAGAAAAACATCTTTTTAAATAAAAAGTCCTCTTAGACGACGCCCTGCATTTTGTCTGTCAAGAAGAATGTTAAATTTTGAAATAAATTGATTCATTGTTTGGCTTCCTTTGCTCATAACACCTAAATATGTCATCAGAGTAACATCATTGTATTGCTGTGGAAAAAGAAAGACAGTTAACACAATTTTTTTGTAACATTGCCCCGATATGCCAGACACACATGGTGTATTTGTATACCTCATGCTTACTGTCAAGTTATAACATAGGTGTCTTTTTATACACCATACACACATGGTGTATTCATTCATACACATCATGCTTACTGTTGAGTTATCAAATGGGTGTTTTTTATACGCTAGATACACATGGTGTATTCATACACCTCATGCTTGCTGTCGAGTTATAACATAGGTGTCTTTTTATACAATAGGCACATATGGTGTATTCATACACCTCATGCTCACTGTCAAGGTATAACATGGGTGTCTTCTTATACACCAGACACACATGGTGTATTCATACACCATACACCTCATGTACACTATTCATACACCTCATGCACACTGTCAAGTTATAATATAAGTGTCTTCGTATACACCAGACACATTTGGCGTATTCAGACAGAATGATCATTCAATTACTTAAAATGCAATCAACAGATACACAAAGTTAAAAAATTACGCAAAATACAAACAGCATCTTACATTATGAAGGTCACTGGTTAAGGATTCTGCACCAAGCACAGGTAGTCGCTTACAAAGTGCGTTTAATAATCGCAAAATTTCATTGTCTCGAGGGAGTTCCCCTTTACGGACAGCCTCGGTGTAGTCTCTAAGCAGCCTTACTCGTGTGTAGAGCATCGATATAGAGCTGTGTTGGCTGGAAAGATGCTCAGAAGCTGGAAAGTGGTTCAACATACTTACAGCTTGTGTGTTAATAAAAATTCATTACAATAGTACTACAACTAGCATAAAACAAAGCATTTAAATTTTAAAGAGATAAATAAAACTACGTTATTTTATCTTTGTTTTTAAGATCGCAAATTCCCAAAAAGTCAAAAAACTTAAGCAGTTGAAAAGCGAAGACAACAAAAAGTAAACAACAAGAACAGCTTACCGTATGAAACGGAATTAGAATCAACGTTTGAAACTCGTGCGACGTGATCGACTCCGATTCGCTCGGCTTCCTCTGTTGCGAGAGTGTAGTTAAGGGTGACTAACCGAGATACAGCGTTGCCGTCGGTAACGTCAATCACAGATTCATAAACATTTAACGGTAGCTGCAGCATGGAAAAAACATTTATAGCCAGTGGCAGACATCGGAAGTCCCCCAAAAATTGTAATTTTTTATTTTGATTATATATATATATTTATAATACTGTATTAAAAAGTTGAGTGTATTATTGTAAAATAATTAGTTAGAGTGAATAGTTCTGTGTTTTAGGAGGTTAAGCCAATTCTTATTATACGAGTAAGGTTTGCCATCAAGGTGTAAAGGGCGTGTTTTACGCGAAAAGAGGGTATGTTTTGTTATAACACTGGTCACTGTATTTTGTTTCAAACAACTCTTGCCAGCCTCCGAGTTACCAAGTATTTGTCGGCGTTTTTTTCTGCATGGTGAAAATTTAAACAACCCAATAGTGACCACTGGGTTGGAATACCAATAATGCACAAAAAAAACATAAAATATCCTCAAATAGTTTCCAAGTATTCTCACATCTGTTGATGCAGCTTGTGGGTTGAGTTTGAGAAATATTGGACTTTCTATGATGTCACAAATCTGTTTATGAATCTTCATATCAAGCTCTGTCGGGCTCCCCCCTGTTGTGTACCAACCATGGAAATCCAGGTCTTTAAAAACCTGCTTGACTTAAAATACAAAACCAGTTAGTTTTGGTGTTTCTAATGGTGTACGACTGTATTGTAAATGATGAAAAAAAATCTGTTTGTTTATAAGCTATTTTTATTCTAATATTGTTTTTTTTTTATATTTGCAAATTTAAAATCCCTAAGGCTGCTTTAAATGCTGAAAAATTTCCCAAATTTTCTTCTCCCGTAAAAAAGCATACCATGAAGTCAAAATTTGTATATAGGTAGAGACGCTAAATTTTGGTCCAAGGGTACCACAAAAATTTTCTGATAATTACATGTAAAATCAAACCACTGGAGTAAAAAAATAAGCCTTAGACAATGCATGGGACTTTCCATAAGAAAAAGTATCACTAAGCTTTGACCGTTTCTAGTTTTTAAACCACTGAAGGAAATCATGGATCAGGTCATAGATTAAAAAGCTCTGAAACCCCTAAAAACCCTAGCTTTAAGCAGCCCAATTAATAACATTATTTCAATATACTTACACTGTTCCTCCTTTGCGTAATAATAATCAGTGTCGATTAAGATCTCATCATTAATTTCAAGATATAGAAGTTCAAAGGAGTTGAGAAGCTCAATAGTTCGACCCACTTGTTTGCCAATCAGTGCTCCAAATACTAGAAATCCGATTTAATATTAAAATAACAGAGTATTTTTGCTATTAAATTTTTGCTATAGAGAGTATTTTTGCTATTGAACAAGTAATCATATACAATTGTATCAATTTAGTAAAAGGGGGGGAGATGGGACATTGTTACCACATAATATCCAAATACCTTGATCTTGTTTTACCAACACTCTACGAGAGTAAGAAAATAGTTTGATGGTTCTGTTTACTACTGAATGAAACGAGAAAATAATATGAAGAGGTGTCTTATAATCTCATTTTTCTCCACTCTACTATATATCTATAACATCGGTCACATTATTTAATTAACCGTAAAAACATATAATATATTTATAAAAACTATTAGAACGTAGTCAAGTATCAAGATTTTTGCATTGTAGTATATATACATATCTATTACTATACTAACACCTAACTAATAACCCCCAACTACCAACCTCTAACACTTTCCACTAGTCTATTCTGTAAAATACTGGAGGATTCTTCACTATTCTAAAAATCTTTGCCAAAACAGTTGCCATCTTTTATTTATCAGTTATATATACATACCTAGGGATGCACATTACAGAATAATTAGGTATTCTAGGATATCCTAGAATACTTTATTTCGAATCTAGAATTTCGAATCTTTTTATATTTATAGGAAAAAATAATTTTACCCACATAAGTCAGTTTATTGACTCTTTCATACCCGCCTTGTTGGAACATGAGCTGTAAAATGATCAAAAATTGAACTATTGGGTAGTTTTTGCGTCATGAAACGTATAGCAGGTTATGAAAAGACGTTACGAAACGTTTACTCTTGAAAGTCCCACAAACACAAAAATATTTTTTTTCAAAATTAATAAGTTTCAAAAATTGTTAATATAGTATATGAGATGACGTGTAATTACGTCATTAAACAGAATACCGAATCCCGTAATTAGATTCGAATACAAAAGGATTCGAATCTCACGGATTCGAAATTCTGTAATGTGCATCCCTATACATACCTGGTAAAGGCTTTCCATTTTGTGCTCTCAGTCTTGTCCAGTGGTCTGATATATTCATTATAACGAGTGGATGCAACTTCACGGCAACACTGCCACTTGTCCCACTGCCGGTCATCACTGGAGCTGAAATATTAGATATGTTTAACGAATTTTGACACTTTTGTTTAGAAAGAAATATAAATTATTATAAAATAGTTTTGGTTAGAGAAGAATCCCGCATTAGTAAAGAATCCTTTAGTGGTTAGTTGTTACGTTTAACGGATATGGTAGGGGAGCATAATCTGTAAAACAAAGGATTCTTCACTAGCACCGAAACCCCAAAATTACTGCTGTTCCGCTATTCCAAGCTTATTTTACCAACATGTACAGTTCAACGTACCAGAAAAGGCAAATAGTTTTAATCTGATATGAAATATAACTGAATGAATGTAAAAGTAACTTATTTACTTTATCTTCGCGTGGTCGGAAAATGACACTCGTTATAACACGGGTGTTCATACACAGATACACCTAGTGCCAGCTTACGAGTTGCCATGTATGTTACTTTGAATACAAGTACTCAACTAAAATAACGCCATAAATGTTACATATGTATTCAGTATCAAATAAATACTATTTAGTATTTACGATTTTGTAAAATCTTAATAAACAACAATATACGTAAATTACTTAATTACCGCTTTCCGCCTTATTCTGCTTTGAAGTACCTTGTTCCATATCCATTTTAAAACGTTCTTATTGAGAATTGAGTTTGATAAAGCTCAAAACGTGCTGAGTCAGCAAAAAAACAAAACTAGTATTTCATCATAGAAATCAAAGTATGTTTAGAAAAACAAGAGAGCTTAGCTGTAATGAATAGGCACGGTCAGAGTTCTCTGTACAACCCTGTACCTTGTGTTGAATTAGTTATTTGAGCTCTTTAACACTTATATGAGACTTATGTGTTGTAATGGAGTTTTTATGCAAAGATTGTCACATTTATATACATGTAAGTGTACTCAAAGTTTTGTTTTTATCTATCTGTAACGTGTCCGTATCTGCATAAATTTTGTAACAACAACCTAGAGCTAAAATTGTAACAAGACGCAACACGTTGCTATAACTTTGGACTACATAGAAACTGCACACGCACACAATTATTTGTCAATGTTTGTTTATAATATTTTTAAAGTATGTTCACCACATTTTCAAATATCCTTGATCCGGTAGTCAGTTAGTGCTTACTCGAGGTGTTTTAGTGCATACATATGATTCGGTTTATGCAAGAGGGTTTTTTGACGTTATTTGCGTCATAACAAACAACCGGGTATATGTTCTCCATACTAATGAAATTTACACACCGATTTCTATAAGAGCGCATTCTCACCAAGTATATATTACCCACGGTAAGAATAGTGGAAAGAAATATCTAATACGTAATAATATATGCCTATTACAGTGCTGCCCTTCTACGCATCATTTTTATCTTAAAACAAGGCTTCACACAATAATAAATCCCTGGTAAGTTTTGCCATGCTGTAGAACAAACGGTAAGCAATCAAACCGTTTTCAAAAACCCCTTGCTAATATTTTCCGGCGCTATGATAAATTGGTAAGCGCGCCTGCTTTTATATACTTCATTTCACCCAATGTTATTTTTGGTATGTATTGAAGTTTGAATTAGATGGATCTATCATGATTTCTGTTCGAAATTCCCAAACGAAATGTTCAGGTATACTGTACATTTTCCTAGCATTTTTAAAAATTGGGAGTAAATGAAAAGGGAATGGGCAGTTTCATAGTTTGAATAAAGCCGATAGAAAAACAACAATTCAAATCGCAGTATACGTGCAAACGTGAAGTGAACACAGACGTAGTATGTACTATTATACCCCACGCGTTGCTGTTAATTATTAAAATCAGAAACTGTTATATCAGCGGTTTCATCAGTAATTGTTTGAACTATATGCGGTCAATAGCAAACATGTCGGTTTATCCTGTGTGGTTGACGAGGGGTTTCGGGAAGACGTGTTGCTATTCACTAGTGAGATGTAATCGGAATGAATGTAATTTATTTTATCTCTTCGGTTAAAGCATGGAAACTGAATCGACAAGTACCACCACAACAACAGCAGTACCGACCAAACAGTATTTGTTTTCACCGCAAGCGAGTTTCCAAATATGGGAGATGATTTTTGGTTTGATATGTTGGGCAATTATTGCTTCTCATACATTGCTACATTCGTCACCTGCATGGCAGTTTGTCATGTTCGTTTCGGTCTCGTCATGGAGTCTGACATTGTAAGTAACTATAGAAATCTGTAAAAAAATCAAGTAAAGTTCGTGTTTTCATTTTTTAGAATTCGGTTTGTTATCTGTTTAGCCGATGTCAATAACAGAGTTTGCCCCGGCCTTTCTTGGAAAAATAACGAGCTGATTTTTAATGGGTTCTCAACGCTGTTGTATTTTATTGCTTCGTGTGTTGCTGCTGCCTACACGGGAGGGTTTTCTCGACTCATTGCTGCCACGGTATTCGCTTGCTTTACGACAATGGTTTACACTGTTCACACTGCATTGGCAATTCGGGACAACAAAGTTAATTCAGCCGTGGGTGTCATAAGAGAAACAGAACAATAAAAGTGTTTTATTGGAATAATTTATATACTACACATTTTGCAAAGTATTTTATATAAACAGCTTTATTGGTTGTCCTATGAAACCATAATATTAAATAAATAAAAAAAACAAGATTTGCAAAATTTCAGAACTCGCGGTGGCACACCGTTATGGCATGTAAACATAAAGACAAAGCTCTTGTTACCGTACAAAGCGTACACATACCACACAGAACAAGCATTTTATTATTAAAGAAAAACCATAGGTGTTATGTCAGCGATTTCACGGCAAATTGATGTTTAAATAAACTATATGGGCAATAGCAAACATGCCAGTTTATTCTGTGTGGGCAAAGTCCCTGAGAAAGTGTTTAGATACGGCAACGAGGTAAGAAAAACGTCCATATTTCCGGATCGTGCTTTTAATAATTAACAATATCAACGCGTTTCATTTCAAGGGTGGTGGGAATACGGTTATAAAAATCTTTAAACGTTCTTTGTTTTATACCGAATGAAAAGAGAAAACAACATAAAACCATATCCTACCTTACCCGAACCTACTGTACCTGTGTTTTAAGTTGCTTACAATGACAAAACAATAAAGAAATCTCTATTGCATTTATAAAAACATCACAATGCCCGTACTTTAGGGGAATTACCTATAGAAAAAATTTAGTTCCGCATTTTGCGTTTACATTATATCACGTGATCGGGCTTTATTGACATTGTTGAAAACTTTAAAGAATACGAGTTTAGTAACGTGTGTTTGCTACTGCAGGCCATTTAACAATTTTACTACACTTGCTAGTCATTAGTTTATAACAGCAAAATCAGCAACTGACACATACAGCTTAAAATCATAAGAAATATAAGAAAATTTACACTGAATTATAAGCAATAAGGGCAGTAGTGAAGAATCTTCCCCCCCTCCCTTATTTGCTAACCCCTAGGTTAAGGGGTTAGGTGTTGTTGGTTAGGGGGTTAGTAGTTATAGGGGTTAGTAGTTAGTGGTTATAGGGGTTAGTAGTTAGTGGCTTGTGGCTATAGGGGTTACTGGGTTACTGGTTATAGCGGTTCGTGGTTAGCAAATAAGGTGGGGGGGGGGGAGGATTCTTTACTAGCACCGCAATAAGTATTGTATATATGACTTGATTAGGACCAGTAATGTATATCATTTTACAATATTCTTTTATATTTTACATTTTCGTTACATTGCAACATATTTTAAGAGCTAATATTAGTAACATATTTGCACTTAAAGATGGCTTCCGCTAAACTTCTAAGCTGTGATGGACATTTTGACTTCGTTATGGACATGCTTGTAAAGTAAAATATATTCGTATTCCCTTAAAGCCATAAAATACTAAATTAATATTTTTTGTGATAAACCAAATTTGGTAATACAACTTTGAGTGTATTGAAGATTCCACTACTCCAACTAAAAGCTAAACCCAAACTATACTTCAATTGCTAAATCTATTTATTTACTTTACCTGGTTAGATACTTAATATTGGTACAATAGGTGTGTGTTTTAATAAGAAAGATAGTTGACTGTAATTGCTACAACCCTGTCCTTGTGGTCCCTAAGCACTCATAAAGTTCCATATGCAGTAACTTATAAACAGGAACGTGGTGTATAAATCAGAAACTTATGGTATAATATATTACCCCATCACACAAATGCCACCCATTCATTCCATTAAAAGTTGTTACTCTTTTAAACTTTCAGGCAACGAAACAATAGAGAATATTGTGATGTCACACTGGTAGCAGAAGGTCAAAAGTTTCCAGCACATCGAGCAATTTTAGCAGCGAGTAGCAAATATTTTCACACTATGTTCAGTAGTCAGGTAAAAACTATGCTACGTCCACAGTAACCTATTATAAAATTAAACTGTCGATTAAGTTATTGTCTGTAATAATTACTGGCACCATGGCACAGTTGGTTAGTGCGTGTGACTCTAACCAAGAGGTAATGGGTTGAAGGCTCGTTGCTGCTACCATTGTGGGCATATGTGTCCTTGGGCAAGATACTTAACGGCAATTGCTCCATTTGTATGAAACGGAACACCTGTGTTTAACGACTGTCATTTACCGGCCATGCGAGGATAATGTAAGTTACATTCATTCATCCAACTCTTAGTGAACAGAAAATTTAGTTTAAGCTCGAAAGAGTCTTTTGCCAAGTGCTGTTTTGTTGTAGATGAAAGAGAAATTTGAAAAAGAGATCAGAATAAAAGAAGTAACAAAGGTTGCAATGAAACAAGTGATAGCCTTCATTTATACGAACAAAGTTTTATTGTCAGAGGAAAATATTGATGAAGTTTTGCATGCAGCTTCACTGATGCAAGTACAAGGTAATAATTAACATTATTATGTGGGTCAATAATAAATAACCCTTATGTATCCTCACATGGTGGGTATTGACACTCCTCGTGCCAGCTTACATAAGTTACCATATGTGTTGCTTTGTGGGTTATTGTTTTTTCTGTTTGCATATTATTAAACCTTATTTTACATTAACTGTTGTTGTCACAGATTTACTTGCATTGGTTATCCAATATCTCTCGGATGAAATATCTCCAAAGAATTGTTTGCATTACCGTCAACTTGGTATATTGTATTCTCTCAATGATCTTATATCGGAATGTGATCGGTGCATTTGGGAAAATTTTGATGAAGTTTCAGCTCAAGAAAAGTTTTTAGACATTGATGAGGTGGAAATTGAGAAGCTTATTTCTTCTGATGAATTGGTGGTAAGACAATATTTTTGATGTTATATTGAAAAAATGATCGACCAAGTGATTAAGGAAAAGCAATTTAATTTTGCTTGCCACAATGTAAACCATCAGCTGACTACATGGGCGTCGCCAAGGGGGGGCCTGAGGGGCCATGGCCCCCCCCAAATTTTGAGTTTTACAGTAATGTTATTGGTGAAAAAATAAAATAAAGTGTTACACGTGCTAAACAGTGATGTTTAAATGGGGGATCTCGATCCAGTTCCGGATCTTTTTTCAAATTAAAAGAAAACATTTAAGCCTGTTTTTAAATTTCTTACACATGCTAAATGATGAGGTGCCAATCCCTATTATGACGCAAATAATCGCCGTGTGAAATGCTATTATGTCGTAATTAGTTGCCAGGTCAAACAATCGCTATTATGATGGATGAACTCACGCGTGTGAATCCATACTATTTCGTAATAAACAGTCTACCTGCTAGCTAAGAAAAACAAATCTCAAATTTTGTGACAAAAATGGCTGGTGGTAGGCAACGAAAGGAGTTTTAAATGTAGTTGTAGATCGTTGTGTTTTCATGCGGCGTAATTGTGAAAAATAAATGCCATTTACAATACGCCTTCCCGTGTTTTGTGTTGTAATTAGGAGGTTTTTCAAATCCAAAATACAACCGTAAAACATTTGGCCCCCACCAAAATTTTAGGCTGGCTACGCCCTTGGCTGACTACACAATTTGTTCATCCATACAAGTTCCTTCAAGACATTTTAAAGAGCTGTATTTGTATGTGAGGAATTTACTGAGTAGAAGTGAATGAATAAATGTAACTTGATTTATCTTCGCGTGGCTGAAAACGACAATCATAATAGTAACATTGGTGTTCATACACCCTGTGCCAGCTTACGAGTTACCATGTATGATAAAAGTGACAAAATAAATTCATGACTTTTTACTTGTAGATAGAGTCAGAGGAAGTTGTTTATGAGTGTTTGGTTGGTTGGGTGAAACATGATCTGGAAACAAGGAAACAATATTTCCCAACTTTGTTCAAACATCTTCGATTGCAATATGTGGGAGTTGATTATTTATCCAAAAATATCAGAAAAGAGGTCTAACTTGTTTTCATCTACTGGTGTTGTTGTTAATTAACTTTTTATTAAAGGGTCTTGTTCGTGAATTTTCTGATTGCAGAGATTTGATTGAAGATGCTCTCTTGTTTTGTATCAAACCAGAATTAATAAAGAAACAGAAACCAAGAAAACGTTGCTACCCATGCAAAGGTTAGTGTGGTGTAGCAGCATTGTTGAGCTATTTTTAACAAAACCGACATTACAGAACTCATATTGGTTCCGAACAACCAGCAAAAAATAACGAGTTACAGTATGGAAGAAAAAGAATGGTCATCACTTCAGGTCAGTAAAGACTTATGACTAAAGGTGGTCTAGAGATTTAACTCTTGTTTTTTAGGTTTGTGGTGAACCTGAGCATCATGTAATGTTTATTGTTCATGAGGATATGGTGTATTGCTTTGGTAACATCAGTGAAAATGGTTATAATAAAAGCAATATTTCAAAACGTTTCAATGGTATTAAATGGGAAAACCTTGCACTGATGAGAAACCACCATTCTGAAGCGGCTGTTGCTTCAATACAAGGTGAATGTGATTTCTTTATATAGCGTTTTTTATAATGTATTTATGAATACAGGTGAAATATTTGTTTTCGGTGGATTCTCAAAAGTGTACAGGAATGTGGTATACTTTGCAAATGTCATCTCCAAGTATAATCCAACCAACAATACTTGGGCAAATGCTGGGAACATCAATTCATTCCAAACAAAGGCAGCTGCAGTTGGGGTTGGAGGTTGGTCGTTTTCATGTTATATACTTGATATGTATGTCTGGTGTACAAGATGATTCAATTCTAAATTTGTTAGCATTTGAATTTTTATTTTTTAATTGTTTTTGCATTTGTTTTTTTAGATTTTGCTTTTCTTTGTGGAGGATACGTACAAGTTCAGGGTGGACAAAAAAATAATACAACAGGTTTGTTTGTTGTTACTCGTTAGTGGTTATTGAGCACATAAGTGATCATATATATCCTTTTTCATCGAACAGTTGTTCTTTGCCATGATTATTTCCACAATTTTTAATTCCCACGCATTTACTCTTTAATTTTTTGACTGAAATCAAATCATAATATATTTACATGAATTTTATAAAAACGTTCAGATTTAAAACCATATAATTAGCGAGTAGTAAATAACAAAGTTGTGTTTCAGTTACTGCAAAAGTTGAGCTGTTTGATTCAGCAAACAACACATTGAAAGTAGGAAACAATATGATTGAAGGAAGAGCTTCTTGTGCTGCTGTTTATTTTGATGGAAAAATCTTTGTTTTTGGTATGTTTATAGTTTAATATTAGTAATATCTTGTGCTAAAAATAAAGTTCTCAGGTGGATTTGGTTCAAACAACACTCTGTTAACAAGTGGTGAATTCATGAACATTGCTGATGGAGTTTGGACGATGTTAACAAACAACATTCCCTTTCAACTTGGTGAAGTTTCTGCTTGTTGTGTTGGTCACCACGTTGCAATGTATGGAAGGTAGGTTGTGCAGCTTCAGATAATATGTTTAAACATTAGATCGCAGACAAACTTATTTTGATGAATGAATGAAATTTATTTCTTCTCTTCTGTCACGATAACGAAGAGAGTTTATAAACGCAAAAAGAAACAGTAAAAAAAACACGAAAAAACAGGTAGTAACAGTAAAACAACAGTTGTTAAAACATGCTCATTGATAAAAACATAAAACGAATTTAGTTTTGAATAAAAGTCGTGACTGTTACACCCCATCATGAGATAATCAATTGCAATGGTAATGTGTTTTAGAAAGTTAATCCAATTGATAATATTAACATTACCAGTTCCAAACCTGGACATATTGTGTTGTACAACTTTAATAAAGATGAATGGAAAACTTTCGTAGAAGAAGGTCAGAACTTGTTCAATGGAAGAGGATGCTTGATGGCAAAATAAAAACAGAACATTTGATAAATTCATATTAAATTTTTATCCACTGTTTTATTACGGTATCTTTTTTTTCTTGAATCGTTTGCGGCTTTTATTTGGAGGTACTGGGTAACATGTTAAAAACTATAGCAGTAGGCAAGACAAAGAATGGTAAAACTTGATTTTCAATATTATTTTGGTTTATTTAAGTTAATTCCCAACAAAAAATTCAATTCATAATGAAAATTAACTAGCATTTTGAACTGTATTTTCCTAACCTGCAAATCGCTAAATTAGCACCTGATGTGCAAACAATTTGTGTGTTTCATTATATTTCTTCAAAGTGTTATTTAATAAAGGTATGGCAGTTCAAATACATAGTATCACCTAGAAATCATATTACTTTTTAATTGTTGGATTATTAATAGTTAAAAATAATCTAGTCCACACTACAAACTACATCTCTAAATACAATCCTTCCAAGAAGATTTTTAATAGTTAAAAATAATCTGGTTTACACTACAAACTACGGTGCTAGTGAAGAGTCTTCTCGACCACTTTATGCTAACCACTAACCCCCTAACCATCAACACCTAACCCCCTAACCTAGGGGTTAGCAAATAAGGCGGGGAGGGGGAAGATCCTTTACAAGCACTACAAACTACATCTTTGACTACAATCCTTCCAAGAACACTTGGGCAAACTAATGCTTTACTAAGCGAAGCAGCTGCCGTTGGAAGTAAGTGATTCTTTATTATGCAATCAAACACAAAGCAAAATAAACCCCACTTTATAATTTAAATGTTAACTTTCTTGGCATGGTGTAAAACATGTATACAGCAAGTCAGATTACAATTTAAGTTTAATTTTTGGCTATATATATTAGTTTGTGTATGATCTAATCATTATAATGTTTAAACATATTATATGAGACTGCACAACCTACCTTCCATACATAGCAACCTGATCGTCCAAACTCCATCAACAATGTTCATGAAATCACCACTTGTTAACAGAGTTTTGTTTAAACCAAACCCACCTAATTTTATTTTTAGCACAAGATATTATTAAGCTATCAAGTTGCCAAAAACAAATATTTTTCCATCAAAATGAACAATAGCAAAAGAAGCTCTTCTTTCAATCATATTATTTCCTACTTCCCATATTTTCTTTATTGAGTCATACACTTCAACTTTTGCAGTAACTGAAATACAACAAGAGAGCACAGCTCTAATGAATGGGCCCTTATTATAATTAGAACATCTATAACTAACCCTTTTACTGCCACGAACAACTAAGCTTGATTAAAAATACAAGAGGTAACCAACAAAGCGGTTTTCGGTCGCCATTTGTGATACTGTAGTAGTAGGTAGAATGCATTCATAAAAGTATTTTTACCTAATAAGATATATGTCAAATTTACCCTTTTGTGGTTAACTATATTCTTTCAATTACCAATAAGTTATTAAAATCAACAAAGTAAAATTCAATTACAATAAATAGTTCACTATGATGAGATAAAACTTCTTTGTATATAACAAAACGTAAAACTTTGTACAACTCCAGCATTATGTGTATAATTCTAAAAGTACACTTAAAAAACATTGTTTTCTGATACCAGCGTCAATCATTGTGTGGATTCTTATCTTACTACTCCCAAATAAAGACCGTAATGTAAACAAAGCCAAAAGGTACCGGTTACTAAGTTACTAACGGGTTCCTGATGTGTTAAAGCTTAATTTGCCTGCGAGCATTGTAATCAATAAGTAATCGTTAATTAGTGGTTTATATAACTGAGGTTAATTAGAAATAATGTAAAGAGTGCAATCGATTAATTAATTGTTAACTAAATTATGTGGTTTTAAATATAAATATTTATTTTTAAAATCATGTATAGTGTGGGTGGGAGAAGATGGGACACGTTTTCATCAATTTTCTCTTCCCATTTGGTAGAAAACAAAGAACATACAAAGAATTATAAAAACGTATCATCACGACTCCCATAGACCGTTGTTAATTGTTTAAAACACGATCAGGACCTTTTTGGATACTCTGTGCTAAATGTGTCCTCTTTTTCCCAGTAATACATATAGTAGGATGGGACACCTTCGGCCCATAATATCCGAATATCCTGATCGTGTTTTAAACAGTTAACAACGGTATATGGGAGTCTTAAACATATAGTTGTATAAGTCTTTAAAAGTTCCTTGTTTACTACCACATTGGACGAGAAAATAGAGTTAAAATGTGTTCCAACTTCCCCCACCCCACTATATACTATATATATTTTGAAATTTTATTTTCAGTCCAAAAATTAAAGACTAAATACGGAAATCAAAAATTAAGACAGGTGAAAATGAACATGGCACAGAACAATATAACATGAAAGCGTCCAACCTCCAACCCCAACTGCAGCTGCTTTTGTTCGGAATGAATTGATGTTCCCAGCATTTGCCCAAGTATTGTTGGTTGGATTATACGTGGAGATGATATTTGCAAAGAATTCCCCAATACCGTGTTCCTGTGACAATCCACCGAAAACAAATATTTCAACTGTATTCATGAACTTTATATAACAAACGCTACATAAAGCAATCACATTCACCTTTTATTGAAGCAACAGCTGCTTCAGAATGGTGGTTTCTCATCAGTGCAAGGTTTCATACACCTCGTGCCACTTACAATTTACCACGTATGTAACTTTGTGAGTGATGTAACTTTGTGGGTGTTTTTTTCTTTTTTTATTTTATGGCAGAAAATCTTAACACCAATAAAGATTATTAAGTGGATTTTCCAAGGACACATACGCCCACAATGATAGCAGCGACGAGCCTTGAATCAGTAATCTCTATAGGTTAAAGGTGCACTAACTTCTGTGCCACGGCGCCTGTTATCGCTAAAACGTTGAGTAATTGATTGAAAAATATCACTGTGCTATGAACGCTATAACACGTTTTGTATTTAAAGTATTTTTAAGAGCAGACAAGCGTTTCTCCAACAAAACGTCGACGTTATACAGTTTATTACGCTCATAATTGTGGTGCATGTATACTATTTTTACAAAATCAACTAAAAAGCAAATTAGAAAAATCATATTTTTATCTTGTTGCCGAGTATATCAACTTACATGTTAATGACGTTTTAAATCTATTTATAAAGCGACCGACGTCTAAAAACGTAGGGTGGGGGAAAATGGGACAACTTTTCATTTTAGTTTCCCGTCCAACTTGGTAGTATTAAAAGAACATTCAAATAATTATAAAACCATATCCTCACAACTCCTATAGACTGTTCTTAATTGTTTAAAACACGGTCAGGATATTTGGATATTAGGTGGTAAAGGTGTCCCATATTACCCCACAGAACTCTACTGCTTATTTAGGTTGCTGTTCGGCAGTGCCGTAGCCAGCAGCAGGGTAAACGCCTGGTGGTTGGTGTACAATGTTGGGAACCTGCACATGGGAGATCGGTACTGTTGTCATAGTAGTGACTGTTTCTGCTGGCTGCTTTCCGTATTCGGCTAAAATATAGTTAAAGCATCGTTAAAGAAAAAACGTCAACAATATTTACTGTTTCTAGTTTCTAAACTACTTAAGAAAGTAAAATACGTTGCGAGTGATTGTTTTTTTCTATATGGCTGACAATTTAGACAACTCATTATAGTAACCATAGGGTTTAAGAAATTGTCGTCATGTGTTTTGCCCAACGACACATACGCCCACAACAACCGTAGCAGGGACGAACCTTAAACCCATTACCTCTGGATTACAGGCAAGCGCCCGAATAACCAGTGTGCCACGGCGCCGGACTTTTGTTTATTTATCCTAAAATATTCGCCCGAATTTAAAAATAATACAATGTACTTACTTGCAAGTCCAATGAATAAAACTCCCCACATGATGCTCCATACCCAACCAATGAGGAAAACAAACAATGTGATCATTTGTAGCCAGCCAACCCAAAAGTTCAAGCAGAATATTCCACAGCTAGAACTTGTTTGCTGTCCAACGTTCGCACAACAGAAAACGGTGAAAGAAGCGATAATGGTACCTATAAACCAGATGAATGAATGTAACTTATTTACCCTCGCGTAGCGGGGCAACGACAGTCGTAAAAACACAATTTGGACAACTCATTAGTGACCACTGGGCTGGTTCGAGCAATTCTCGTTATATAGGTGTCTTGCCAATAAGAACACATACGCACACAAAGAAGAAGAGGTAAAAACGTTCTAAGAGATAAATAAAAGATATGTTATACTCTGTTTTACTATACACGCACATCAGGTTAACCGCTTACCCAATCCAGGGAAAAGACAATTAACAACGCACAGAGTAACTGCACACCACATCGGCATAACAGGAATAGCTGCTTTCATTCCACTGAACGATGAATTGTTAGTGGTAGTTGTTACATAAGTGACTTGGTTCGGTCCCCCATACTGCTGTTGTTGGCTTTGTTGTTGTTGATAAATTTGAATTGAAGGGGCGCCCGGGTAACCCCCCTGGGGCAGAGGGTAACCTCCTGGCCCCTGGGCAGGTGGGGGTTGAGGGTAACCCCCTGGCCCCTGGGCCGGTGGGGGTTGGGGGTATCCAGGGTTGGGGTTTAGGGGTGCAGCTTGATACGGAACCCCCGCTGCTTGCGGCTGCAATGTATGGTCAATTAGTTTGGAAACAATATATATATATAAAGTTTTTATTTGTATAAGAGTCTGACGATGCCATTTAGGCGAAATATATCTTAGATAATAAAATTTTCTTGACTGGATTTTTGACCGATTATACAATTTGCCCCGATTATACAATTTGACTAGATTTGTGTCTAAATTGTCAAGCATACAGAAAAACAATCACCCACAAAGTAAGGTATACGTGGTAACTCGTAAGCTGGCACAAAGTGTATAAAACAGAGCACACGTGTCATAACGACTGACGTATTCCGGCCAAGCAAGCATAAAGTAATTTACAGTCATTTTCATTTGAACTTACATTTTCTGCTCCCGGGTAGGGACCAGAATAAGGCGGTGGCTGCATCTTTTCAGCTCCAGTATTATCCATATTCGGTGCAGATGCCATAACGTTTTAAAACTCCTTTAAAATTTACCAACTTTATTTCTGCTTCAGCGTATTAATTTATTAAAAGTTACCAACGAAATACACATTTTTTTCGAAACGTTTGCAGTAACTAAATTTCGAAAAAACAACAACATTTTCTTTGAAGTTAATCTGTTAAAACTGACACATTTTTGCCTGTGTTTCCCTTGCTCACTTTTATACATAACACAAACGTAATTTCATTTCGTTCTTCGCTCTTACAGTATCGAAAATCCACCAAGAAAACCTTAATCTCGATAAAACCAGTTCTTTCCAGCATGGAAACCTAGTCTTTTAAACTGTTTTATTTCGCGGTTTGATCCTTTATGGTAATAATTAATAGCCCGTATGACGACAAAGGCTACGGCGGTATTTGCCGAACGTATTTTCTCTTTTTAAAGTCAATATTTGAATCCTATGGTATATACATACGTATGCATATACAGTTAGACTGTATAACAGAAATACTAGCTTTTTATACTAAATAGTTAGAATCTTTACATTGGTACTAAAGGTTTGTAAAAGATTACGTGACATATATAGTGCTATGGGGGAAGATGGGACACCTTTAACACATAATATCCTTCGTGTTTTAAACATTTAACAACGGTCTATGGGACTCGTTGGGATACAGTTTTATAATTCTTTGATGGTTCTTTGTTTATTACCAAATGGGACGAGAAAAAAAATTGAAAAAGTGTCCCATCTTCCCTCACCCTAATAAAATAGAATAAAAACGCGTTCCATCTTCACCCTACTATACCTTTAATAGACTTATATAAAATAATATTCAACCCATACAACCAACGGTGCATTGAAACAAAGTTATTTACAAGCGCCGATAATCAGTAACAGGTCCGGTGGGCTCAGCTGATGTTTGCCCACGTGACTCGTAAACAGTCGTGGGTGTCATAAGACCTTTGCAAGACTGTATAAACATCTGTAACAGATAAATGAAAAGGCATACATGCTAAACGGACGCATTGTGTGAAACGTGGTTTTGTAAGAGTGCATTGTAAACGACAAAGACGAAATATTTTGTATTTTAAAAGGAAAACAACTTTTAGAAAAGATTTGCTACAGCATAGCCGCAGGTCGTAATTGTAATATAATATATAGTAGGGTGGGGGAGATGAGACGCCTTTAGCGCATAATATCCAAATATGCTGATCGTGATTTAAACAATCAACAACCGTCTATGGTAGTCGTGAGGATACGGTTTTATAATTCTTTGAATGTTTTTTTTTGCTCACCACCAAACGGGAAGAGGAAATAGAATGAAAATATGTCCCATCTTCCCCCACCCTACTATATCCCAAAATATTAAAATTTTCAGAATATTTTAAGTAAATATGGATGAGACTAAAAGTTCATTGGTCGAAAATGCTGGCGGCCAAACTAACCAAAATGTCGCAAGTTACAACAATACATCGCCGCAAAACCACCCGGTAAACGCTTTATTTGAATATAATATGATTGAGCGCTTGTATTTTTACATTATTAACACACCCACAAAGGTACATACGTGGTAACTTGTAAGCTAAAACGAGGTGTATGAAACAGAACATCCGCGTTATAACGACTGTCGTTTTCCGGCCACGCAAAGGTGAAGCAAGTTACATTCGTTTACTCAATCATTCAAAACAGGCGCCACAGCTAATACACGGACCGGTGCCTGCTCAACAGTTCCAAACAGTACCTGCGCACGTGACGTCATACACAGCCCAAACTGTAGTGGAACACAATTCACTTATCGGTTCCGCTTCGGTACCAGTAATGCCGATGTGGTGTGCTGTTACTTGCTTATTTGTCAATTGCTTACTGCCCGGGTTCGGTAAGCTATAACTACACACTACCGAAACAGTTATTTTAAACGCGAAATTGTACAGGAACGATCATGGCTTCATTTTCTGTTATTTGCTGCGCTGAAGTAAGCCAGAAAAGTAGCGGAAAGGGTGGGACTTTCTGTCTAAATTTCTGGGTAGGCTGGCTCCAAATGATAACGGTGTTTTTCGTGCTTTTCGGTTGGGTTTGGTCAATCGTTTGGGGTGTTGCATTTGTACAAGCGGCCGGTAAGTTACAGAGATTTTTTATTAAAAAATTAGATTATTCATTTACTAAATACTGGCGCCGTGGTTAGTCTGCCTCTAACCAAGAGGTTACGGATTCATAGATCGTCGGTGCTACCGCTGTGGGCGTATGTGTCCTTCGGCAAGACACTTAACGACAGTGGTCACTAATGGATTGTTCAAATTGCCATAAACAATTACAAAAAATGATAATCACTCACAAAGTTACATATGTGGTGACTCGTAAGCTGGCACGAGGTGTATGAAACAGAACACCCTTGTTATAACGACTGTCGTTTTCCGGCCACGCAAGGATAAAGACAAGTTAAGGTATTCATTTATTCAATAAATTTCTCAACAGTCAAACGTAACAACACGATGGTTACAACAACTACAACGAACACGATGTATCCACCTGACAATCCAAGACTTGTTAATGAAACTCTTCCTGGTTACCCACAACCTAACTACGGAGCCAATAACCCATCATTTGCATAGCCTCATACCAAACTAATCGTCCGACTTTTGTCTGTTTGTTTCTGACTTTTTAAATTTTTGTGTAAGTTAACAGAAGTTCGAACACAATATTGTTGTGTGGGGTAGATGGGATATCTTTTCGTTTTGTTTTTACGTCCCATTTCGTAGTAAACAAAAAACATTCAAAGAATTATAAAACCGCATCCTCACGACTCCCACAGACAGTTGTTATTTGTTTAAAACACGATCAGAATATTTGGATATTATGTACTAAAGTTGTCTCGTCTTCCCCACCCTACTATATGTAAATAGTTTTGTCGTGCGCGATTGTTAATAAAAAGCGTTGCTTAATCGAAGAGTTTATAAAGCTTGATATTGCTACCATATATTGAGGTAATGCGTTTTGAGCGAAGATATTTAACAGTAATTGCTTGTCAAACGGGTAACTAGCACGACTGAATATAAAGGCTGCCGTGGTCAAAGCAAACGTACATTACATAAACACAATGCGTTCATCTCTTCGAGCTCAAAACACAAGTGCCAATCAAATTTGAGAGGTGCAGTGGTTAGAGCGATCGTGCCAGAACCAGAGTTACAGGGTTCGGGGCCGGATGCTGCCACCATGGCGGGTGTACGGTATGCGTCCTTGGGCAATACGCCAGACTTTCAATGCTCCATCCAGTTGTAACTAATATGTTGTCGAATTTGTCAGCCATATAGAAAAACAATTACCCACTAAGTTACATACGTGGCAATTTGTAAGCGAGCAAGAGGTGTTAAACAGAACACTCGTGTTATAACGACTGTCGTTTAAATAAACCATGCTTGATACGCATTGCAACCAAGTTACCCATTGTTTCTGTCTCGTTAAGCAGGAATACACAATCTGACTCTATTTAGAATAAAGAACTGGTAAAAATACCACATTTTGAACCTAATACGACGCAATTTCGCAAAACCGTAAAAACGGTTTTAATTTATCAATATAACTTTGCTAAAGATGCAGAAAAAGGTACTAAAAAGCAATGTACTTTTTGCCACAGCTGCCAGAAAGTACAGAAAAAAGAAAGTGTATTTATTTAAAATTACAAAAAAAGAAAAAAATTTTTTTTAAAGATTTACAAAAAAAAGACGACAAAATTGTTTTTTTTTACAAATACGGCTGCCAGCCCGCAAAGAGCTGACAAAGGCGCATGGGGTCAGAGGCTTGCTGTATCAGCATGTTCACTTGGCCCCGAACACTAAGTACTGAGCCCTCTTCAGTACCTTGTAGTTTTTCCTGGAGTCTTAGAAGAACCCGTTCCGCTAACTTGTTTGTGTTATTTGCATCACTGTGGAAAAATGCAAGTCAGTATGAATGAATGTAACTGATTTATCCTCATGTGGCAGGGCAATGACAGTCGTTATAACACAGGTGTTCTGTTTCATACACCTTGTGCCCGCTTATGAGTTACCACGTATGTTACTTTGTGGGTTAAATTGCCATTAAGTGTCTTGTCCAAGGACACATACGCCCACAATGGTAGCAGTGACGATTTAACCTCACTTGGTAGAGCAACAAGTGTTACAACACGGGTGTTTTGTTTCATACACCTCATGCCACTTACGAGTTACCATGTATGTAACTAGTACTGTTAAAAATTAAGTAAAAAGTAATTTAAAAAAACCTTTGCACGTCTGCTCTGGTTGAATAAGTAGACAGAGTACTACTTAAACTGCAATCCAACGTAGCATCAACGTTTCTCTATAAAAATATATTGATTAGTGCAGTGAATGAATGAATGTAACTTGCTTTACCCTTTCGTGGCTGGAAAACGACAGTCGGTATAACACTGGTGTTGTGTTTAATACACCACGTGCCTGCTTACGAGTTACCATGTATGTAACTTTGTGGATGGTTGTTTTTTTTTGTGTGGCAGATAATTTTGACAAACCATGAGTGACCACTGGGTTGGAGCAATTGCTGTGAAGTGTTTTGCCCAAAAGCACATACGCCCACAATGGTAGCAACGACATGTAATGTTAAAAAGTACCAAACTAACTTGTAATGTCCTTGCTTTTGTTGGTGATAGTGCCCAGTCATGTAATGGATCATACAACAAAACTTCTACAATGGTGGTAATAGCATCATATGATGATCTCATAACTTGCATAGTTCTCTCACAGCATCTTAATATATATTTGGGATTTAAAACTTATCTAAAGTTTTTTGAATAAATGAATGTATTGTATTTATAATGACAGTTGTATAACATAGATGTTCTGTTTCATACATTATGTATGTTAGTTTAAAACATATCGGAAGTTTTTTAAATGAATTAATTTTATGTATCTATACTTGCATGGCAGGCAGGGACAGTTGTTATAACACAGATGTTCTGTTTCATACACCTCGTGCCAGCTTATGAGTTACCATGTATGTAACTTTGTGAAAATTTTTTTTTGGTGACTTGTTTTTTATTTTCGTAATGTATGGCAACGCATAACCAGGTATGAGTTCTATGAAATAGAACACCCATGATATAACGATTGTCATTGCCCAGCCATGCAAAAATAGGTAATAATAACGACAATACTAACTTTCATTTGTATCTCTGATTACAGTAGCGAAGATAAAAAATATTTTAAACGAAAAGACAGGATAAAGTGACCAAACAACAGTTGTTAAAACACGCCTACGGTTAAAAACATATTTACATTTAGTTGGAAGAAAATAAGCGTGGTCACAACACCTAGCAGACAAACGAGCCATTTAAGGTAAACTTCTAATAACAAAAGTGTGCATACAGATGTATAATTCAATAAATAGCAAACCTTCTAAACACTCCTTCCACCCCACATAACCCCATACCATCTACAATATCTCTTGTAAGTCGGAAAGGTACAGTTTCAGGTGTGGGAAGGCAACGACCTTGTTCAAATGCAACACCTAAAAAAATAAGCATCAAAAGTATGAATGTAATTTGCTCTGCTTTTACGTGGCTGAAAAACGATTTCATACACCTCGTTCCAGCTTACAAGTTACCACTTGTGTAATTTTTGGGTGTTTTTGTCTGTGTGGCTAACGATTTAGACAACCCATTAGTGACCGCTGGTTTGGAGCAATTGTTGTTAAATGCTTTGCCCAAGGGCACATACACTCACGTTTAACTGACATTGCAGCAACCCAGTGGTCACTAATAGGCTGTAGCAACCTGAGTGTATTGACAAGAATTGTCAAACAATACGAGTGCTAGGTCAGGGCAAGATTCATAGGTCATTTTGCTCTTACATCTAAGAATATGCCAAAACCATAATAGTTCTCACCTAAATCTATATGAACTATTTCAGCAGTGTTGCAATTTATGAGAATATTCTGAACATGCCTATCTCCCAAGCCAAGAACATAACCAATGATTGAAGATACGGCAACACTTCTGGTGTATGACTGCCTAAAAGGATAACGTAAAAGTTACAACCACTTTTTGCAACCTATGTTTGAGATAGTAACTCTAAAGGTAAATTTAATTTGTGACAATCGTATTTTATAACTTTTTTTAGGGGATTCGGATAACTCTGTATTGTAAATATTAAAGTAAAAAAATATTGAAGCACTTATGCTCACTGTCAAGCTAACACAGCACATAATTTTAACAGTATCTGTTTTAAATTTTGGTGACAATTTAGTCTTCTTGCCTAAGTTTCAAACTTATTTCACTTCAGACTACAGCATGTCTTTTTACCATTAAAAAGTTGTTGTTACTATTTTTGGGTTTCTACCATAAATATTGCAGTCAAAACACATTTCAGTACAAATAGCGTGAAAAAATGTAAAAACTTTTACCTTTTATTAAACCACTCCTGCGGTTCCACAAATTTCTCGGTAAAAAAATGTCGAAACACTGGTTTGAATTTTGAGCAGACTTCTTTGTACTTTTCCAGCTTCACGTCCGCAGTTTTACCACTGACTGACATCATAGCTTTTCGGCACACCAGAGCTGATATGTCTTGTGGTCTATATTTCATGTGCGCTCCTGGGTCACCATTGGGTGATGCCTGTGGAACAAGAAGGGTTGAATGAATGTAACTTACTATATCATCGCATGGCCGGGAAACGACAGTCGTTATAACACAGGTGTTTTGTTTCATACACTTCTTGCCAGCTTAAAAGTTACCAAGTGTGTTACTTTGTGGGAGATTTTTTTTTTAAATCTTATTTGTAGCTGATAATTGCGACAACCCATTAGTGACCAATGGGTTAGAGCAATTGCTGTTAAGTGTTTCGCCCAAAGACACATACGCCCACAATGGTAGCAGGGTTTTATGTGAATTTATAGGTACAAGTACAACGCCGTTAGTGTTTAATGCCCTAGCAGCCTAGCTTATAACCAAAAGGTTGCTGGTTCAAGGCTAATTGCTGCTACCATTGAGGGCATTGGTTGTTGAGAAAGACCCTTAATGACAATTGCTCCAACCCAGTGGTCACTAATTGGTTGTCTAAATTGTCTGCCATACAGAAAAACACACCCACAAAGTTACATATATGGTACCTCGTAAGTGTGCACAAGGTGTATGAAACAGAACACCCCTGTTATACAATTGTCATTTCTCAGCCACGCAGGGAAAAAGTAAGTTACATTCGTTTAATCATTCTATGAACTACATGCTTTATGTATATACAGTCCAAACCTGTGTCGCAGTTCCCACAAGATACACGCCAATAGGTACAGTTCCATTACACCACTGGACCAAACCACTCTTTTGAGACAATGGTATCACTTTATATGTTTGAATGTTCAGACTTTTTGTGGTCGGATTTTTACCAAGCAGAATATTTACAAGTTGGAAAACCTGTAAAAAAAGTGATTTAGAAATTTGAGTAAAAATTTATACACCTTATGCTCGCTGTCAAGGTAAACTGTAATTGTTGTCCTAGACGTTAAACATATATGGGTTTTGTACCTTATGCTCACTGTCTAGTTATATAATAAGTCTCTTATATAGCAAACAGCTATGATGTATTTTAATAAGCAAAAATAATAATTTACAAAACTTATTATTAAAATTAAGAGTTACCACGTATGTAACTTTGCGGGTGTTTTTTATGCATGGCTGACAATTTAGACAACCCATTAGTGACCACTGGGTTGGAGCAGTTGCCAGTGGGTGTCTTGCCCAAGGACGCATATGCGCATAATGGTAGCAGCGACAAGCCTTGAACCCATAGGGGTTACAGGCAGCTGCGCTCACCACTGTGTTACAGCGCTAGCACCTTTTTACCAATATTACGGTAACTTGTAAGACGGGACACCTTTAGCACATCATATCCTGGTAACTTGTAAGCTAAAACGAGGTGTATGAAACAGAACATCCGCGTTATAACGACTGTCGTTTTCCGGCCACGCAAAGGTGAAGCAAGTTACATTCGTTTACTCAATCATTCAAAACAGGCGCCACAGCTAATACACGGACCGGTGCCTGCTCAACAGTTCCAAACAGTACCTGCGCACGTGACGTCATACACAGCCCAAACTGTAGTGGAACACAATTCACTTATCGGTTCCGCTTCGGTACCAGTAATGCCGATGTGGTGTGCTGTTACTTGCTTATTTGTCAATTGCTTACTGCCCGGGTTCGGTAAGCTATAACTACACACTACCGAAACAGTTATTTTAAACGCGAAATTGTACAGGAACGATCATGGCTTCATTTTCTGTTATTTGCTGCGCTGAAGTAAGCCAGAAAAGTAGCGGAAAGGGTGGGACTTTCTGTCTAAATTTCTGGGTAGGCTGGCTCCAAATGATAACGGTGTTTTTCGTGCTTTTCGGTTGGGTTTGGTCAATCGTTTGGGGTGTTGCATTTGTACAAGCGGCCGGTAAGTTACAGAGATTTTTTATTAAAAAATTAGATTATTCATTTACTAAATACTGGCGCCGTGGTTAGTCTGCCTCTAACCAAGAGGTTACGGATTCATAGATCGTCGGTGCTACCGCTGTGGGCGTATGTGTCCTTCGGCAAGACACTTAACGACAGTGGTCACTAATGGATTGTTCAAATTGCCATAAACAATTACAAAAAATGATAATCACTCACAAAGTTACATATGTGGTGACTCGTAAGCTGGCACGAGGTGTATGAAACAGAACACCCTTGTTATAACGACTGTCGTTTTCCGGCCACGCAAGGATAAAGACAAGTTAAGGTATTCATTTATTCAATAAATTTCTCAACAGTCAAACGTAACAACACGATGGTTACAACAACTACAACGAACACGATGTATCCACCTGACAATCCAAGACTTGTTAATGAAACTCTTCCTGGTTACCCACAACCTAACTACGGAGCCAATAACCCATCATTTGCATAGCCTCATACCAAACTAATCGTCCGACTTTTGTCTGTTTGTTTCTGACTTTTTAAATTTTTGTGTAAGTTAACAGAAGTTCGAACACAATATTGTTGTGTGGGGTAGATGGGATATCTTTTCGTTTTGTTTTTACGTCCCATTTCGTAGTAAACAAAAAACATTCAAAGAATTATAAAACCGCATCCTCACGACTCCCACAGACAGTTGTTATTTGTTTAAAACACGATCAGAATATTTGGATATTATGTACTAAAGTTGTCTCGTCTTCCCCACCCTACTATATGTAAATAGTTTTGTCGTGCGCGATTGTTAATAAAAAGCGTTGCTTAATCGAAGAGTTTATAAAGCTTGATATTGCTACCATATATTGAGGTAATGCGTTTTGAGCGAAGATATTTAACAGTAATTGCTTGTCAAACGGGTAACTAGCACGACTGAATATAAAGGCTGCCGTGGTCAAAGCAAACGTACATTACATAAACACAATGCGTTCATCTCTTCGAGCTCAAAACACAAGTGCCAATCAAATTTGAGAGGTGCAGTGGTTAGAGCGATCGTGCCAGAACCAGAGTTACAGGGTTCGGGGCCGGATGCTGCCACCATGGCGGGTGTACGGTATGCGTCCTTGGGCAATACGCCAGACTTTCAATGCTCCATCCAGTTGTAACTAATATGTTGTCGAATTTGTCAGCCATATAGAAAAACAATTACCCACTAAGTTACATACGTGGCAATTTGTAAGCGAGCAAGAGGTGTTAAACAGAACACTCGTGTTATAACGACTGTCGTTTAAATAAACCATGCTTGATACGCATTGCAACCAAGTTACCCATTGTTTCTGTCTCGTTAAGCAGGAATACACAATCTGACTCTATTTAGAATAAAGAACTGGTAAAAATACCACATTTTGAACCTAATACGACGCAATTTCGCAAAACCGTAAAAACGGTTTTAATTTATCAATATAACTTTGCTAAAGATGCAGAAAAAGGTACTAAAAAGCAATGTACTTTTTGCCACAGCTGCCAGAAAGTACAGAAAAAAGAAAGTGTATTTATTTAAAATTACAAAAAAAGAAAAAAATTTTTTTTAAAGATTTACAAAAAAAAGACGACAAAATTGTTTTTTTTTACAAATACGGCTGCCAGCCCGCAAAGAGCTGACAAAGGCGCATGGGGTCAGAGGCTTGCTGTATCAGCATGTTCACTTGGCCCCGAACACTAAGTACTGAGCCCTCTTCAGTACCTTGTAGTTTTTCCTGGAGTCTTAGAAGAACCCGTTCCGCTAACTTGTTTGTGTTATTTGCATCACTGTGGAAAAATGCAAGTCAGTATGAATGAATGTAACTGATTTATCCTCATGTGGCAGGGCAATGACAGTCGTTATAACACAGGTGTTCTGTTTCATACACCTTGTGCCCGCTTATGAGTTACCACGTATGTTACTTTGTGGGTTAAATTGCCATTAAGTGTCTTGTCCAAGGACACATACGCCCACAATGGTAGCAGTGACGATTTAACCTCACTTGGTAGAGCAACAAGTGTTACAACACGGGTGTTTTGTTTCATACACCTCATGCCACTTACGAGTTACCATGTATGTAACTAGTACTGTTAAAAATTAAGTAAAAAGTAATTTAAAAAAACCTTTGCACGTCTGCTCTGGTTGAATAAGTAGACAGAGTACTACTTAAACTGCAATCCAACGTAGCATCAACGTTTCTCTATAAAAATATATTGATTAGTGCAGTGAATGAATGAATGTAACTTGCTTTACCCTTTCGTGGCTGGAAAACGACAGTCGGTATAACACTGGTGTTGTGTTTAATACACCACGTGCCTGCTTACGAGTTACCATGTATGTAACTTTGTGGATGGTTGTTTTTTTTGTGTGGCAGATAATTTTGACAAACCATGAGTGACCACTGGGTTGGAGCAATTGCTGTGAAGTGTTTTGCCCAAAAGCACATACGCCCACAATGGTAGCAACGACATGTAATGTTAAAAAGTACCAAACTAACTTGTAATGTCCTTGCTTTTGTTGGTGATAGTGCCCAGTCATGTAATGGATCATACAACAAAACTTCTACAATGGTGGTAATAGCATCATATGATGATCTCATAACTTGCATAGTTCTCTCACAGCATCTTAATATATATTTGGGATTTAAAACTTATCTAAAGTTTTTTGAATAAATGAATGTATTGTATTTATAATGACAGTTGTATAACATAGATGTTCTGTTTCATACATTATGTATGTTAGTTTAAAACATATCGGAAGTTTTTTAAATGAATTAATTTTATGTATCTATACTTGCATGGCAGGCAGGGACAGTTGTTATAACACAGATGTTCTGTTTCATACACCTCGTGCCAGCTTATGAGTTACCATGTATGTAACTTTGTGAAAATTTTTTTTTGGTGACTTGTTTTTTATTTTCGTAATGTATGGCAACGCATAACCAGGTATGAGTTCTATGAAATAGAACACCCATGATATAACGATTGTCATTGCCCAGCCATGCAAAAATAGGTAATAATAACGACAATACTAACTTTCATTTGTATCTCTGATTACAGTAGCGAAGATAAAAAATATTTTAAACGAAAAGACAGGATAAAGTGACCAAACAACAGTTGTTAAAACACGCCTACGGTTAAAAACATATTTACATTTAGTTGGAAGAAAATAAGCGTGGTCACAACACCTAGCAGACAAACGAGCCATTTAAGGTAAACTTCTAATAACAAAAGTGTGCATACAGATGTATAATTCAATAAATAGCAAACCTTCTAAACACTCCTTCCACCCCACATAACCCCATACCATCTACAATATCTCTTGTAAGTCGGAAAGGTACAGTTTCAGGTGTGGGAAGGCAACGACCTTGTTCAAATGCAACACCTAAAAAAATAAGCATCAAAAGTATGAATGTAATTTGCTCTGCTTTTACGTGGCTGAAAAACGATTTCATACACCTCGTTCCAGCTTACAAGTTACCACTTGTGTAATTTTTGGGTGTTTTTGTCTGTGTGGCTAACGATTTAGACAACCCATTAGTGACCGCTGGTTTGGAGCAATTGTTGTTAAATGCTTTGCCCAAGGGCACATACACTCACGTTTAACTGACATTGCAGCAACCCAGTGGTCACTAATAGGCTGTAGCAACCTGAGTGTATTGACAAGAATTGTCAAACAATACGAGTGCTAGGTCAGGGCAAGATTCATAGGTCATTTTGCTCTTACATCTAAGAATATGCCAAAACCATAATAGTTCTCACCTAAATCTATATGAACTATTTCAGCAGTGTTGCAATTTATGAGAATATTCTGAACATGCCTATCTCCCAAGCCAAGAACATAACCAATGATTGAAGATACGGCAACACTTCTGGTGTATGACTGCCTAAAAGGATAACGTAAAAGTTACAACCACTTTTTGCAACCTATGTTTGAGATAGTAACTCTAAAGGTAAATTTAATTTGTGACAATCGTATTTTATAACTTTTTTTAGGGGATTCGGATAACTCTGTATTGTAAATATTAAAGTAAAAAAATATTGAAGCACTTATGCTCACTGTCAAGCTAACACAGCACATAATTTTAACAGTATCTGTTTTAAATTTTGGTGACAATTTAGTCTTCTTGCCTAAGTTTCAAACTTATTTCACTTCAGACTACAGCATGTCTTTTTACCATTAAAAAGTTGTTGTTACTATTTTTGGGTTTCTACCATAAATATTGCAGTCAAAACACATTTCAGTACAAATAGCGTGAAAAAATGTAAAAACTTTTACCTTTTATTAAACCACTCCTGCGGTTCCACAAATTTCTCGGTAAAAAAATGTCGAAACACTGGTTTGAATTTTGAGCAGACTTCTTTGTACTTTTCCAGCTTCACGTCCGCAGTTTTACCACTGACTGACATCATAGCTTTTCGGCACACCAGAGCTGATATGTCTTGTGGTCTATATTTCATGTGCGCTCCTGGGTCACCATTGGGTGATGCCTGTGGAACAAGAAGGGTTGAATGAATGTAACTTACTATATCATCGCATGGCCGGGAAACGACAGTCGTTATAACACAGGTGTTTTGTTTCATACACTTCTTGCCAGCTTAAAAGTTACCAAGTGTGTTACTTTGTGGGAGATTTTTTTTTTAAATCTTATTTGTAGCTGATAATTGCGACAACCCATTAGTGACCAATGGGTTAGAGCAATTGCTGTTAAGTGTTTCGCCCAAAGACACATACGCCCACAATGGTAGCAGGGTTTTATGTGAATTTATAGGTACAAGTACAACGCCGTTAGTGTTTAATGCCCTAGCAGCCTAGCTTATAACCAAAAGGTTGCTGGTTCAAGGCTAATTGCTGCTACCATTGAGGGCATTGGTTGTTGAGAAAGACCCTTAATGACAATTGCTCCAACCCAGTGGTCACTAATTGGTTGTCTAAATTGTCTGCCATACAGAAAAACACACCCACAAAGTTACATATATGGTACCTCGTAAGTGTGCACAAGGTGTATGAAACAGAACACCCCTGTTATACAATTGTCATGTCTCAGCCACGCAGGGAAAAAGTAAGTTACATTCGTTTAATCATTCCATGAACTACATGCTTTATGTATATACAGTCCAAACCTGTGTCGCAGTTCCCACAAGATACACGCCAATAGGTACAGTTCCATTACACCACTGGACCAAACCACTCTTTTGAGACAATGGTATCACTTTATATGTTTGAATGTTCAGACTTTTTGTGGTCGGATTTTTACCAAGCAGAATATTTACAAGTTGGAAAACCTGTAAAAAAAGTGATTTAGAAATTTGAGTAAAAATTTATACACCTTATGCTCGCTGTCAAGGTAAACTGTAATTGTTGTCCTAGACGTTAAACATATATGAGGTTTTTACTATTTATATACCTTATGCTCACTGTCTAGTTATATAATAAGTCTCTTATATAGCAAACAGCTATGATGTATTTTAATAAGCAAAAATAATAATTTACAAAACTTATTATTAAAATTAAGAGTTACCACGTATGTAACTTTGCGGGTGTTTTTTATGCATGGCTGACAATTTAGACAACCCATTAGTGACCACTGGGTTGGAGCAGTTGCCAGTAGGTGTCTTGCCCAAGGACGCATATGCGCATAATGGTAGCAGCGACAAGCCTTGAACCTATAGGAGTTACAGGCAGCTGCGCTCACCACTGTGTTACAGCGCTAGCACCTTTTTACCAATATTACGGTAACTTGTAAGATGGGACACCTTTAGCACATCATATTCAAATATCCTGATCGTGTTTTAAACAATTAACAACAGTCTATGGGAGTCGTGAGGATACGGTTTTATAAATCTTTGAATGTTCTTTGTTTACTACCAAATAGGACAAGAAAATAGAATAAAAGGTGACCGACCTCCCCCACCCTACTATATTATAAAATGTTTAAAATCCAGCTACCTGCTGCATCACAGCATCCTGTCTCAAGTCATCTCTTCCTTTAACTAAATGTTTGTATGCCATACCATCAGAACCAGTTGCTATCACAACTTTCGGGAGGTTCACGCCACCACAGGTTTGGAAATATGGTTGAAAACTTTGAAATCTGACAATGCCTGGAGAAATATTTTTCTGCTGCTACTATGTAAATATTATTTCTAGATTTTGAAAGGGCAATACAGACATTTTTTGACGATTTTGCTTGTTAATTTTACTAAAAAGTTTAAATAATATGTTTTAAAACTAGTCTTATTTTAGCAAAAAAGTAACAGTTTTTGGTCTAAGAGGGACCAAAAATGTACAATAAATAAAAAAATACAGATTCTTACAGGAAAAGTTATATTTCTTACAGAAAAAAAACAAAAAACTACAGAATCTTACAAAAAATTAATAATAACTATAGATTCTTACAGAAAAACAAAAACTACAGATTTCTTACAAAAAAAAAAAAATTAGAGAAATTTACCAACAGAATCATCATATATTGCAGTTTTATCAACAGGTGTGTAAGTGGTTGGTAAATTGACTTGCTGAATTTTTAACGAAAGTTTTGAATTCCTTTCGCAAAGTTTGTAAAATGGCAACGACTTTGGAATAGAGATTTTTTGGCCGGGTTGATTTTTCCAAGGAGAGGCATCAAAATTTGCAAATTCTAAAAAATAAATTATTTTTATAAAGTTATGCTCGCTGTCAAGTTATAACATGAGTATCTTCTTATACACCAGACACATATGGTGTATTAATTTCATACACCTTATGCCCACTGTCAAGTTATAACATGAGTGTCTTCTTATACACCAGACACACATAGTGTATTTATACACCTCATGCTCACTGTCGAGTTCTAACATGGGTGTCTTCTTATACACCAATTACCATGATATAATAATTTCACCAATATGGATTTTTTTTAATACAATATTATAATAATAACTTTTTTTGACTCTTTAATTACAGTAGCGAAGAATAAAATAATTTAAAACAAAAAGACAGGATATAGCAACAAAACAACAGTCGTTAATACACGCTTAAAGTTAAATCAAATCTACCTTTTATTGAAAAAAGTGGGCCCTACACTTATATATTGTAGTAGAAACAGAACAGTATATTAATTAAATATTCACCAATATAAAGTAAAGAAAGTAGTTTTGTGGCTGACACAAGATCTGGTTTAACTCGTTCTACTTTTGCAAGGAGGTTTAAAGCAGCTGTGATCGTGGAAGTTGTGACTGTGTTCTGGATAAAACAGGATTAAACTGGTTTGAAATGAGATAAAACAAGATAAAACTGGTTTGGAACTAGAAACAACAGTATTAAACTGGTTTGAAACGGGATAAACAGGATTTTCCAATTTTTTTTTGTTAATTTTTACAATTTTTTTTTATTAAGATGAAAGTCAGTACAACACAAGTTTTTTATTTTCATGCAGTTCTCTTAAAAGTTACCACATATGTACCTTTATGGGTCTTTATTTTGTGGAAAAATTTGTAATAATTTTGACCCATACTTTTTTCGTTGTGCCGAAAACATATCCAGAATTTTCAAGTTCTGGAAAACGTCAAATACCAAAAAAATCAAAACTTCTAAAGTTTCCTCTAAAGAGCTCTCTCACTTTTTTATTTCTTTCACTCTTTGTTCTCTTGGAGGGAGGAGGAGCATATTTCTCCTCATCTTTATGAGCATGTGTGAGAGCAAGGATAACAAACAAAGTATGGTAGGGGTGGTCAACTGTTACACGAAGCAAAATCTAAAAAAAGGCAAAAATCAGTATATTGTTAAATAGATTTGGCCAATTTTTTTAGTAGGATTTGTAATTTTGAAAATGCACTTATTATCAGAAGCTGTTTTACTTTTAAAACCTTTAGTAGACGGTAGTACCTTTAGATCACATTAAAGCATCTTTATCTATATAAAAATTTGATATTTCGTGGGTAAGCTCATTTAAGTTATAAACAAATTTTAGCCTTTAAAAAAGGTTTCAAAACAGTCTTACATTCATACCATCAAAAAAAAAGGTTTTTCACAAACCTCCTGTAACATGTTTTGAAAGTAGCTGTCGTTGGTTGGAGTCTTTAACCTTGCAGCTAACTGGTAAGCAAGTGGAATATACTTGTAAGATGGTAGTGAGCTATGTCCATCTGATATTATATCGTTTGTAATGGCAAGCAGATTGTTTGAAAACCATAGAGAACATATTCTGTGAAAAAAGTAATTTAAGTGAATGAATGAATGTAACTTGTTTTATCCTCACATGGTCGGGAAACGACAGTCGTTATAACATGGGTGTTCTATTTTATACACTTTAAGCCAGCTTATGGGTTAAGTATGTTACTTTGTTGGTAACACACCATGTGTGTCTGATGTATAAGAAGACACCCATGTTATAACTCGATAGTGAGCATGAGGTGTATAGATACACCATGTGTGTCTGGTGTATAAGAAGACACCCATGTTATAACTCAACAGTGAGCATCAGGTGTATGAATAGACTATGTATGTCTGGTGTATAAGAAGACACCCATGTTAAAATTCAACAGTGAGCATTAGGTGTATGAATACACCATGTGTGTCTTGTGAACAAGAAGAAACTCATGTTATAACTCGACAGTGAGCATGAGGGGTATGAATACACCATGTGTGTCTTGTGAACAAGAAGAAACTCATGTTATAACTCGACAGTGAGCATGAGGTGTACAAATACACAATGTGTGTCTGATGTATAAGAAGACAACCATATTATAACTCGATAGTGAGCATGAGGTGTACAAATACACAATGTGTGTCTGATGTATAAGAAGACAACCATATTATAACTCGATAGTAAGCATGAGGTGTATGAATACACCATGTGTGTCTGGTATATAAGAAGACACCCATGTTATAACTCGATAGTAAGCATGAGGTGTATGAATACACCATGTGTGTCTGGTGTATAAGAAGACAACCATATTATAACTCGATAGTAAGCATGAGGTGTATGAATACACCATGTGTGTCTTGTGAACAAGAAGAAACTCATGTTATAACTCGACAGTGAGCATGAGGTATATGAATACACCATGTGTGTCTGGTATATAAGAAGACACCTATGTTATAACTCGACAGTGAGCATGAGGTACCTGTTCATAAGGGTATCATGCTCATCTGACATCTTCAGACATTTGATGTAAGTCTCGAGAGCACATTTAAGGAACTTCTCCTCTTTATCTTCGATCCTCGTCAGTTCTTCAAGATCAAGATTGGAGTTTTTGGAAACCAGGATTTGAGTTCTGGAAAAAATAATGTTGGAAAATTTTTGATGGTAAAATTGATAATGAACAAAAGTGTTTAAAGTATTTAGGAACAAAAGTGTTGCACAAATCAAAGTAAATTAAGTTAAAACACTGTAAAAACAATTTGCACAAAATATTAGTTTTTGGAAACACTGTAAAAACTATTTGGATTCACAAAAATATTCTGAAGTGTTTAGAAACACTGTAAAATTACAAGTGTTTCACGAAAAATAATAAATCATGTGGAAACACTGTAAAAATTACAAATGTTGCACAACACATACTTCCGTGACAATTGTTCGCCCATCTTTTTCATTGATAGCATCTCCTGTGTAGGGGCTTCAGCAAGAGCCTTTTTTTGTGCATATTCATTTGATAATTTGTATTTTGTGATCTGCATAAAAGTAGTGAATTTAAAGTGTTTTTAACCTCGCAGGGCTGGAAATGATAGTTTTATAGCATGGGTGTTCTGTTTCATACATCTTGTGCTTGCTTACAGGTTACCACGTATGTAATTTGTGGGTGTGTTTTTCTGAATGACAAACTATACAACCCATAAGTGACACTGGGTTGGACCAATTTGTACTGAGTGTCTTGCCCAAGGACACATACGGCCACAATGGTAGCAGCGATGAGCCTTGAACCCGTAACCTTTGGGTTAACAGCAAAAAATGGGATAAAATAAAACCATTGGTCTAAACATATACCTGTAAATACTGTTGGTCAGCAAATTTAGCAAGGGTGAAGCAAGCTGCTACAATTTCTCTTGTGGTTCCCCCTTGCAGTTCATCATTAGATAAAGAATTCATCAAATTTTCTGACATTTTTAGCGCCTTGGTAAAAAACAAATGTTATTTTTTTATTTGGGAGGGTGTAATATATTAATAATTTAATAATAACTTTATTTTTCTCTTCGATTACGGTAGCGAAGATTAAAAAATATTTTAAACTAAAAGACAGGATATAGCGACAAAACAACAGTTGTTAAAACACGCTTACAGTTAAAAACATGTTTACATTTAATTGGAAGAAAATAAGCGTGGTCGCTACACCTAGAAGACAAACAAGCCATTTATGTTTAATTATTATACAAAATAGAATTGGTCAATGGGGAATAGCTAGTGAACAGAATATCCAAAAAACTTGCTTCAAATTTTGAATCCATATGTTATAGGGGGTTATATACAAATAGACTTTCAAAATAATATTCCAAAAAATACGGTCACAATACCTTATACAAGTATTCTTCTAATATCTCCGAAGGCCCCACAAAGTGTAGTTCGTGCAGCCAGGTGCCAAGGACCCTGAGTGTCTCAGCGTGCACCAATGTCACATGGTCGTCAACTAGTGCACATGGATTGAGTTGCCGTTTTAGATTTTGCAGCATAGCGAGCGCAAACACTTGATCCTGCGTGAAAATTTCTTGTTTAATCATAATAAATTATGTGGAAACACTGGAAAATCACAAGTGCCCGACAAATAATAAAAAAAATATGTGGAAACACTGGAAAATCACAAGTGTTAAACAAAAAATAATAAATTAATTGGAAACACTGGAAAATCACAAGAGCTGAACAAATAATAAAAAATTAATTGGAAACACTGGAACATCACAAGTGTTTTAGAAATCTTAATAAATTATGGGGAAACACTGGAAAATCACAAGTGCTGAACAAATAATAAAAAAAATATGTGGAAACACTGGAAAATCACAAGTGTTAAACAAAAAATAATAAATTAATTGGAAAGACCGGAAAATCACAAGTGCTGAACAAATAATAAAAAATTAATTGGAAACACTGGAACATCACAAGTGTTTTAGAAATCTTAATAAATTATGGGGAAACACTGTAAAAACAGTTTTGCATAAAAATGTATTGTTTTTTGGAAACACCGTGGAAAATGTATGGTTGCACAAAAATATTCTAAAGTTTTTAAAAACACTGTAAAATCACAGGTGTTGCACAAATCATATTAAATTCTTTAGAAACACTGTAAAGTTACAGAAAAAACAAGGATTTTTGTTACAGGAAACTATTATTTTTACGGAAAACAAATAATAATAAGAAACAAAATTTTTTCACCTGTTCTTCCCAAAGCAGTTTTGCTTCCTCCAAATGAATTTTAAACGGCCATCCTACCATAGAGGTCTCATTAACGCACATTTGTGTGGCTGTCTTGAGCTTAACGAGGACTTTTTTGGCATGTTGTAACTGCTTATAATTGCATGATATTTTCACACAATTAAGCAGATGTTGTAGATATGATTTATGCAAACTATTTTCTTCATTTTCTGACCTGTTTTTTTGTGAAAAATGTTTTGAATGAATGAATATAACTATATTTACCCTCTCGTGGTGGGTCAAGGAGAGTCATTATAACACGGGTGTTCTGTTTCATACACCTCGTGCCTGCTCACAAGTTACCACATATGTAACTTTGTTGTTATTTTTTAGAGAGATTTCTTGTTGTATTTTTTGTCTTTAAGTATTGCTTACACTTTAGACAACCCATTAGTGACCACTGGGTTGGAGCAATTGCAGTTTAGTGTCCTGCCCAAAGACACATACGCCCACAATTATAGCAGCGACAAGCCTTGTAACCAATATTTTTAACATAATTTTTATTTTCCTAAAAAACAACATTATATCGAAATAACCTTGACAAAAGAAGAGAGAACAGTGTTGTCCGGCATGACATGACCAAATCCACATCCTCAAACTTTGAATATGAACCTGGAAACAATGGATTGGATACCCATGTATTTACAGCTTGTTGAAGGTCGCCAGTGTTGCGCAATATTCTGCGAACAAAAAAAACTGTTTGGTAAAGATTCGGTAAAAAACTGTATGTGTATATGGTGTATGGGAATTATGCATATTCGTAAGTTAAAATATGTTTTAATTTAAGATAAACCTCATTTTCACTGCTGCGTTATAACATAGGTGTCTTCTTATACACCAAACACACATGGTGTATTCATGAACCTCATGCTTACTGTCGAGTTATACCATGGGTGGCTTCTTATACACCAAACACACATGGTGTATTCATGTACCTCATGCTTACTGTCGAGTTATACCATGGGTGGCTTCTTATACACCAGACACACATGATGTATTCATGAACCTCATGCTTACTGTCGAGTTATAACATAGGTGTCTTCTTATACACCAGACACACATGGTGTATTCATGAACCTCATGCTTACTGTCGAGTTATACCATGGGTGGCTTCTTATACACCAGACACACATGATGTATTCATGAACCTCATGCTTACTGTCGAGTTATAACATAGGTGTCTTCTTATACACCAGACACACATGGTGTATTCATGAACCTCATGCTTACTGTCGAGTTATAACATAGGTGTCTTCTTATACACCAGACACACATGGTGTATTCATGAACCTCATGCTTACTGTCGAGTTATAACATAGGTGTCTTCTTATACACCAAACACACATGGTGTATTCATGAACCTCATGCTTACTGTCGAGTTATACCATGGGTGGCTTCTTATACACCAAACACACATGGTGTATTCATGAACCTCATGCTTACTGTCGAGTTATACCATGGGTGGCTTCTTATACACCAGACACACATGGTGTATTCATACACCTCATGCTCACTGTCGAGTTATACCATGGGTGGCTTCTTAAACACCAGACACACATGGTGTATTCATGAACCTCATGCTTACTGTCGAGTTATACCATGGGTGTCTTCATATACATCAGACATACATGGCGTATTTATATATCCTATGCTTCCTGTCAAGCTGCAGCATGAGTCTATTTTTATACTCTATACACAAACTAAAACCTTAAAACAAGCAAACTTTATAGCACACACATGATACATACCTCTCAATTTCTTCCATTTCACTCAAGCATTGTAATCTGGACACCACAGGTTCTAGATTAGATGATACAGACTTCAGAGGCTCTCCCAGTAATTTGCTTAAAAAATTCAAACAAACTTTTCGTTAAATAAAAAAAAAAATGTTTAGGAAAATTTAAAATAATGTACAGAAAATTAATATCTATATTTTTGAAAAAATAAATCTTTTTTGGGAAATTTCAACTAAACTAATCTACTTAAAAAAAAACTGAACATAAAAATAAACTCCACAAAAAAGTTTTACTTACAGAACTGCATGGGTGCGTCCATTTTCAAGGGCAAGGGTAAACTTTAATGGGCAGTTGTTGTGCATTGCGTGCATCGCGTGGAACATGTGCTTGTGGAATGAAGTCTCGGCAGCTCCGTGCATCCCGTGCACCCTGTGCAAACTGGCCACGTCCCACTGCCCAGCTGTCCACACTGATTTGTATTGAAGGTCTTGAAGCAACTTTACATAAAGAAAAAAATAGTTATTTTTTAATGTGAAAAAAAATCAAAGTAAAAAAAAACAATTTTTGTTCTAAAAAAACACACAAAAAATAACACTTTTTTTATGCAAAAAATATCCGTGTGAAAAAAAAGATTTATTTTATTCCAAAAATGAGCCAAAAAAGAACTAGCCAATAAATTTATTTACATAATTGCAATACTAGTTTGAGTTACTTACAAACTGTATTTACTTTAAAAAAATCAGAATTTTACCTCATCACTAGCAAAAGCAGTGTGATCTTTAGAAATCCCTCTCATATACATATCACATACATGTGACAAGCTACAGTTTTGAAGTGAAGCTACTACTTCACCCTATTAAGAATATAAGAAGTTTTAAGATATAAGGTGTTGAATAAATGAATGTAACTGTTTACCCTCGCGTTGTGGAAAACTACAGTCGTTATAATATGGGTGTTCTGTTTCATACACTTCATTCTACTTTCAAGTTACCACATTTGTTACTTTATGGTTGATTCTATTTGGGGATTTTTTAAAAATATTTTTAACCCGACGTCGTGGCTAAAACAGTCCACTGTAGGCTGGAGGTTATGGGTTCAAGGTCTGCCAACACCAACACCATGCGCATATGTGACTTGTGGGCAAGACACTTAACAATAATTGCTTTAACCTAGTGGTCAATATGGCTTGTCCAAACTGTTTGCCGAACTTATAAAAAATTATCCAAAAATCCAGTTAAACAGTGTATATGAAACAAAGCACCTGTTTTGTAACGACTGTCATTACCCCTCCATGCGAAAAAATTCAGTGTTTTTTTTATTTTTAAAATTATTTATTAAATAATAGAAAACCTTCTTACCATGTTAGACGTACTACCACCAGGTATAGACAACAGCAAGTCATGGCTTTTTAGCAGTTTATCCCAACATCCCTCTTTCTCGTACATATTAAGCAGCGGTGCATCTTGTGAGCCATGCACGGGGGACACGATGACGCCGTATAAACCGTCGACGTCGCCGATAAAATTATACGCCTCCGTTAGAATTGAGATTGCGTCTTTGCCTGAGAAATAATAGACTTGTTGTTGTAGTGTATGGCTTTAAATAGTAGTAGTAGGATGGAGAAAAGATGGGCCACCTTTAGCACATAATATTCAAATGTCCTGATCGTGTTTTAAACAATTAACAACGGTCTATGGGAGTCGTGGGGATACCGTTTTATATTTGTTTAAATGTTCTTTGTTTACTACCAAGTGGTGTTCCATTTTCCCCCACCCTACTATATAGTATAATGCTGATATCCTGGTACTATTATATTGAATGTATGTAACTTTGTTGGTGATTATTTTTATGCATGGCTGACGATTTGGTCAACCCACAAGTGACCACTGGGTCCAGCCCAAAGACACATATGTAGCAGTGACGAGCCTTGAACCGGTAACCTCTGGATTTGAGGTTACCACTGTGCCACTGTGCTTTTTTATGTAGGTGAGTTGAAGCACCCTTGAGGTTGAGGTAACAGACCAAGTCTAGCCTAAATCTCAGGTACCATGGCATGCTGTAGGAAATATCAAATTAAAATTTATTTTACCTTGTTTTCCTAATTCTTGCATAACATCTAATGCACAACATTTGCCTAACTGTCGAAACTGTATAAGCGACTTTCTTTTTTCAGCATCCAAGAAATTAACGATGTTAGAAAGAGGGTTAGAAGTGGTGGTTGAAGAGATATGGGCAGAAGTGGTTCTAGAAGTGGACCCTCTGGGAAATTTTGCCCTGTCAGCTGAAAAAAAAAAAAATTCAAAAACAAAAAAATTTTTTAATTAAAATTTAAAAAGTATTGCTTGTAGGTTAAAATGTCATGTAACTAAAAATTTGGGCATGTATTACGGACACTAGTTTTGTGTGTACTACCAAGCAATGACAGTCATAACACAGGTGTCCTATTTTCTCACCACATTTCATGTTGACGAGTTACCATGTAATTTTATTATTGTATTTTTAAATTTTCCTTTTTAGATAATCCATTTACTCACAATTTCCATTGCTTTGCTGAGCAGATTTGTACATGCTGTCTTCTACAGAATCTGTAGGGCAATACAGATTATATTAAAACAAACTACCAAAAAAAGGAAGAATAAACAAAATAAATGCTACAGCAATTGAAAAAATTGACTATAAAAACAAAAAAAAAAGCAATAAACATCGTCGCTACAAAACCAATATTAAAAAAAATGATAATATGCATACCTGCCCAGGTTTCAGTGTATAGAATAGCCTGATATGAAGATCCACATATAAGTGAAACCTTGGCTGCAGTAAGTAAGTTTATGTCCAGAAGATAACTCAAGCTATTTGGTCCAAAAACCTGTGGAAAATTATTTTTTATGAATAAATGTAACTTGCTTTATCCTAAATAATGGCCTAAATAAATAAAACACAGGTGTTGTGTTTCTTACACGTCGTGCCAGCTTATAAGTTACCACCTATGTACCTTTGTGGGAGTATTTTTCAATATGGCTGATAATTTTAGACAACCCATTAGTGACCATTGGGTTGGAGCAATTGCCGTTAAGTGTTTTTACCAAGGACATATAAACCCACAATGGTAGCAGCAATGAGCCTTGTACCCATAAGCTCTGGGTTACAGGCGGGCGCACTTTAGCCAAAACTGTTTGGGAAACACTGGTCTAAAAAAAGCCAAGAATATTAGGAACACTGTTGTAATAAAAAATGTCTGGAAACACTGTTTTATCAAAATTTAAATAAGTTACCTTTGGTTGGTTTCTGTTTGAAGATTGTTGGGCAAAATCTATAAAATTAAACTTGTTAAAACCGGTTTCTACCACATTATACCAGAATATAAATGCACTCACTTGCAGTGTTGCACGTCCCGTTTTCACGAAGATATTGTAACGTTAACAGGATGGTATGTAAGGATGAATGGTTCAGTGGTAAATTATTTTCTGCAAAAGTGCCAGTGTTGCCATTAGAAAAGTAAAGTACTTTAGTGTTGCCATGAGGAAAATAATTTTTTTCCGTGTTGGTGTTGCCAAGGAAAAATTCAAGAAATAATAAGGAAAATAAACTTTTCAGTGTTGCAACGACAAAAATTAATGTTGGGATAAGTCTGGTGCCATGCCACACTGGTTAGGATGCCTGCCTCTAACTTAGAGGTTATGGGTTCAAGGCTTGACCCTGCTCCCATTGTGTCGTGTGTGTCCTTGGTCAAGACGCTTAACGGCAATTGCTCCAACCCAGTGGTCACTAATGGGTTGTCCAAATCGTCAGCCATACATAAACACATAAAAATATTCACCAACAAAGTTACAAATGTGGTAACTCATAAGCGGGCACGAGGTGTATTCATTCAAAAACACGAAAAAAAATGTCACCTTCAGATGCTGAGTTTAATGAAGCCATGATTCCATTTGATAAAACATCTTTCATGGCTTGATCATAAAGAAGAACTTGTAGTATTGTATGGGGTAGAACATGACTGCATAGTGTTGGGGAAAGCCTAGGATAAAAAAATAAACACAAAAGGATAGTTTTAAATGTTAGTTAGGTAAAATATAAATAATACTAATAATATCTTAGTTTTCTCTTCAATCTTCTTTCTTTTTAAATATAGTTTAAAATAAAGGGCATGATATAGTGATAAAACGAGAGTTGTTAAAACATGTTTACAATAAAAATATATTCACATTTGTTGAGAGGAAAAAAGGCGTGACATGACCTGTAAAATGGGGGGAGTAGGCTTTAAAAAGAATTGATTCAGAGATATGTATTATAAATGTTATTTTGTAAAAATGGCTTTTTTCAACTAAAAACATTTTCATTTTTAGTTAATATAAAAACTGACATACAATTTAAAAACCCTTGTTGTAGAAGCTCTTGATTTAAAGGCTCAAAAAACTAGACAGAAATATTCAATGTACTACCTGCATATTCCAACCAATGCATGCAAATGTTGAATCTCACATGCAAGCAGCATAGCAGTTGTCAATTCTGTAATCCAAGTTTTGAAATTTTTGTGGCGGCATGACCATAATTGCTGGTTGTTTAAAAGTGATTTGTCACATTGTGTAGCTGTTTCTTCAGTCTTAGTTTTAATGCTGAAAAAAGGATAAAGAAATGTCTCTGATTTATCTTCGCATGGCCGGAAACGACAGTTGTTATAACATTGGTGTTCTGTTTCCCATACACCTCGTGCCCCCCATAAGTAACCAAGTATGTAACTTTATAAATGCATAATTTTCCTGTATGGCTGACAATTTAGGCAACTAGACAACCCGTTAGTGACCACTGAATTGCAGCAATTGCCGTTAAGTGTCTTGCCCAAAGACATATACGCCCACAATGGTAGCACCGACAAGCCTAGAACCCATTACCTCTGGGTTATAAGCCACTTACTTAAATCCTTTCAACACTTCAAGTGTTCCTTTATGTTGGGGTATGCTGGACAAAGATTTTTGAATGTGTTTTATTTTGACAAGTTTTATGGTAGAATCAACAGCAGCTTTAGCAGTAGGTAGATGTGTATGGAAAACCAAAGTACATAGCTCGTTCAGTAGAGCCGTAAAACATGAGTTTTCTGTGCGAAAAAGTAGTTACACCAGATTAATATTTCCTGCGTTTTTTGTTTAAATGTTTATTTTTTTTGCATAGTTAAGCAACAGCAGTCGTTATAACACGGGTGTTCTGTTTCATACACCTCGTAACCTCTTACAAGCTATTACGTATGTAACTCTGTAGGTGCTTGAACCCATACCCTCTTCCTCTTGGTTAAAGACAGTTGCAACAACCACTGTGTCACAGCAACAGACATGTATGTTTTTTAACTGAAGGATCCCAGGTTCAAGGCTCACCACAGCTATGATTACATACCTTGCTGTTGCTGCTCCAATTCCGTATCTTCACAAATTTCTGAACCAACTAGTCCAATGAACTTTCCAATTAAAACCTGGGATATGACAGTTTCGTTACACATTACATGGTGTTTTATTATAGAATTTCACTTTTTCTGCTACATTTTTTCAGTATAAGATATGGGTATTGGCCCAATTCTAGCAAAATCCCAGGTCCTAGCAAAGTATATGGCCTTATTTTTACATAATAGAATGGAATAGCACCTTTATTTTGCTGTTTTCAAGTGAGAACTTAAGTGATTTATTGAATTGAGATTTAAGTAATATTTGATTTCGTTTCCGCTCGTTTTTATTCATATCTTGCAAAGTTTCAATCGTTTGGAGAAGAATTCCTTCTTGTAAATTATCTATATCTAAAAAAGGTCCAAAATTTACTAATATAGTAGGGTTGGAGACCTTTAGAACATAATATTCAAATATCCTGATCGTGTTTTAAACAATTAACAACGTTCTATGGGAGTTCTGAGGATACGGATTTATAATTCTTTGAATGTTCTCTATTTACTACCAAATGGGACGAGAAAATGGAATGAAAGGTGACCCATCTTCCCCAACCCTACTATATGACATAATGCAGACAACCTGGTACTATTCATGTGAGGATACATAAGTTACATTTATTTATTCATGCATTATAACGACTGCCATTTCCCCATCACACAAGGGTAAATAAATTCATTCGTTACAACAACTGTCATTTTGGATAAATAATTAGGTTTAAATACACAGCAACCTACAATAGCCCAAGCCATCCATAATAATACTGTCTTCTATGCTCTGCAGCAAAATTTGCAAAATCTCTGTTTTTGTGATGTTACTGTTTTCGTATGGCAGCTGAAATCATAGAAATCATAAACATGATTTGTAAGTCTGGGAAAAGTATTTGAACCATAAAAAATGATTTAAAAATCTTTAAAAGGGTTTTCGAACAATAGGAATCATTAAAAAGTGATTTGAAAATCTGTACAAAGGTATTTTAAATATAGAAATCATAGAAAAATATTTAAATATCTGTTAAAGGTATTTGTAAGAAAAAATACCTAAAAAAATAATTTGTAAGTCCGTAAAAAGGTATTTGAAAAATATAAACTATTAAAAAACGATTTGACAATTTTTGAGGGATTTGAACCACAAAAAAAAAAAAAAATTGAAAATCCGTTAAAGGTATTTATTACTTACAACAGGCGTGTTGGTAATGTTTGAGTTTTGAATACGTGCGTATAATGCGTTTCTGGTTGACAAAGGGTATGCATGCAGTGCAGGTTGGTAAGCTGTTTGCATTTTACTGAAAAAAGAAGTTTGAAGTTTTATTTTGATAAAAACATCCCAAAAATTAGAAAAATTGTTAAAACCTAAGATTTTTATACATAGTTGTTAAAATAACACATTTTTGTTTTAAAAAGTAACACTTTATCAAATTACAGAACATAAATTGTCCAGGGATTATGGGTTCAATGCTTGTCGCTGCTACAGAAAGAAACAATCACCCAGAAGGTAACCTACTTGGTAACTCATAAGCTGGCATGAAGTGTATGAAACAGAACACCCCTGTTATAACATGTCGTTTTTCAGTCATGCGAGGATAAAGCAAGTTACATTCATTTACTATAAATCTTAAACCCCTAAAAACAAGAATACTTTTCCATAAAAATGTTTTCAAAAACAATACATGCACATTATACTTACTTATTTTCCATCAAGAACAAGTAAAGTTCGCTAACAGAAAGATTAATATTATCCCGATCCATGTCACAAGCATTTGAGATGGAAAATAATGCCAACAGTGCTATATGTACTACTGGTCTACTGGCCAAAATTTCAATGCAGTTTAAACTGCCTAGTTGAGACACAGCGGTGTAGACATTAAAGCAAGTGTTAATGCAGATGCATGCCAGGGTAGGGTAACATAGGTGGCGGGTTTTGCCAGGAGATTTGACCTAGAAATGTTTGAAAGAATTAATTAGAACAACGGCAAACATTATTATAAAAAAGAATTCTGACTGAAATTTTAGCATTTTTTAGTTTAATTAATAATTTTTTTTTTAGTTTAATTAATAAAATCTCTTTAATCGCAGTAGAAAAGGTTAATCACATATAAGAAATAGTTATAATTACAATTAATATTTTAAGAGAAGTTTGCTAACTAACATTTTGACCAAAAGAGCTGTATTGGACTTTCCAATGATTAGCGCGCCTGCCTTTAACTCATAGGCTATGAGTTCAAGGCTCATTGTTGCTACCATTGTGGGCATATGTCTTCTTGTACAAGACACTTAACGAAAATTTCTTTAACCCAGTGGTTACTTATGTGTTGTCTAAATTGTCAGCCATACAGAAAAAACACCAAGGAAATTACATATGTGCCAACTGGTAAGCTGGCACCAGGTGTATGAAACAGAACACCCGTGTTATAACGACTGTTGTTTTTCACCACGTAAGAATAAAACAAGTTACATTCAAGTCCATAGTTGATAAATAATAAACAAACCAACCATTTCAGAAATTTCAATTGCATGGTGAAAGAAAATACTTATTGTACTACGAAGAAAAAAATGTTGCATTTCTCCAAGTAAATCCAAATTTTCCACAACTAATAAACAGAAATAACTGAAATATAAAACGGTATTATTTTCAGTTGTCTTCCAGTCTTTTATAGACTTTTTTACTTCCAGATCATTTTACTGAAAGTTAGAAATTTTAGATATTGGGCAATTCTGCTCTATGCTATATGGTTTAGGGCAGTGGTTCTTAAACTGGGGGGCGTGAAAAACTATAAAATAAAGTGTTATTTCTTATTACAGTGGTGTTCAAAAGGCTAAAATACGACGCACGTAAATAATAAATTACAAACATTTAAGCCTGTTTTTAAACCTTTTACACATGCTAAATGATGAGGTGTCAATCCCTATTATGACGCAAATAATCGCCGTGTGAATTGCTATTATGTCGTAATTAATTGCCAGGCAAAACAATCGCTATTATGATACAATGAATCCCTACTACTTTTATTTGATTTAACTTTTGGGTTGATCGCAATAATGTGTTTTACGCAATAATACAGATACAGTCAACCAAGGTTTAAAGCATGTCCAATATGTCAGGTTTGGCTGTGGTGGATCATGGCAGAAATTAGTTAAACACCACTGTGATAATTTAACAAAAGGAGGGGGGGTTAAGATCTTCATTAGGGGGGCGTGCTTTAAAAAATTTAAGAATCCCTGATTTAGAGTCTATAGAAAGGCACATAGAGGGACCTCAGATTTAGTTATAAATCTTACCGGTACGCTAGTAATGCTCTTTTCTGTTCAACAACATTCACAGCACTTGAAATTTCCTCTTGCATTGAAAGTAATACTGTATGAAAGTTAAAGCTTTCCACTAACAAAGAAATTAAAGCTGGCTTCCAAGATTGACCATCTGTATTGTATTGTACATTGCACAATTGTAGTAAGGTACATAAGCAGGCTGAAAAATAAAAAGATTAAAAAAAATGATAAAATTTTGGAACTAAAATGTGGCAGGGCAATGACAGTCGTTATAACAAGGGTGTTCTGTTTCGTACACCTCGTGCCTGCTTAAGAGTTACCCCGTATGTAACTTTGTGGGTGATTGTTTTTTATACCGCTAGTAGTTTGGACAACCCATTAGCGACCACTGGGTTGGAGCAATGAATAATAACTTGCCCAAAACATACATGCCTACAATAGTAGCAGCATTGAGCATTAAACCCAGTACCTTTCGATCACAATTTGAATACTCTAACTACTGTAGTGTTGGACAAAAATAAAGCAAAAATGAGCAAAATGGTAAAATCATTTAAATTAGTTCTGCTAGGTGCAGCGACCAAGCTTTTTTCTTCCAATTAAACGTAAATATGTTTTCAACTGTAAGCATGTTTTAACAACTGTTGTTTTGTCGCTATATCCTCTCTTTTCTTTTTAAACATTTTTCAATCTTTGCTACCAGAATCCAAGAGACAAATAAAGTTTTTATATTATTATAATTGATACAAGTAAAAAATCACAAAAATAAATTTATAAAAACAAACAAATTGTTGTTTTGTTTTTACCTTCAAGATGCGTTTCATCTATTCCAGCAAATGCAAATGGGTTTGGGTCAGTGTTTGACATACAACATAAATCTGTGTCATGATCTTCACATAAAGGGTGGTACATAAGGAACAGGTTGTGTAGGACTATTGGTAGGTTGTGGAGAACCATTTGTGATTTGCTGTTGTACTCAGATACACTGGCCAGCCACTGTATTATTTCAATGCACTTCTGTTTTTCAATTTTGAAAAAAATTTGGCTGGTTTTGCTGCCTGGAAAAATCAGAAAATCTATTTTTGATTTTTTACTAACTTTAAGCTTTTAAGCTAGATAAAAACTAATTAAAACTAGAAAATATAATAATGTTTTTATGGATTAAAAATAATACTAACTGTAAAGCAATGTTTTGGTGTATATTAATTATTTTTTACAGAAATTTGAAAATTTGGTTGAAAAAGTATTTTATTTTAGTAATTTATTTTTAACATTACTTGAATAAATGAATGGACATTACTTACTTTTAGCAGCAACATTCACAACAAAAAATGGCAAAATTGAAGCCAAGCAACTTTGAACGACTTTGACATTATCATAATATTTTAACACGGCGGCCATTTTGTCTTTTTTTCCAGAACTTTCCGCAACCAAAACAGGAATAAAACTGCTATAGTGGGTTTTGGTGAATTCCGACATGGTATGACAACCAAATAAAAAGTAGGGAAACATTTTCCAAGTATTTTCCCTGTGCTGGTACCATTGGCTTAAAATATAAGGCAGAAATTTTGAAATGTAAATCTTCGATTTTGCAGCTGAAATTAAAAAAAATAAATTTTTAACTGTAAGCATGTTTTAACAACTGTTGTTTTGTCGCTATATCCTGTTTTTTCAGTTTAAAACTTTAAATATTTATTAATTTTAGCTACCGTAAACAAAGAAACAACTAAAAGAAAATATAATTATTATTATAATTTTCATTTACTTAAAATAACTAATTTTAATCATAATTCTATTGAATTTGAAATTTTAGTAGATTGACATTTCAAAAAACAACAAAATTTTACAAAAAAAATAACACATTTATTCTTACTTACCCAATGCACCACAATTTTCTGAAGTAAAAAACTTTGTTACAGAACGGAAAATTTCGATAAATTTTCCAAAAATCTCTCTATCATTTTCCAAGTGTTCAAAACCCTTTGTAGCATTACATATCTCCATAATGACTTGCTGGTCGAGATTATAACTTTTATGACAGACAACAGAACATAGAGCGAGAACATATGTGTTTAAGAAGTGTAGTTTCTGTATATTATACTCAGCAACTTTTTGCGCAGTTGTTTGAGACGGTTTTATTCGAAAATCGCAAAATCTGCAGACTAAAATATAAAACGCATTACAATTATTATTACTAATTTAGGTCTACCCATATTATAAGTCTGGTTGATATAGTTTATTAAAGTTTAGACTTTTTTTTAACTTTTATAAATAAATGAATATAGTTTAAAATTTGTTTTATCCTAGCAATGCTGGGAAATGATCGTCGTTATAACATAGGTGTTTTGTTTCCCTGTGCCCGCTTACAGGTTACCACGTATGTAACCTTGTGGGTGATTGCTTTTACTGTATGGTTGACAATTTGGACACCCCATTAGTGGCCACTGGGTTGGAGCAATTGCCGATAACTGTCTTGCCAAAAGACACATACTCTCAAAACCGCAGCATTAATGCAAGGTTACTCAATGCACAAAAACATAAAAAGAACATATTTTTTCATCTACAGATTTTGTCAATTTAGATAACAATGGAAAAACACAACAGACCCATTCTAGCACCTAAACTGTTAAAGAGACTGTGTGAAAATAATGAAAATTACAGGTCATGGGATTTAGGCCAGAGTTAGCCCATTACCCCAAAAATTTACCTTTGCAAATTTGCGTAAGAAGCTCCTTATGAAACTGCAGCTTCTCATAAGCATTGTTTCCACTTTGAACCGGTTTAAATAGGTTTCGTAAGTGGTAGATGCAACAAAACCTCACAGCAGAGTTGCCATCAGCAAGAAATTTAATTATGGAACAAGAAACTGAATAAATAAAGAAATAATAAATGAATAAATAAATAAATAAATAAATAAATAAATAAATAAATAAATAAATAAATAAATAAATAAATAAATAAATAAATAAATGTGACCTGCTTTATAATCGTGTGGCCAAAAAAACGACGGTCGTTATAACATAGGTGTTCTGGTGTTTCATACACCTCATGTCAGCTTACGAGTTACCAAGTACGTAACTTTGTGGGTGATTTTTTTTGTATGGCTGACAAGTTAAGTGTCTTGCCAAAGGACACATATGCCCACAATGGTAGCAGCGACAAGCCTTGAACCCATTAATTCTAGGTTAAATCCATGAGTGCTATAAGCTATCCCATGGCAACGGTAACATTAAATTCCCAACCCCATAAAAATTAAAACCTGGCATCAACTATTTAATTCAACCATCTTATTTCACAACCCCTACCTCCAAATTTGCTCTGTAGTGATCCAGGGTCTTCAAAATTGTTTTCCTGGCTGGTGTAAGTGTTAAATAAAGCAGACAGGCACATGATGTAACCGATTTTCACTTCTGCCCCGCAAGTCTCTTTGGAAATTAGCTTCTGGATTATTTGAAGCAACGATACAACGTCGTGATGACTGTGCAAAAAAAAAAAAGATTTTTTAAATTTTTTTTTTATCATTATGTATTGCTGACGATTTGAACAATTCATTAGTGACCACTAGGTTGGAGCAAATGCTGTTTCTTGCCAAAGGAATCGCCCCCTTGAACCCATAACCTCTAGGTTAGAGGCAGGCGCGTGTTTTTATGTTTAAACTAGGTTTTTAAACATAAATCAGGTTTTATATTATATACAAGTATGTTTACCATGTGTCTACAGTAAAATTTATATTTATTTAGCAAAACAGTAAGATTTTCAGCATAAAATACAAACTACATTAAGTTACATATTTTTACCTTAGAAAACACACATTTCTACACCAATAAGTTAACTTTTTACCACAAAATATTTCCTGATTCTTGAGAAAATGGAAATTTGGCAATTATTCGAGAAAGAGCTTCCAAACAGGCAGCACAAAGAAGTTGATCTTGATAATGACACCGAAATAAGGATCGCATTAATTTGATCAAAGATTTTGCAGCCGATTCTGTGAAACTGTGGCCAATGCAAGACCCAAGGTGCTGTGAAAATAATAAGCCATGAATTAATGAATGTAACTTGCTTTATCTTTGCTTGGGGGATTGACAGTCGTTATAACATGGGTGTTCTGTTTCATACACCTCGTACCCGCTTACGAGTTACCAAGCAACTTTGTGGGTGTTTTGTCTGTACGGCTGACCAATAAGACAACCCATTAGTGATCACTGGGTTGGAGCATTTGTTGTTAAGTGTCTTGCTCAAGGACATACGCCCACAATGGTAGCAGCGACAAGCCTTGAACCCATTACCTCTGGGTAACAGGGAGGCCCGCTAATCATTCACTGTACCACGCTATATATATCACTACATTCGCAAATCCTTTTTTTTTAGATAATATATTTTTGTTGATGTGACTGCCTTTTATAATAATTAACACTAAAAATATATAATTTTAAATCGTTTTACCTTCATAAAATAGACCAGAGATGCAGCTTTTGTACCGTCTGCTATTTTAAACTGATCATCATTAAATATGTCCAACATATCTGTCCATTTGTTTAACTTCAGCAGTCTTTCAATGCCAACTATAAGTTTTGTGCTAACTATTGCTAATTCTTTACGGCTGGGTGTAGATTCTGCAAGGAAAAATTGTTTACTTTTTGTAAAATTTTTAAATTTTTCCATACACCAGACACTTATAATGAATGAATGTAACTTTACTCATCCTCGCATGGCGGGAAATAACAGTCGTTATAACAAACTGTTCTATTTCATACAGCTTATGCCAACTTTTTAAGTTACCACATATGTAACTTTGGTGATGTGTTTTTTTTCTCTATGGCTTTCAATTTAGATAACCAAATATTGACCACTGGGTTGGAGCAATTGCCGTTAACTATATTGCTCAAAGACACATACACCACAATGGTAGCAGCGATGAGCCTTAAACCAATACCCTATGGGGATAGAGGGGGCCTGCTTACCAATGTACCACAGCATCAGACGTCTTAAAAAACCTAACCTGTGGTTGTCGATGCTCCATTCCTTCCTTTTGCATCTTCATATAATATTTCTATGGCAGCATGCTCTCTCCTTCCCTCTGGAGGAGGATTCGGATGTTGGGAGAAAGACCCTTCAAGATCATCACTGCTCATCCTCCCAAAGTCCTCACAATTTGAAGAGGAACCATTACCAGCATCTGCATCGAATCTTCCGGAAAAAACAGAAATTCGAAAAATTTCGAGAGTAACCTCATGCACACTGTCAAGCTTTTTTAAAAGAAATTCCAAAATTTTCTGTTTTCTGCTGTTAGAGGTTTGAGATATGACAGTATTAGCTGATAATAGACCATCCAAAATGGCTGTCAAAGCACCATAGACTGCATTGTTATGTGTGCTGTCTTTATATGAGAGTTGCAACCTTTTCAATTGGTCAGAAATGGCACTCAAAACTGTCGAAACTTTTTCAAGATTTTTTTTCCAATCTGAAAAAAGATTATATGTATAATATATAATTTTATCTAATAAAAAGTTATTTAACTGTTTTTTAAAGAGTAATACTGTTTTTAATGCAGCTGATTTAAAGTTAAAATTTGGTTGGATTAAAATTAGAAAAACCTAAAATCCTTTTTTTTTTTTTTATTATGCAAAAATTGCAACTTTAATTTAATCATTTTTAACAAAAAAAATCATTAAAACTTAAAAATTAATTTAAAAATATTTTTTAAATATGTGAAAACATCAGCATACCATGAAAAGGCCATTCCATTGATAAATAGACCAACAAATTCAGTGTTGCCAGGTTTTTTGTGATGATTTCTATGTTTGGTTCATTGAGTTGCAGTGTTGCCAGATCTTGGGTGTTGTTGGCTATGTGCTTGCTAAGTGCATCATGAAAATATTTGCACGGCAACACTTCAGGGACATCTTCATATACCAGGGTTGGAATCTCTGCTCTAAAATTTTTTTATTTATTTTTTGAGAGCAAAAAAGTTTGATAGAGAGAACAAAAGAATAAAGGCAAGTTGTTGTTTAAAAAAATGACAAAATAAGAGGAAAAAAGGCCAAGGAAACAGAGCAAATGTGATTAGAGAAGAAATGAGTACAGCAAAAGCCAAAGAAATGAAACACTGAATAGGAGAAAATATAAGAAAAAGGCGAATTGTCCAAACAAACATCTTAATGCATACGAAACAAACAAAAGCAGTTTATCGTTCAAAAACTAAGTAATATCTTTAAGTTTTAACTTGTTTTTTTTAAATAAAATTAGATTTTTACATTATAAATAGGTATTTTTATTAAAAACAACACAATGTTTACTAAAAATTTTTTTTATCCGAATGCCACTGCTACAAGTTACCACTCCTAATACAGACTATACCTACTACCTTAATATTAATAATATAATAAATTAATAATAACGTGAAGATTTAGAAATATTTTAAAGGAAAAGACAGGATAGCAAGAAAACCAACTTACGAGACTTTCTTTTCCCAGAAACTTCCAGAAAACTTAGAAGCAGCAGTCGTGAACCAGAACGCACCTTCAGGTGTTTCAAATTCAACAGAAACCAAAGAAAATTCAAAACTTTTCGCCAAAAATCGCTGAAGGCAAGCCCTGGGGTCTTCACAACATAAAGCTATTAGCAAAATTGACGCAATTTTTACGTCAAAATCACTTAAGTTCATAGCTGTAGCATCTGAAGCTGCAGAGTCCTTTAATAATAGCGATGAATCCTGTGTTTTTAAGTTCAAAAATTGCAAAAGCCAATCCAGGATACCACATCTTATAGGCATGCACTGTTTTATTTGAAAACTGTTGCACTGCTCTTTTTTTAGCTGAGTCACAAGTGATGAGTCAGCTATTTCTTCAAGGCCGTGTATCTTTATCCAGGTGCATAGGAATAAAAGAAAACCCCTGAAGAATTAAAATATTTTTTTAAAACATAAAATGATTTTTTTTTAATTTTCTGCTATTTTTAGGAAAAAAAACAACAACAAAAATTTACTTTTCATAAATTCAGCAATTTAGAAAAAAATTCTATAAAAACATGCATAGCCTGTCGAACAAACTGTAAAAATGTTTAAACGATCTATAAACACACCTTGTGGGTCTTTGGGACATGTATATCACTGGCCATAAGCTGTTTAAAAGATTAGGAGTGTTGCCAAGTATTTTAAACTTATGTTCTTGGTCATTTTGCAATACTGATGACATCAGTGTGAATGCAGAATTAGAAAGCGAGAGATTCTTTAACGTTACGAGAGAAGACGCAAATTGCCGTGTTATCTCAAAAACTTTTCTCCAAATTTTAAATAAATGGTTGTCACCTGTATGAAAAATAAATGGGTTACAATTACAAAAAATAAAATGATAAAAATTGTGTTTTTTTAATTTTTTATTCCTTGTTGCAATTAAATCATTGTTTAATTTTTAGGCTTAGTTTACAAAAAATAAGAATAGAAAAAAATATGAAAATGACAATTTTATAACAAGAGAAAAATTGGTTTAGTTAGTGAGTTGGAGAGCCCAAAGGTATGTGACATTTTTTTGATTCATATGGCATTTCTTACAATTAAAATTAAAAAAAAATGGGGAAATGACTTTTTTAAGATATCTGCACTATGTCAAAGTTTTTAGCTTATAATATTAAAAATTAAAAAATTTAAGTTACATATTTTAAAAGGTTTAAGTTACATACCCTATTTAAAAAAATGCAAAACTGTTTTTACCAAAAAAAAAACAAAAAACAAAAAAAAGCATCAAAACAACAACGTACTTTGCTCATTAGTTGGTTTCCAAACACACATATAACACAGACAAGTTAACACATCGGTGGTGACTTCATTTGATATTTTCCTTGTTAGCAGCTCGTATAGTGCATTGGTAAAATGCAAAAGATCTTTTTGTGTAAAAATATCCGGTTTTTGTAGCAGTGTCTGTAGGACCTGAGTAGTTGAATGATAACTACTTATAAGACTAGATTTCCAAACTTTTTTGCCCCAAACCTATTTATTTTTTCCAGAATTTTCCATGACAAATGGTTAAAACCTAATATAATCATATAGTACTTTGTGTAATTCTATTCTATGTGGGTGAGGTCCCGCAGCGTGGCATGCAATGTTTCCTTAGATCTAGGTCAGAATTGGCCAATTACCCCAACACCCTGGGTGCTACACATGGACCTTACCAAATTTTGGACCCTGCTGCTTCTCGGTAGGTAGGCGACAAGGTCTTAAAACTACTTTAGAATTTCTTTTCCAAATTTCAAACAGTTTGGGTTTTTATGTTTTTATGCTCAGTAAGGATTATAAATTCAAGCTGAATATTTAAAAACTAAACTGGTACAACTTAAAATTATAAAACTCAACTGAAAAATAATAGATATATATGTGTATGGTCCCATTACCTTTAGCCACCACTGTGCGTTGGACAAACTTTGGGTTTCTAACCTCTGTTTCACAAGGTCCACAATACAAGATGGTTGGAAAAGATGAGAAAATGTATCCCCGTTTTGGTCTGCAGGTTCCACTGGCTGTGTTAAAATTTAAAAAATATGGCCCACTACGCATGAATAAATAAGTTACATTTATTTAGTAAATCTAGTCTATGGGTTCTACTGGCTGTGTAAAAATGATTTTACTGTGGGGCGCCGTGGCGTAGTGGTTAGCGCGCTTGCCTGTAACCATTAGGTAATGGGTTCAAGGCTCGTCGCTGCTACCATTGTGGGCGTATGTGTCCTTGGGCAAGACACTTAACGACAATTGCTTCAACCCAGCGGTCACTAATGGGTTGTCCAAATTATCAGCCATACATAAAAAAAAAAAAAAAAAAAAAAAATAATTACCCACAAAGTAACATACATGGTAACTCGTAAGCTGGCACGAGGTGTTAAACCCGTGTTATAACGACTGTCGTTTTCCGGCCAGGCGAGGATAAAGTAAGTTACATTCATTCATACTGGATGAATTTAACTTATTTATCGTTATGTGATGGGGCAAAGACAGTTATTATAAAACAGGCGTTCTGTTACACACACACAATGCCTATGTATGGGTTAGAACATTATTTTTTACTTTTTGCATGTTTGACTGTATTTTGGGACTTTAAAATGACAACTGGGTTGAAGCAATTTTCCACTAAGTGTCTTGTCCAAGCCCACAAAAATTGTTTTAACATAAAATGAAGTACATAACATACCATTATGGAACTTTTATGTTGCTGTTTCATGGAAAAGAAATGAATTAAAATAACAGAGGATAATTCAACCGCTACATCTGTTCCTTTGCTGTTTGGAAACTGCAACAAAATTGTAGTTGTTGTTATAAAATAAAACTAATGTATAACACTACTTCTTCAAGCACTACTGAATATGCAGCAAAAAATAAAGAATAGTCCAGTTAAATAAGAAAAAGAAAATGACTGTTTTGAGATCTTACAACAGCAAGGCATGCAATGGACTAAGATTTAGGCGTGAGTAAGCCCTTTACCCTAACAGCCAAGGGTATTGCCACAGTAACATAAATAAAACAGATTCTCACCTGATCAGCATTATGCTTGTTTGAGCAGATAAATGTCTCAGTGTGGAAAAGCAAATTCTTTAGTAGTTCACCCCATTGGTGGTTGTCTGTCCAATAATATGTATCTCCAACCAATGAGTAATGATTCAATGCTTGAATCTGGGAAAGCAGGTGATAGGAACTTTTAAAATTAATCCCGAGGGTTAGCATGTTATTTTTTTCGATTTTTGCATTTTTATTTAATGTATAGTTTGGAGTTTAATTCAAACTGACCACTGGGTTGGAGCCATTTGCCATTAGATGTCTTGCCCAAGGACACATACAATTTTATTTATTTTTTATTTTTTCAAGTTCGCGCTGTAGCACAGTGGTTAGCATGCCTGTGAAAACCTAGAGGTTACGGGTTCAAGGCTCATTGCTGCTACCATTGTGGGCGTATGTGTCTTTGGGTAAGACACTTAACAACAATTGCTCTAACCCAGTGGTCACTAATGGGTTGTCTTATTTGTCAGCCATACAAAAAACAAACCCACAAAGTTACATACGTGGTAACACCTAACCTGGCATGAGGTGTATGAAACAGAACACCTGTGTTATAACGACTGTCATTTTCCAGCCACGTGAGGATAAAGCAAGTTACATTCATTCATTCATAAACTTGGTTCAATCATTTTGAACCAAAACAAATATTTCAATTTTAAATAACTACTACCTGAAAAAGAGAGAATTCCAGGATTCTTGTTTTCGCCACATCTGTTGTTGCTTTACTTGATAATAAACCAACTAGCATAGGCAGTGTAGCTTTTCCCAGTAGTAATACCTCATGTGTGTTGCTGCATACTTTGGTTTTACAGAACTCCAGCATGCAAGTCAATGTGGGCTCTAACACTGTACCAGAGCACTGGGATCTGTAAGAACACACCTTATGCTCAATGTCAAGTTATAGCATAGAAAATTTTTTAGAAACCAGAGACATATTGTGTATTCATAAGACTCATACTTAATGTCAAGGTATTACACAACTTATTACATAACATGTTAAAGGTTACATAGGAGTACTTTTATGCATGGGGCATACATGTGTATTTATACACCTTATGCTCACTGTTGAGTTGTAACATAGGTGTCTTACTCTTTTATACAACGGGGGCAGACATGGTGCATTTATGCACCTTATGCTCGCTGTCAAGTTATAACATGGGACTTTTTTTATAAACCAGACACACATGGTGTATTCATACACCTCATGCTCTCTGTTAAGTTGTAAAATGGCACTTTTTTTATACAACAAAAATATATATAAAAATGACTTACTTTTTCTTTATACAGTTATTGAAAAACGAGAACAGGAACTCAAAATTTGATATTTGACATTGCATTAGAACACATAACAGCAGAGACTTGATTATTTGCATGGCGCGTACAACTCCTACGCCATAGAAGTCCCCGTTTTCAAATGAGGAACAACAAATAAACAGAATGTCTGAAATGAATGAATGGAACTTATTTACCCTTACTTAGCAGAGAACAGTTTTTATTACCCAGATGTTCTATTTCATACACCTCGTTTCTGCATACAAGTTACCACATATGTAAGTTTGTAGGGAATTTTTTTTCCGACTTATATATATTTTTTGTTTTAAGTATGGCTGACAATTTAGACAACACATTAGTGACCACTGGGTTGGAGCAATTTTCATTAAGTGTTTTGTTCAAAGACACATACGCCCACAATGGTGGCAGTGACAAGCCTTGAACCCAAAACCTCTGCATTAGAGGCAGGTGTGTTAACACTGTGTCCTGGCACCGGTGTTTGTTATTTATTATTAATATAACTGTCATTACTAGGGCTGTGGATTTCCCACTTTTGCTGTTTCGTAATAAACATCCTGCTTCGCTGAGGGGAACAATGAGGTTATTTATTACGCCTAAATAGTGTTGCAAAACTAGATACCCTGCAGTATTAACAATCAAGATTAATGACGTAATCACAGTTGTAGGGCAAGATTAAAGCAACAGGGTCGTTTCGCACTTTGTCTTATCACGGAGAACCAAACACGCGCCTTTCGTGGTAATGAGACAGATATTGATATAGGTGTATGCCCATAATTCGAAAACGACTTGAACTTTCTGTTAGCGGTTACCCGAATAGGTTTGGTTAAATGGTTAACTGTTAACTTTTCCACAGCCCTAGTCATCACACACACATACCTTTCCACTGCTGTGGTGTTACATGGGATATTTGTACACGAGAAGTGAGCAGCTCATGTACAAGTAAGTGAAGATAAGTTCCTCCAAGATGAACTTTTTGAAAGTCGTGCCGCAATATCACAAATACTGCGTCAAGGAATTCTTGGCTTTTAATTTTTGGCCCATCTGTGTGAAATTGATTTTAAATATTTTAACGTAACTTTTTATTTATCTTTTTGAGAACGATAGGGAGGATGATGGTATTTAAATAATGAAGAGAAGGGAATCACCAGCAAAATAAAAGTTGTTAAAACTCGCAAAACAACAGTTGCTATTGAATGAAATTTGGTTTGTTTTTTCGGTCATGATAGCGAAGAATGGGAGAGTTTAGAAAAGCGAAAAAGCGGTAGTAACGGTAAAACAACACTTGTTAAAACACGCTTATTAATAAAAAAAGAAAGAAAGAACGCTCTGGATAAAAGGCATGCCCGTTACACCCTAAAACGCAAAATACACAAGTTAACACATCGTACCTTTGCAGGCAGTTTTGACCACTAGTCGCAACAATCCAGAAATTTCCTTTAATTTTTGTAGTTTTGTTTTCCGCATGGAAGGAGTGAGATTTTGAACTTTGTGGTTTAAGAGTTCGGACTCCTTGAAGATGTACCTGTTTTATGGATATATTTAAATGAATGAACGAATGTTACTTGTTTTATTCTCTGCATGGAAAAATGATAGTCATATAACATGGATCTTCTGTTTCATACACCTCGTGCCAGCTTACAATTTGCCGCATATGTAACTTTTTGGGATTTTTTTCTGTGTGGCTGACAATTTAGACAATCCATTACTAGTGACCACTGAGTTTTTCTGTATGCCTCACAAACAATTTTGACAACCCGATTAGTGACCATTCGATTGCAGCAACAAGCAATTGTTGTTAAATGTGTTGCCTAAGGACATTATATAGATAAAAACTAAACCAATTTCCATTTTATGTTATACCCACCCGTGTATTGCCATAAAAACAATGGTGTACGATAGTTTGGCCTTCCCTGGTCTTGCCCATAGTTCATTTAATTGCTGGACTACCTGGAAAATAATAATTTTTAAAACACAGAGACAGCCACCGCATTGTGACTTGAACCTGGAGTCTTCAAGTTAATTACTGAACAGCAGTTTGGAATGATTTTTGAGAAAGGAATGTTTAATTTCAAATGCTAATGCTATAATAGAGCTTTCAAAAATTGGGTGCTAGTGAAGAGTTTAACCCCTAACTACTAATCCCTATAACCACTAACCCCCTAACCATCAACCCCTAACCACCAACCTCTAACACTTTCGACCAGCCTATTCTGCTATGTATCATAGGATTCTTCACTAGTGACAAAAATTGTTTTTGAAAAAGTGCAAAAAATGACTTCTAATGTGAACCTAAGCCAAGCTAGTAATCCTTGAGCTGGTGGCCACCTGAAATTTTGGTTTCAAATTGTTCCTTAGGTCTCACTGTCAGTGATACCCACTGTATAATATTTTTTTTGAAAAAACTCGGGCGTTCGTGTCGAAAATTAACTTTAAAAATGCGAGAAAACATGCTTCCTCACCGTAATTCGTCTGATTTGCGTAAGGTTATTGATTTATTACGTCACAATCGCAGTCTGTTACGTCACAATAGTGGTATATTACATACATTACAAGACGGTATAGCCTTCTTTTTTCCCCACTGTTTTAATGTAGGAATCAAACATAACACTAACAATACGCATTCTATGACGTAATAATCCAACCTTGGTTTAATTCATAACTGCTGGTGTGGAAAATACGGTGACGCAGCACGCACTTTCAAAGTTAATTTTCGACACGAACGCGCGAGTTTTTTCAAAAAAAAGTATACAGTGGGTATCAGTGAGACCTAAGCGAGACCACCAGCTAAAGGATTACCAGCCAAGCTCTTTGGGATTTCCTAATTTTTGCATAAAACAGAAGAAATATTCAAGTTTTACCTCTGGGTGTTGTATGAGTCTCTTTATGTTGTCTGCATTCTTTTTTCTGTCTGTCACTTTATCACACTCCAAGTAATGACATGAATTTCGAAGTTGGTCCAATAAATAAGACATCGTGGCCGAATTCCAAAGATAGACATACAACTTACACCTATAACAGAGTGCCAGTAGTCCAATTTATCTACACTGAATTAAATTGGTGTAAAATTGTAACATTTGTTGTTGAAGCAACATTTAAACCTGTGCTTTATGAAATGCTTTAAAATGTTCGATTATTTCTAAATTTTTGCTAGTTTTAATTAAAAAACAATTAAATGAACATGTATTTTCCGTACCAAGACAGTTTTATAATCAAAAAGTAACCAAAAAGCCTGATTTTCCTGGCACGAAAATGTAAACAAACGATATTCTCTTCCTGCCAAAGCACACATTTCTGTAAGGGAAAACCCCACAGACGAGCGTAAAAAAATACTAAAACCATAGAAAACTAATAAACGTTCTACTGTGGGTGCGTTTTTTTAGAAAGTTGAATTAGGTCGTGCTAAGCCACTACGTTCTATCTCGTTGCCTGTATTAAATGCCGAATATTTGTTTCGTATGTAAGTTTTCTGTACATAAAACAGTTAGATGTCGAGCTTTGCTTTTATATCAGCCTGTTTTTTAAGTTGTTTAAATACATGGCTGACAATTTAGACAGCCTATAAGGGACCGCTGGGTTGGAGCAGTTGGCGTTCACTGCTTTGATCATGAACTCATTAGTCGAAAATGGTAGCAGCGTCGAGCCTCGCACCTGTAACCTCTGGCTCGGGTCTGGCGCCCCACACTGCCAGAAAATACATAGATTTAAAGGTGGAAAATATGGTGGGGCGAAAACGATTGAAAAATGATTCATTCCGCCAGGATAGTAACTCGCATTCACGATTGCAGCAATTCAGGCAATCCGTATACACAACATGTCTGTTTAGGGGAAGAAAAGACAAATTTTCAAAGAACTCAAGCTGTATTTCCCAGATTTGCTCTTACGTTCTTTCCTGCTCTATCTGCGCGGATCGTCCAATCAGCGTTGGATCTAAACGATGATGCAATACCACCAGTGATTGGGTAAATGTAAAATTCTTTGTTCTGACTAACCACATGAAGAAGGAAAATCTACACAAGCATTATGAACAAACCGTGTGATTTCATATATTAAACAATATACAAAACTACAAAATACACAAACAAACCTATTCAAAAAGAAATTCTTGAAGTGCAGGCGGCATTCTCTATCTATGATTTTACAAAATGTTTACAGAAGTATATAACCGTAGCGGCCTATAGGGTACACCGCATGCACACCGGTTGGAGAGCACTGCCGTGGCCGAACGACTCCAAAACAGCGTTGTTAATTGTACGACCCCCAAATATAGCTAACGGTTTTCCATCTTATCACACAAAAATAATAACGACTTGGTAAATTCACTTCAGTACAAAATGATTAACAGCTGTGCAAACTCAGGACTAAAATTTTCGCAGAAACTGCGGAAATAAAGAAACGGAGGATATGCTTCTTATTGCGAAGTATCAACCAGCAAACCAACGTTCATTATCCCATATGGGTTGGTGCTCGTGGTGTATAAGCTGCTTTAGTGTATTGCTGTGGTAGATTATGTACGCATCATATGTGGTAGGGTGGGGTGAGATGGGAAATGTTATGGGGCGAGAAATAAGATAAATGTGTCCCATCTTCCCCCACTTCACTGTATTTTATATAAGTACGCCCCTATATAATGGTATAGCTAGAACCACTGTTTTGTAGCTAGTATTGTGTTTTATATTGTCAAATATTGCTATCATTACCTATTGCTATGATAACGTGTTTTATTTTGCATTTACGGTTTTTAAAGTTCAACTGAGTAAAGAATTATGAAGTCTGCTCTGATCTTGCTTTGCTGTGTTTTGATGATTGTTATTGATCCAACCACTTCCTTCTTGAGCCCTAAACCCAAGAATGACAAGTTTGTGTTTTAATATTGTTTATTCAGTAAATAAGTGAATAACCGAAAGAACGAATTAATGAATGAAGATTATACTCGCTTGGTGGGCAACGTCAGACGTTATAACACGGGTGTTCTGTTTCATATACTTCTTATGCTGCCCGATTGCGTATATTAATGTAGTTTGTATATATGTCTTTATGTCGTCCAAAATAAAAGAGCGGGCTATTATATGGTAGTATGGTACTGTAGGGTAAGATGTTATAACTTTGTAAACAATAATCCTTATATTTACTAAACAAAATGGGTCGAGAGAAGAAAAAAAAACATGCACCATCTTGCCCCACCCTACTATACCGCAATTTTTGCAATAGAATTAATGCTTCCCTTTCCCGTAATAAAACCACATGTTATACATTTTGTGCTAACAGATCTCTGTATAATCTTTACCACAAACAAAGTTCAAACGTGGTTGATAATTTGGACGAAATGAGAAGTCTCCAGCAGAACCTTGAAAAGCTCCGAAGTTAATTTGAGGGTCAACCAAATAAACGCATTTCAACATACTAACTGTTATGTTTAAGTAATGCGTTTAAATAAAACATAATAAACCCCAATATTCTCTATTCTTTAAAGCAGATATACATAATGAAAAATATGTATGTCGAAGAACAGGAAATTTAGGCGGAAGCGATAAAAAAGAATTATTTCACAAATAAATACCGACTGGCACGTCTTTTCTTTTTTTGTTATTGTTCTACTGTATTGGGCAAAAAATGCATATATGCTATAGTCCGGTGGTTCCTAAACTTTTTGTATGTTTTACCCTTTTAACAAAGATGCTGATCAGATTTTTCCTAAAATGGCGCTCATTTATGAAAAAGGGAAAACAACTAACTACAACAGTTATAATGCGACTAATGCGCTTGTGTTTTGTCAACGAGTTGTTCAATATCTGGTAAAGTACTACAATTGGCACAATTTTTCTATCTCGTTAACTGATGTGGATTTCGATTGGTAGCTCATTTACCCTCTAAATACGAGGAATTTATCGCCATGGGTAAATTTACTTCAGTTTAAGGAATGCTGCCATAGTCTGTAAAGAGTATTTGAGTCCCACCCCTAAATATGTGATCCATATATGCTAACGGTTTCCCATCTTATCACACAAAAATGATAACGGCTTTGAAAATTCACTTCAGTACAAAATGATTAACAGCTTTGTAAACTCAGCTCACGACTAAAGCTATTTTCTCAGAAATCGAGGAAATAAACAAACGGAGGATATACTTCTCACTGCCAAGTATCCACCAAACCAACGTTCATTATCCCATATGGGTTGGTGCTCGTGGTGTATAAGCTGCTTTAGTGTATTGCTGTGGTAGATTATGTAAGCATCATATGTGGTAGGATGGGGTAAGATGGAAAATGTTATGGGGCGAAAAATAAGATAAAAACGTATCCTATCTTCCCCCACTTCGCTGTATTTTATATAAGTACGCTCCTATATACTGGTATAGCTAGAATCATTGTTTTGTAGCTGGTATTGTGTTTTATAATGTCAATAAGTATTGTTGTCTTATTGCTATGATAACGGGTTTTATTTTGCATTTACGGTTTTTAAAGTTCAACTGAGTAAAGAATTATGAAGTCTGCTCTGATCTTGCTTTGTTGTGTTTTGATGATTGTTATTGATCCAATCACTTCCATTAGCTTCAAAATCCAGCATGACAAGTTTGTGTTTTAATATTGTTTATTCAGTAAATAAGTGAATAACCGAAAGAACGAATTAATGAATGAAGATTATGCTCGCTTGGTGGGCAACGTCAGACGTTATAACACGGGTGTTCTGTTTCATATACTTCTTATGCTGCCCGATTGCGTATATTAATATAGTTTGTATATATGTCTTTATGTCGTCCAAAATAAAAGAGCGGGCTATTATATGGTAGTATGGTACTGTAGGGTAAGATGTTATAACTTTGTAAATAATAATCCTTATTTACTAAACAAAATGGGTCGAGAGAAGAAAAAAAAACATGAACCATCTTACCCCACCCTACTATACCGCAATTTTTGTCATAGAATTAATGCTTCCCTTTCCCGTAATAAAACCACATGTTATACATTTTGTGCTAACAGATCTCTGTATAATCTTTACCACAAACAAAGTTCAAACGTGGTTGATAATTTGGACGAAATGAGAAGTCTCCAGCAGAACCTTGAAAAGCTCCGAAGTTAATTTGAGGGTCAACCAAATAAACGCATTTCAACTTACTAACTGTTATGTTTAAGTGATGCGTTTAAATAAAACATAATATACCCCAATATTCTCTATTCTTTAAAGCAGATATACATAATAAAAATATGTATTTTGAAGAACAGGAAATTTAGGCGGAAGCGATAAAAAAGATTTATTTCACAAATAAATAGCGACTGGCACGTCTTTTTTCTTTGTTATTGTTCTACTGTATTGGGCTAAAAATGCATATATGCTATAGTCCGGTGGTTCTTAAACTTTTTGTATGTTTTACCCTTTTAACAAAGATGCTGATCAGATTTATCCCAAATTGCGCTCATTTATGAAAAAGGGAAAACAACTAACTACATCAGTTATATTTAATGCGACGGATGCGCTTGCTTTTTGGCAACGAGTTGTTCAAAGTCTGGTAAAGTGTTACAATTGGCACAATTTTTCTGTTTCATTAACTGCTGATGTGGATTTTGATTGGTAGCTCATTTACCCTCTAAATATGAGGAATTTATCCTCGGGGGTAAATTTACTTCAGTTTAAGGAATGCTGCCATAGTCTGTAAAGAGTATTTAAGTCCCACCCCTAAATATGTGATCCATATATGCTAACGGTTTCCCATCTTATCACACAAAAATGATAACGGCTTTGAAAATTCACTTCAGTACAAAATGATTAACAGCTTTGTAAACTCAGCTCACGACTAAAGCTATTTTCTCAGAAATCGAGGGAATAAACAAACGGAGGATATACTTCTCACTGCCAAGTATCCACCAAACCAACGTTCATTATCCCATATGGGTTGGTGCTCGTGGTGTATAAGCTGCTTTAGTGTATTGCTGTGGTAGATTATGTAAGCATTGGACACTTCATATGTGGTAGGGTGGGGTGAGATGGGAAACGTTTTGTTCTCTTTCTCGTCCTATTTGATATTAATCAACTTTTTACAGAATTATATAACCGTAGCCATGCGAGTCTAAAAGTACGTTGGCAATTGTTTAAACACGATCGGGAAATACGGAATAATATCTGTTAATGGTCTCCAATGTTATCCCGTTGTATAGTACTGTGGGGTAAGATGGGACATCATTAGAACATAATATCCAAATATCCTGATCGTGTTTTAAGCAGCAACGGTCCTTGGGAGTTGTGAGGATGCGGTTTCATAATTTTTTGAATGTTGTTTGTTTACTACCAAATTGGCCGAGAAAATAGAATAAAAATATGTCCCATCTTCCCCCACTTTACTGTTTTTTATTTAAGTACGCGCCTATATACAGGTATAGCTAGAATCACTGTTTTGTAGCTGGTATTGTGTTTTATAAAGTCAATAAGTATTGTTGTCTTATTGCTATGATAACGTGTTTTATTTTGCATTTACGGTTTTTAAAGTTCAACTGAATAAAGAATTATGAAGTCGGCTCTGATCTTGCTTTGCTGTGTTTTGATGATTGTTATTGATCCAACCACTTCCTTCGTGATCCCTAAACCCAAGAATGACAAGTTTGTGTTTTAATATTGTTTATTCAGTAAATAAGTGAATAACCGATAGAACGAATTAATGAATGAAGATTATGCTCGCTTGGTGGGCAACGTCAGACGTTATAACACGGGTGTTCTGTTTCTTATACTTCTTATGCTGCCCGATTGCGTATATTAATGTAGTTTGTATATATGTCTTTATGTGGTCCAAAATAAAAGAGCGGGCTATTATATGGTAGTATGGTACTGTAGGGTAAGATGTTATAATTTTGTAAACAATAATCCTTATATTTACTAAACAAAATGGGTCGAGAGAAGAAAAAAAAACATGCACCATCTTGCCCCACCCTACTATACCGCAATTTTTGCAATAGAATTAATGCTTCCCTTTCCCGTAATAAAACCACATGTTATACATTTTGTGCTAACAGATCTCTGTATAATCTTTACCACAAACAAAGTTCAAACGTGGTTGATAATTTGGACGAAATGAGAAGTCTCCAGCAGAACCTTGAAAAGCTCCGAAGTTAATTTGAGGGTCAACCAAATAAACGCATTTCAACTTACTAACTGTTATGTTTAAGTGATGCGTTTAAATAAAACATAATATACCCCAATATTCTCTATTCTTTAAAGCAGATATACATAATAAAAATATGTATTTTGAAAAACAGGAAATTTAGGCGGAAGCGATAAAAAAGATTTATTTCACAAATAAATAGCGACTGGCACGTCTTTTTTTCTTTGTTATTGTTCTACTGTATTGGGCAAAAAATGCATATATGCTATAGTCCGGTGGTTCCTAAACTTTTTGTATGTTTTACCCTTTTAACGAAGATGCTGATCAGATTTATCCCAAATGGCGCTCATTTATTAAAAAGGGAAAACAACTAACTACAACAGTTATATTTAATGCGACTAATGCGCTTGTGTTTTGTCAACGAATTGTTCAAAGTCTGGTAAATTACTACAATTGGCAAAAAAATTCTGTCCCGTGAACTGATGTGGATTTTGATTGGTAGCTCATTTACCCTCTAAATATGAGGAATTTATCGCCATGGGTAAATTTACTTCAGTTTAAGGAATGCTGCCATAGTCTGTAAAGAGTATTTGAGTCCCACCCCTAAATATGTGATCCATATATGCTAACGGTTTCCCATCTTATCACACAAAAATGATAACGGCTTTGAAAATTCACTTCAGTACAAAATGATTAACAGCTTTGTAAACTCAGCTCACGACTAAAGCTATTTTCTCAGAAACCGAGGGAATAAACAAACGGAGGATATACTTCTCACTGCGAAGTATCCACCAAACCAACGTTCATTATCCCATATGGGTTGGTGCTCGTGGTGTATAAGCTGCTTTAGTGTATTGGTGTGGTAGATTATGTACGTATTGGATACTTTATATGTGGTAGGGTGGGGTAAGATGGAAAATGTTATGGGGCGAAAAATAAGATAAAAACGTGTCCTATCTTCCCCCACTTTACTGTATTTTATATAAGTACGCTCCTATATACTGGTATAGCTAGAACCACTGTTTTGTAGCTGGTATTGTGTTTTATATTGTCAAGTATTGGTATCATTACTTATTGCTATGATAACGTGTTTTATTTTGCATTTACAGTTTTTAAAGTTCAACTGAGTAAAGAATTATGAAGTCTGCTCTGATCTTGCTTTGCTGTGTTTTGATGATTGTTATTGATCCAATCACTTCCTTCTTGAGCCCTAAACCCAAGAATGACAAGTTTGTGTTTTAATATTGTTTATTCGGTATATATGTGAACAACCGAAAGAACGAATTAATGAATGAAGATTATGCTCGCTTGGTGGGCAACGTCAGACGTTATAACACGGGTGTTCTGTTTCATATACTTCTTATGCTGCCCGATTGCGTATATTAATGTAGTTTGTATATATGTCTTTATGTCGTCCAAAATAAAAGAGCGGGCTATTATATGGTAGTATGGTACTGTAGGGTAAGATGTTATAACTCTGAAAATAATAATCCTTATTTAATAAACAAAATGGGTCGACAGAAGAAAAAAAACATGAACCATCTTACCCCACCCTACTATACCGCAATTTTTGCCATAGAATTAATGCTTCCCTTTCCCGTAATAAAACTACATGTTATACATTTTGTGCTAACAGATCTCTGTATAATCTTTACCACAAACAAAGTTCAAACGTGGATGATAATTTGGACGAAATGAGAAGTCTCCAGCAGAACCTCGAAAAGCTCCGAAGTTAATTTGAGGGTCAACCAAATAAACGCATTTCAACTTACTAACTGTTATGTTTAAGTGATGCGTTTAAATAAAACATAATAAACCCCAATATTCTCTATTCTTTAAAGCAGATATACATAATAAAAATATGTATTTTGAAAAACAGGAAATTTAGGCGGAAGCGATAAAAAAGATTTATTTCACAAATAAATAGCGACTGGCACGTCTTTTTTCTTTGTTATTGTTCTACTGTATTGGGCAAAAAATGCATATATGCTATAGTCCGGTGGTTCTTAAACTTTTTGTATGTTTTACCCTTTTAACGAAGATGCTGATCAGATTTATCCCAAATGGCGCTCATTTATTAAAAAGGGAAAACAACTAACTACAACAGCTATATTTAATGCGACTAATGCGCTTGTGTTTTGTCAACGAATTGTTCAAAGTCTGGTAAATTACTACAATTGGCAAAAGAATTCTGTCCCGTGAACTGATGTGGATTTTGATTGGTAGCTCATTTACCCTCTAAATATGAGGAATTTATCGCCATGGGTAAATTTACTTCAGTTTAAGGAATGCTGCCATAGTCTGTAAAGAGTATTTGAGTCCCACCCCTAAATATGTGATCCATATATGCTAACGGTTTCCCATCTTATCACACAAAAATAATAACGGCTTTGAAAATTCACTTCAGTACAAAATGATTAACAGCTTTGTAAACTCAGCTCACGACTAAAGCTATTTTCTCAGAAATCGAGCAAATAAACAAACGGAGGATATACTTCTCACTGCGAAGTATCCACCAAACCAACGTTCATTATCCGATATGGGTTGGTGCTCGTGGTGTATAAGCTGCTTTAGTGTATTGCTGTGGTAGATTATGTAAGCATTGGATACTTCATATGTGGTAGGGTGGGGTGAGATGGGAAACGTTTTGTTCTCTTTTCTCGTCCTATTTGATATTAAACAACTTTTTACAGAATTATATAACCGTAGCCATGCGAGTCTAAAAGTACGTTGGCAATTGTTTAAACACGATCGGGAAATACGGAATAATATCTGTTAATGGTCTCCAATGTTATCCCGTTGTATAGTACTGTGGGGTAAGATGGGACATCTTTAGAACATAATATCCAAATATCCTGATCGTGTTTTAAGCAGCAACGGTCCTTGGGAGTTGTGAGGATGCGGTTTCATAATTTTTTTAATGTTCTTTGTTTACTACCAAATTGGCCGAGAAAATAGAATAAAAATGTATCCCATCTTCCCCCACTTTACTGTTTTTTATTTAAGTACGCGCCTATATACAGGTATAGCTAGAATCACTGTTTTGTAGCTGGTATTGTGTTTTATAATGTCAATAAGTATTGTTGTCTTATTGCTATGATAACGTGTTTTATTTTGCATTTACAGTTTTTAAAGTTCAACTGAGTAAAGAATTATGAAGTCGGCTCTGGTCTTGCTTTGCTGTGTTTTGTTGATTGTTATTGATCCGATCTCTTCCTTGAGGCATGGTGGCAAATGGTTTGTGTTTTAATATTGTTTATGCAGGATATAAGTGAATAAACGAAAGAACGAATTAATGAATGAAGATTATGCTCGCTTGCTTGGTGGGCAGCGTCAGACGTTATAACACGGGTGTTCTGTTTCATATACTTCTTATGCTGCCCGATTGCGTATATTAATGTAGTTTGTATATATGTCTTTATGTGTTCCAAAATAAAAGAGCGGGCTATTATATGGTAGTGTATGGTAATAAAACTACAGGGTAAGCATTATGTGCTAACAGTGTTCTACCGCTTCAATACAACTCCCACATACAAAGATCAAACGTGGATGATAATTTGGACGAAATGAGAAGTCTCCAGCAGAACCTTGAAAAGCTCCGAAGTTAATTTGAGGGTCAACCAAATAAACGCATTTCAACTTACTAACTGTTATGTTTAAGTGATGCGTTTAAATAAAACATAATATACCCCAATATTCTCTATTCTTCAAAGCAGATATACATAATGAAAAATATATGTATTTTGAAGAACAGGAAATTTAGGCGGAAGCGATAAAAAAGATTTATTTCACAAATAAATAGCGACTGGCACGTCTTTTTTCTTTGTTATTGTTCTACTGTATTGGGCAAAAAATGCATATATGCTATAGTCCGGTGGTTCTTAAACTTTTTGTATGTTTTACCCTTTTAACAAAGATGCTGATCAGATTTATCCCAAATTGCGCTCATTTATGAAAAAGGGAAAACAACTAACTACATCAGTTATATTTAATGCGACGGATGCGCTTGCTTTTTGGCAACGAGTTGTTCAAAGTCTGGTAAAGTGTTACAATTGGCACAATTTTTCTGTTTCATTAACTGCTGATGTGGATTTTGATTGGTAGCTCATTTACCCTCTAAATATGAGGAATTTATCCTCGGGGGTAAATTTACTTCAGTTTAAGGAATGCTGCCATAGTCTGTAAAGAGTATTTGAGTCCCACCCCTAAATATGTGATCCATATATGCTAACGGTTTCCCATCTTATCACACAAAAATGATAACGGCTTTGAAAATTCACTTCAGTACAAAATGATTAACAGCTTTGTAAACTCAGCTCACGACTAAAGCTATTTTCTCAGAAATCGAGGGAATAAACAAACGGAGGATATACTTCTCACTGCCAAGTATCCACCAAACCAACGTTCATTATCCCATATGGGTTGGTGCTCGTGGTGTATAAGCTGCTTTAGTGTATTGCTGTGGTAGATTATGTACGTATTGGATACTTTATATATGATAGGGTGGGGTAAGATGGGATTTTTTGTTCTCTTGTATCGTCCCATTTGATAATGAACAACTTTTTAAAGAATTATATAAATGTAACCCCGCGACTCTAAAAGTACGTTGGTAATTGTTTAAACACGATCGGGAAATACGGAATAATATCTGTTAACGGTCTCCCATCTTACCCCATTATGTCGTTGTCTTATTGCTATATATATAATAACGTGTTTTATTTTTCATTTACGATTTTTAAAGTTCAACTGAATTACGAATTATGAAGTTTGCTCTGATCTTGATGCTTTGCTGTGTTTTGTTGATTGTCATTGTTCCAATCGCTTCCTCGAAAGAACGGTTTGTGTTTTTATTTTGTTTATTGTGTCATTTTACAGCAAATTGGCGCCGTGGCCAGCGCGCCTGCGTGTAACCCAGGGGTAATTGGTTCCAGCCTCGTCGCTGCTACCGTTCTGGGTGATGTGTCTTTGTGCAAGATACTTTTTTACTAGTGTTGCTTATCGCCTGTAACACGTAATAAAACTACATGGCATGCATTTGTTGCTTACAGCTTTCGAGGGGCTTTTTACAACTCCCACATACCAGGATCAATTGAGGATGATAACTTGGACGAGATGAGAAGCCTCCAGCAGGGCCTTGAAAGGCTCCGCAGCTGATTTGAGGGTCAACCAAATAAACGCATTTCAACATACTAACTGTTATGTTTAAGTGATGCGTTTAAGTAAAACATAATAAACCCTATTTACTCTATTCTTTGATACCTATTTTTTATATACTGAATTATAAGTATCTTGAAGGATAGGAGATTGTAAGTATCTTGAAGGATAGGAGATTGTAAGTATCTTGAAGGATAGGAGAGCTAGTGCCAATCAAACAGGCGAAGACGCAATGACGTCACTGTTCAAAGTGATGTATGGAGATATGACGTCACTTCTCCATGACGTATCAAGATTCTGACGTCATACCACTAATCCATATTAAGCAGAAATTAATTTTCTTTGTTATTTTATTTTGCAACAGTACGTAGTTATTAGTCTTAACAAACTGTAAATGATGAGATGACATTTATTGAAGCTTCTAAAAAATAGAAACATGATTAAAATACCTTCATAATTTATGTGGCTGGCGTTGGTGGAAAGCCACTACGGCACGACAAGCCCCCAGCCAATGGTAGTGGGTTTCTACTTAGGTGAGAAACCCTTGCGGGATATTACTGTCCACGCAGGTTAAAGAAACCCCATAGACAAAAAATAATACAACGAATACAAATAACACACCGACAAAAAGACAAAAATAGTACAACGAGCGCAGACAATACTGTGACAAACATGCAACAAACACAAAAGCTCAATCATTCAAAAAGAGGACAATAGTCAAAAATTAATTAACACGGACATAATCATTGAAACATCTACAAATAAAATATGGTTCAATTCCTGAAGGATAATCATCTGCAGTGTACACCATATTGAATGTCCAACAACAAGGAGTCGAAGCCAACAACAGCTCCGCATGTCCTAATCAAAAGGTAAGTCGCCATGTTGGTACCGCGATACTTTCGTCGTATCTTCACACAATATAATAACGTCCGGATGCTACGCACCGCATCGACCGTTACGAAACTGCGTCAAGTTGTTACGAACCGCATTGACAGTGACCTAAAACCGAGCGTAGCATCACTGGCGGCGACGTCCACGCAACAACCTGACCGTGACGTAACTCAATCGACGTGACGGAACCGCACCAAACGCAGGGTCATGACAATGCTCTGACCAATTGACGTCGTAGCGTAATTGTGACGTGGCCATCGTCCCAATCACGCTACATGACGTTTGTAAATATGAATTATTTATTGGTGTTGAGTAGTTTATATTTTACAGAATAAATGGAAAGTATTGGATTTTAATTATGCGTATATTATACTGCGTGTTGATATTACTCAAGTATTTGTGTACCAACATAGCGTTCTTACCAAGTGATTAGGACAATTCAGAATCGTTGAAAGATTCGATCTTTGCAGAAGAAACACACAATAGAGTGTAGAACAACAAAATCTGATCCAGCAAGAAGTTCGCCATAGTTTCATTGCATATATTTCATAGACATGCAAAACGCACTGTAATAGTGACTGACCAAGAAATAACTGGCAACATTAGGACCAGCAAAATAAGTGTACAACAGCGCAGACAGACACACACACTACACACATAACATGCAACGCATACATATGTAATACTCAAACCTCAAACCGTGTATCCTTTATCGGCGTCTTCGTCTTTGTTCTTCGACTGCAAAACAAAACGTAATAGTTACGTCACAGGCGTATCACTTAAATAACATAGTACATTGGGGTAAAATACCTTTAGCATTTAAAAATCACCATCTTTTCTAATCGTGTTTTTAGGAATTAACAAAGATCTTAAATGGTCTTGAGGATATACGGTTACCTTATTCTATAAATATACGTCGTTTACTGCCAAATGGAACGATAAAGATAATGAAAATATGTACCATCCCACCCCTATCTATAATTTAACTGTTATGCATTTAAACTTACAAAAAAAATAGTTGTAAATAAATATATAGTATGTATTATAGAAGGGTGGGGGAAGATGGGACATCTTTAGCACATAATACCAAATATCCTGATCGTGTTTTCAACAACTAACTACGATCTATGGGAGTCGCGAGGATACGGTGTTATAATTCTTTGAATGTTCTTTGTTTACTACTAAATGGGGCGAGAAAATAGAATTAAAAAGTGTCCCATCTTCTCCCACCTATACTGTATAAATAAAATAGTTCGTAAACGTTCAGCAGTAACTTTAAACAATACCTTGCGCTTTATTTCGGCAGCTTTATTCGCTGACTTTTCTGCAATATAATAATCGTTTACTACTTCTTACATACACTATTACGTCATAATTACCTTCATTCTTGCTTTACGTCGTGGTCCGCTTGATCCTCTGTGACGTCACATACCATATTCTGCAAACTTTGATTTTAAAACTCTATTTAAACTAAAATAATTGTGTGAAGAAACAATAAACTTACGAAGTGGGTTCTTCTGTTGCGTCATCACCACTTCGTGACGTCACATCATCGATGTTTCTAGAAAAGAGCCTATGTACGTAATAATGCCAATTGTAATTTATACTTTACCAATTCTTTGATCTTCTTGCTTCGCTCTCATAGCCAAATATAATTAGAATATACAAGTAATGTGCCTTCGACGCAAAACGCGCATGGGGCCCCATGAAAACAAAACGTCGCGAAACGTACGCGTAGAACTACAGTCGCGCGTTGTTCAGCTATACGTAACGAAACTATGACGTAACAATAACGCGAGCGGTAGAGAGCAAAACTTAAAAACGATTGTGACGTAACAGAACGATTGTGAACCGAAATATTACGTGTGACGTCGCGAGTGACGTAATAAAGAACCGTCGCGATTCCTGAAACAGAATGTGATAAAGAGTAATTGAAACTTGCTTAAAATTATAAACGAAAGACACAAAACTTGTATTACAATATTATTGTATATAATATAGTGCAATGATATTAGTGTATATAGTAAAGTTATGATACATGTTATAGCAAATTGTACTAAATAATATACTACTTAAATTATGAAACATTACTTAACTCAAATCTTGCAAGGCAATTTCTCTCCAATTTGTAACCTGGTGTAGAACCAACTTCATCTAAACTGGTAACTCGCTTTGTAGAAGGAGCGTTTTATGCGCGGAGCAATCAAGGCGCGCGTAATCAGCTGGTGCGAGGCGCTAGCCACGTGAGCAATCTGACCAATCAGTTTTAGAGATCGAACAGCAAGCGAATTGTGACGTCAGTTCATTATGTGATGTAACAAATTAAACTCACAATGATTCGCGATTTTAAATTATAGCTTGAAGCGCGAATTTAGCTTTATCGCCGTTACTATTCCATACGAGTGAGGTCTTACGGCGAGGCCCGAACCACAGGGCGATCCGTGTTACATTTAATCCCAGAGTTATCAAGTTATTCATACTTTTATTACTATCCCCAAGTTATATCGTTAAACGTTCTCAAATAAAATATCCTGGTTTTCATTCTTATTGTTTAATCTTAATACTGAAGATATATTTTGGACCACTTTTTGATGAAACAGTAAAGTAATCGTTAATTACTCGCTAATTATGCGGTTTTAAGTTAGAAAAAAATAACAACAAGAACAAAAACAACTGTTCGACGAAAAAGGATCTATATGACCACTTACGTGCCCAAAATGCAGGTACGTGTATATTATGGCGCAAATCGACAAAAGTCATTGCACAAAATTTGTGTTAGTTCAAAGTTCGAAGTACGAACGAAAATTTTGTTCGAACATGTGTTTATAGACCAAGTTATTTGAAGCACGAGTTGTGAACAGTGTTAGATTAAATATCTCTCAATAAATTGTACTTAAAAGGTAGTACGTTTGCTGTGAAGTAAAAAAGAAATAAATATTAGTGTAACACAGTGGCAAAAATGTAAGGATAGACCCAAACATCTGTATACCCACGCACCAAGATTTGAACTTTACATTAAATAGCATGAACATAAAATTAACCTAATAAAATGATACAAAAACTGTTATATAATAAGGTGGGGAAAGAAGGGACACGTTTCCTTCTATTTTCTCGCCCCATTTGGTAGTAAACAAAGAACATTCAAAGAATTATAAAACCGTATCACCACGACTCCCATAGACCGTTGTTAATTGTTTAAAATACGATCAGGATATTTGGATATTATGTGGTAAAGGTGTCCCGTCTTCCCCCACCCCAATATATATAAATATGCAAGCTAGAATACACTTTACTCGTGAGTGGGCTCCACAAACTGGTAAACGAGCCTTTGAGAAACTTTAGTTTTTCGTATGATTCCTTTTTTATAATACTGCCTTATAGAACGACTTAGTTTGTCATAATTCATTGCCGGTCGATTTTTCCGGACGCCCCAAAGCCTCGCTACCTCAACGGAGTCTTCTATCTTGAAGATGCCTGTAAAACAATTTGCTTAATATAGCATTTATATAGTACTGTGGGGTAAGACAGGATACATTTAGCACATATTATAGTAGGGTGGGGAAGATAGGACACCTTTCGCACACAATATTTAAACATTTAGATCGTGTTTTAACAATCAACAACGCTATTTTAGAGTCGTGGGGATACACTATACAATTCTTTGAATGTTCTTTATTTATTAGCAAATGGGACGAGCAAATAGAATGAAATGGTGTCCCATCTTCCCCCACCCTACTATAATTCTGTAAAGATTTTTTGTTTACTACCAAATGGGACGTTTTAAGGAGAATGAAAACTATCGCACGCCAACCTATCATATATTACAGTGACTAAGTTTTAAGTGTAGTTTGTGTATTTACAATGACCGACATATTATCGCCAAAACAAACCGTTGCTCAATGGGCGCACTTGATAAAACAAAACACTTATCATTCGTGAGAACTTGTTGCTAAAAATCACAGCTGTTGTGGTAGTGTAGAGACAAATAATTGTTTTTACGCTGCAAGAACTACGTCTCAAAGTTAGCCGTAAATTCCGTTTACATATAATAGGGTGGGGAATATGGGACACCTTTTCATTCCATTTTCTCGTCCCATTTGGTAGTAAATAAAGAACATAGAAAGAATTATAAAACCATATCCTCACGACTGCAATATAACATTGTTTAAAACAATATCAGAATGTTTGGACTTTATGTTCAAAAGATGTCCCACCTTACCCCAACTTTACTGTATCACTTACTGTTTTTAATAGCAAACCGTATTAAATAAACTTGAATTTTCTCAGACACGGGCAGAGTTATACTCGTTGCTTTGGCCTAGTACACAAATAGGTATTTACAATAACTCATTCACCTCTTTGCTTGTCTACCCATCTTATATAACGACTGAATGATTGCGGTTGAAGGAGCAGTTCTTTCAGAAACTGCCACAAATGGATTCCACTGGAATAGTTTGGTGTTAGCGCCGTAGCACTTGAATTTGTGTCTTCTAGCTTGCTTCTGGTATGTATTGCTAAAATACACAGAACGTCAGGTGTACAATGATTGACAATGTTAAATAATAAGGTTCGAAAGGTAAATACTGGGTAGGGGGAGACGGGACGCTTTTAGAACATAATATCCAAATATTCTGATCGTGTTTTAAACAATTAACAACGGTCTATGGGAGTCGTGAGAATACGGTTTTATAATTCTTTAATTTTTTCTTCTATACTACCATATGGGAAAAAATAAGATGAAAAGGTGTCCCATCTTCCCCAACTCTACTATATATATATCATTTGCATTTACCAGTTGATATCATCATTTTATTATCAGTAATGACTTCAGTTGAGTAGTTTGATTGGCAGTTTAAGTGTTTTGGTTTGAGCGAAAATAATCCTGTCTCTGCAGCTGGAGGTGGGACGCCCATGTTTTCTTCAATCTCTTGGTATTCATTACTTTGTAAAAGCTGACTCCCAACAGCTGTGTATGGTAAAACAAAAATGCATATTTTGAATAAAAACTAGCGATGCCATTTAGACGAAATTATATATTATTATTCTGTTACACATTTCGTAGCACCAGATCATATTAGTAAATAAGCTGTTATAACAAAATGTATGAATGAACGAATGGTTGAATGAATGAATGTAACTTGCTTTATCCTCGAGTGGCCGGAAAACGGAAGTCGTTATAACACAGGTGTTCTGTTTCATACACTTTGTGCACATTTACGAGTTACTACATGTGTAACTTTGTGGGTATATTTTCCCCTGTAATGTAACTCAAAATTTAGGCAACCCATTAGTAAACACTGGGTTAAAGCAACTGCCATTAAGTGTCTTGCCCATAAGATGAATCAATCTACATTACAACAATTTAAAAAAAGCGAACCTGATCTCCAAATCTCAAGTCTAGCGTGTAAGATGTCCCCACAACTCGGTGCTAACTTGTGCATATCTCTTTCCGTCATTTGACATAGAGCAGTGCCAGGCATTCTAAACACACTCACGTCAAGAGCTGGCAGTCTACACTGGTGTGTCGTCCACATGACCCATTTCTCAACGTGCTGCTTCGACCACAGAATCGGATCTTTAAATAAAACAAAAAAATAAGTTACTTCAGGTGCAAGGGCTACGCTTTTGAACTGACACTTTTCCCACACTTTTTATCATACCGTGTTTTAACAACTGTTTTACTGTTGATTCTCATCTTTTCGCTATTTAAATAATACAGTAGGGTGGGGGAAGATGGGACACCTTTAGCACATGATATCCAAACATCCTCATCGTGTTTTATATACTTAACATCGGTCTAAGGGAGTCGTAGGGATAAGGTTTCATAATTCTTTAAATTTTATATGCTTCCCGCCAAGTTGGACGAGAAAATAGAATGAAAAGGTGTCCCATCTTCTCCCACCCTACTATATGATTTTTAGGGCTCACAATCTATAGTCAACCCATTGGTGACCACTGGGTTAAAGCGCAGTTTTCGTTTTTTTGTCGTTTTTAGTCGTTTGGTCTTTCCCAAGGATACAAACGCCTACCATGGTAGCAGCGACAAGCCTTGAACCTATCACCTCTGGGTTAAAGCCATGTGAGTTAACCAACAGCACCAGTAATGTAATAAGTTTAAAAATTCTAAACAGAACTATAAGCTATACTGACCCGGTGGCAAATTGAGCAGTGAACAAGCGAAATAGACTTCCTTTATTGCCTCGTTAAAATATTCCCTCTCCATTTTTTCCATGCTACTGTTATTAATATCCGACAGGTCCAAATCGTCGAGTATGCTACTTGACATTTCTGGGGCTTCTGCCATTTTTTCGCTGTTGGGTGTTGCAATACTGCTTGGTAAATTATTATACGCTTGTGGTGCTGCATAAAAATTCGCCTCACTTGGCGAAAAATCCATGCTAGGAGATAAGTTGTGATATGGGATTGCAGTTTGGGTGGTATCCTTGTCCAGTACCTGATCATTATTGTTGAATTCGGTGGCCGTTGTACCTTGAAGGGTTGAAGGTTCATTTGTGTCAGCTGAAAACGATGTAGGCCTTACTAACGAAGACGTCAAATTTGTATTGTTGAATTTACTTTTTTGTAAAATATGAAGTTCCGTGTTTGGTGCATCCTCTGGCACGACTGCTTCGTTTTTATTGCTAGAATTTTCGAGTGCTGGTGTATTTTCCTCGGCCCCAAAGCTGTAGAAATCGCTATCTGCTTTATAGCAGAAGCCATAGGTCACGTCGTCTCGCAGCATTTCGCTGAAAGTCGCGCAGGGTGATTGTAAGAACGCTGAATGGCAAGTCGTAAGATGTCCATCTATTTTCGCAGCGTCTATTGATGCGAAATGTGTCGGTTTTTCGCTAAAGGTCTCGGCTCTATTTAAAGTGTTGCTTAAGAGATCACCCCCCGCCTGTCCGGAACTAGGATTGGCAGTAATGTTTACTGAACAAATTTCACTGGTCGGGGAGACGCGTGGCGCTTTTTCAACCGTTCTATTTTCCGAATGCAGTGGGGCATCTTCTCCATGTGGCACAGTAAGGCATGATCGTTCTTCCCGCATTATTTTACCAATATCTGGCAATGCCACTCGTGGACTTGGGAAATTCGATCTTTCCCCTGAAATTCCAATGCTCCCAAAGTTTAGTTTTCCTCCGGTTATATATGATGTGAACGAAGTGTTCGCAGCAAAGGACATCTTAAACGCTACAACATCAACAATAGGTTAAGAGTTAGACCATTCACTAAGATTTTCGCAATATATAGTACCGTGGGGTAAGATAGATACCGTTTATAGCATTAAAAAAAATCTTTGTTTATTACTAAACGGGACGATACAAAATATTCAAAAATGTACCATCTTACCGCAAATTATAAACGGCAAGACTAATAGTGCGTGGAGGTCATTGGCTACGTCATAATAAAACTATGACAGCTATTACTTACTTCTGGCGGAATATATAACGTAATACTGCCTACGACTTGTTGTTGGAAATTTTATACGAACAGTTAAAGTATTTACAGTAACCACGATTTTAAAACTTAAAACCAAAGACTAAAAAACACCCGTTGCCTGTTTCAACTGCTGCTGTTTACATTTAAATTCGCCTTTTTGTAAAATGTTTTTTCCTTTTTTTACTAAATTTAAAACCACGTAAACAAATAAGTAGTTTTAAGATTGTTGTACTTAATTTTTAATTCACTGTGCTAAGTTTTTATAATTTAAATTAAAGTATTTAGTTTTCTTATACGAACATCTGTAATAATTCTGTTTTCTCCCTAGCCACAAGTAACAAATTTAAGTTGGCGCCTCGGAACACAATTTCTAAGTGGCTGACTATAAAAACACGAAACACTTTTACCCTCACTGTGTAAATTACAAACCAACCAACAAAAAGCAGCTTAAATGTTGTTTTAGCGCATTTTCCCTTTTGAAAATTGCGTAGCGGATCTTTTACGTCGCAGGTTATGTTGTTTTGTTCGAGTGAGACAAACGTATTGCGACCCTGGAAGTCACGGTCGCAATAAAAACGACGTTGTACCTCTAAAAGACAGTTTTTAACAAAGTTTGCCTATATATAGTAGGGTGGGAGAAGATTGGACACTTTTTTATTTCATTTTCTCGTCCCATTTGGTAGTAAACAAAGAACATTTAAAGAATTTTAAAACCATATTCTTACGACTCCCATAGACCGTTGTTTTGGGTTTAAAATACGATCAGGATCTTTGGATAATATGTGCTAAATGTGGCCCATCTTACCCCACCGTACTATGCGTAAGCCTACATAGGTTCAGATAGGAACAAATATATTTCAAATCTAACGTAATATGTGTAAAACAGATGATAAAAGGCGCCGAAAATCAAACACTCAAAAAAACAAATCTCTGAATCTAGAAAAACGTGAATAGGACGTCAGACGTCGGTACGAATAAAGAACTTTACGTTATAACGTTTAAAGACTTAAATATGCCTGACAGCAAACTTTTTTACGAGATACGTGTCTGCCGTTTGGCAGTTATTAAAACAAAAACTGTTCGACAACAATCATAAATACCAGGCTATTGGTTATCGGCTGAAGTGGCTAAGTTACAATTCTAGTTGAGTAAAGTAACGAACGAATGGTACTTCAGTCGTATGCTTACCATATAGAAGCCCTTTAGAACTGAAACAGATCAATATATGACATTTGTCGACATATTCGAAGTATAAGTTTTATAAAAACATGTTTTTTATTGTAGAACTGTTTCTTAAACCATCGGATTCGAAAGTGGGTCGCCATTTTATTGTTTGGTGGTCTTATTTAACGGGTAAACTTTTTATTTAACTGATTACAAAAAGTTGTGTCAAATTTCGAAAAATAGATAAAATCTCGAAAAAAAGTAGCTTCGAAAAAAGATTAAATCTAAACATTAATTACCCGTAAAACATATAAGGTAACTCGTAAGCTGGCAGGTGTATGAAACAAAACGACAGCGTTATAATGAGTGTCGTTGCCCCGAATCGGATTGTCAAACACGTATAACCAATGCATTCTTAACAATATACGTCACGGCATTAGAAAAAACGTTTAAAAGTACTGTTACAAATGGCCCTGCCCCCTGTGTATAATCTAAAGCTACACATCACAAAATAAAACACATTTTGAAATAACTAAGCAAAAACATTGTAACTTTTTTTTATTTTCGAACATAAGTACGAACTGCACCGTTGTTTTTTTTTAATCAAGTCATGATTAAACGTAATGCATAGAGATATACAGAAAGTGAACTTTGGGAGAATATATTAATATGGTTGTCTATTTTTGTTTTGTACATATTCGTATGCCTTCGTTGAAACGAAATAAAAAAACACCGAAACGATATTATTATTGCTACAAAAGAAAATTCAAAAAATCAAAAAAACATTGAAATTTACTAATTGCCAGAAAAATTGTTTTTTTTTCAGCTGTACATGGTCATATTTAGGCGGAATTAATAATCTCTTCGGAAGCTGAGTGCACGGAATTCACGAACGCTTTAAGGTGTTCTGGGTCTAGATCTGGGTACATACCGTGCCCTAAATTAGCAATGTGCCCTGTAACGCCGAAATCCTCGACCATTTTCTTTGTGGCGCTACATATTTCGTCCACGCCTGCGTACAGCATCGCAGGGTCCAAATTTCCCTGCAAAGCCTTGGATTTTTTGGCACAAATTTCTCGCGCGCGTTTTACGTCCATCGTCCAGTCTAGGCTTATTACGTCATAATCGGTAGCGCTAAGTTCTTCTATAGCGTAATGAGCGCCTTTTGCGAAAATTATAAGCGGCACGCGTTGTATGCCTAAATCTAATAGCTGTTTTTTGACTTGGGTTGCGATTTTTGCAAGGTAGGGCAGTGAGAATTTGGCAAAGGTTGAACTACCCAGTATACCAGCATGACTTTCAAAAACCTAACAAACAAAAACAAAAATGTTTTGGTTAAAATTTTGTCACAAGAGATAAGACATGAGATATTTTTAAGATGTAAGGGTCATTGATGAGGGGATTTTATGTATGAAGGATTTATACACCCCATGCAAGTTGTTTAACTGCATATGAATGTAACTTACTTTATTCTCGCGTGGCTTGAAACAGTCCTTAAATACAGGTGTTCTGTTTCACACACCTCATGCCAGGTAACGAGTTACCGAGTGTGTTAATTTGTGGGTGATTATTTTAGGGGCTTTTCTATTTTTTTTATGTGCGGCTGATAATTTGGACAACCCATCAGTGCCAATTGGGTTAAAGCAATTTCCAATAAGTGTCTGAAATGGAAAAAAATACTCCTATAAATTTCCACATACCTGCAAAGCTTGTGCACCAGCACGGACTTGATTCACCAAGTATTTAATGATGGTGTCAGTTAGCATATCCAACAATGCTTGGCTCTCATTTGGCGACCGAAACAGCCACGAACGTGCTTTAGAAAACGTGGCAGAACTACCCCCTTAAAAATGAAGCGAAATTCGTTTTTTTAAAATGATTAGGGCTTTATGAATTTATAATGCTGAGAATTAAGGTATTGGTCTCATGTCCCCTGTCAAGCGCTTTACGCACACTTTTCTTTCCGTTAGAAGCTTAACTTGTAAATAATTAACCTAAATGGCTTGTTAATGTTTGTCTGCTAGGTGTAGCGACCACGCTTCTTTCTTCCAATTAAATGTTCACATTTTTTAACAGAAGCGCGTTTTAACGACTGTCGCTTTGTTGCTATACCTTGTCTTTTCAATTGTAATTGATGAGACAACATTGTAATTGTATATAAAAATTACCAACAATTAGCTTCAAAATTACTAAACTATTAAAATCATTTTTTTGGAAATTTGTTAATTCAATTTTTGGCCAAACTAAATAAAAGTACTTAGTGACTAAATAGAGTAAAAATGAAATGACATCTCACAGAAATAAAGCAATAAACATATAAACACATACCATCGACCATGTATGCCATGAGTGTCCAGGGTGCCCCACTAAATCCTATAAGAGGGACTTTCCCATCTAGTTTTTGTCTCGTAAGTTTTATAGCGTCAAACACATAACCGAGTTCTTTATCCACGTCTGGTGTTTGATTCAATGTTTTCAAGTCTTCTGGGTTGGCCAAGGGTCTGAAAAAATGTGAATGAATGTATGTAACTTACTTTATCCTCGAGTGGCTGGAAAACGACAGTTGTTAAACATCAGTGTTCTGTTTCGTACCCCGCGTGCCAGCTTACGAGTTACCATGTATGTTACTTTGTGGGTGATTATTTTTTGCCGATTTTTTATTTTTTTTATGTATGGCTGATAATTTGGACAACCCATTAGTGACCACTGGGTTGGAGCAACTGCCAGTAAGTGTTTTGTCCAACGACACATACGCCAACAATTGTAGCAACAATTATATTCATTATTTAATATTTATATGCCATATGGTTAGGTTAGAGTTATTGTAATATTCGTAACCAAAGAATACGGGGTTCAATGCTCGATGGTGCTACCATTGTGGGCATATGTTTCCTTTGACAAGATACTAATATACATTTTACAAACTTTGTGGTCTGATAAATGGGTTGTAACATAGGTGTCTTTTTGCATACCATGCATAATGGTGACATAGATGATACATCTGCAGTTCAAAATTGCCAACAAGACACCCAACTGACAATGCAAAAATCCTCAATAAAGTTACATATGTGGTAACTCGTAAGCAGGAAAAAGATATATGAAACAGAACACTCATGTCATGTTATAACGACTGTCATTGCTTCACCACGTAAGAATAAACAAGTTACTTTCATTTATTCATTCAACTTTTAAGCAGGCACAAGGTGTATGCAACAACATCCATGTTATAACAACTGTCATTGCTTCACCACACGAGAATAAACAAGTTACATTTATTTATAACAACATGCTCTTACTTTGGAAATACAGGCCCTTTGCCAGGAACCATCTGAACCTCCATGCCCAGTGCTTGCGGTATAACAAGAATATCCGAGAATATAATGGCAGCGTCGAGCTCCATTCGCCTTAGTGGTTGTAGCGTGACCTCACATGCCAACTCCGGCGTTCGGCAGACAGTGAAGAAGTCATGCTTGGCTCGGACTTCTTGAAATTCTTTTAAGTATCTGGGTAAAAAAAATTCAATACGTAAAATTCTTAAAATTTAAACAAAATATATATATGATTAAATGAATAAATGTAACTTACTTTATCCCTACGTGGCCGAAACGACAGTTATTATAACACGGTGTTCTTTTTCATACACCTGATAGTAGTTTACTAGTTACCACATATGTAAATTTGTGGGTATTTTTTTCTGTGCTATGGCTGACAATTTAGACAACTAATAAGTGACCGCTGGGTTTGAGCGATCGCCGTTAAGTGTCTTGCCCAAGGACACATGCGCACAATAGTATCAGTAATTAAGCATACCTTCCAGCTTGCCGCATTGCCCATACTGGAGTCCGTTCCACTTTTTCACAGAATGCAGCTCGAATAAAAAGGTCATTCTTTAATGGAGCAAAGTCACACATGTTTTAATATTCTGCAAAATAAATCTGAAAATACCAAACAAATTGTCAATTTCTGTTTAAATACATTCAATAAATTTCATGTTTTTTCATACCAAACATTTTTTTAAAAACAAATTTGCCAAAATTTAGACACCAAATTTAATGTAACAAAACACCATTTATTTTCAGAATATTAAAAACAAAGTTGCAAAAATCTCAAATGTAATTCGATTCTGTTTATTGTTAGATAGGTTAGGTATTAGGACTTCCCAGTTACAAGCATGAAAAAAGACTTATTTGATTGCAGTAAATTTCTGGCACGAGCTGTCCCTACAACATGGTCTAATTTTTTGGAATCAAACTTGGAATAAATTGCACTGACTGACATATTAACATCAGCACCTGACATCATATTACACAACTCACTGAAAAAATGGGGGTGGGTAGGCAGGTCATAGAACACAATATGCTTAATGCCTTTTATGTTTGGCCTATGGTAGAAATGGTAGCGCTCAGAGTACAAGAGAATTGGAAATTTTTGAATGAGAAAATTACGGCGTGCTTTTCCTACAGTTTTTGAGTCGCTATATTCGCTGATGTAACCAAAAGCAGGGCCAGCAGCGGACTTTACTTGCCTTCTCATATGGTTTTTGATGCGCACAAAGTCATAGTATTGTGGTATGTACACAAGGGTGCCAGGCTGTTGTTGTGCTTTAGAAATATAGTCAAGAAAAAACTTAAACCTGGTGTCTGGTACATCAGAAAATTTAAGCTGGAAAGTATTTAATCTGTGAAAGCCTAACGGTAGTTGTTTTATTACACCACAAACAGAGCCTTCAAGTTTAGAGTCATTAAAAGACACCAAGCCATTCCGATTCGAACAGTATTTTGTTTGCAGAGTTGAAATTGAAGGTAAATCCACGCTGGTGAAGACAAGGTTTTGGCAATAGTGTTTAGAGTGCCCGTCTAAACAGTAGTCAAATACCCGGGAAAAATCAACATCGTGAGAATCTTTTGGCTGTAAATGAAGATGCTTCATGATGTGTAGGACATGCTCCCAGTTCTGCATCATAAATACATCCGCGTGATCCAAAACAAAGATTTCAATAGAAGAGAGGAAATCATACTCATAATGGGCCTCTCCTATTTCCCCGATTGCAGTTCGTAGACCAAGAGGAGAAGCGATAATAATGTCAGATTTATAAAACTGGGAATATAGCCTCATTTTTCCTTGCGCGAGTGTGATACCGATCCTAAAGTGCTCGTCCGTGTGTCCGGAGAACAGCATCCGATAATCTTCTGGTTTTTTCTCCATCTTTTCCGCATCTTCTTCAGAAGAGCCGAAGTCTTCTTTGAAGCGTTTTTTGAAAGCGACCTCCATTTTTTTGTTGTTCTGCAAGAGCGAAATTAAAGTGTTCACAATCTCAAACGCTTTTGACCGAAAAGGAGACAGAATAAGAACTTTAGGTTGAACAAGCCCCCTGTCTTTTACATCATTTACTTCTTCATTGCTATTCTCTGAAAGTTTAATTTTTTGGTCATTTCTTTGCAGAACTGCACGAGATTTTAAAAGGTGGTTTAAAATCCGTGCACAATAAGCTAACCTTATTTCTGAACTCTGTTGAAGATAATTCTGATCCGAATAATACACGCTAGCTTGTTGTTGTAGAGCTTCACACAGCTTAAAATAAACTGCAGAATCCACTACTCCAGTTTTAATGGTTTGCGATAGCTTTAACCAGTTTTCAGAAACCACTTTCGGCAGTTGAAAACACTTCTCTAAATCGCTAACAGTGCTTGGGAAGTCATTATCCGAAGCCAGTAGACTTTCAACGCCTTCATCGACAGTTTCTGGAACTTTTTGGCGGTGAAAAAGGCGGACAAGTTTATTTTGGACAACTTTTGACGATCGCATACTGTATTTTGCATTCAAGTTTTCCAGTTCTGAATCGTCCAATAAATAACTCTGTTTCTCCTCCCAGGATTTAACATCAGAGTCATTTAGGAGGATTCCATCATCTTTATAGAATTCTTCCTCTTCTTCATTTTCGGAGGACTCCGAGTTTTCACTTTCAGATTCTACTTTAGAGGGAGCAGTTTCAGCAGGACGAATTTTCTTTTTTGCTGGTGCATTTTTCTTTGTTTTTGTCGCTCTTTTCATTTCAGATTAACAATTTCTAAATTTATTTTAACACAGTACTATAAGCATCTGGATTTGGGAAAAAAATGACTTTATTAATTAAAATAGTAAAGTATATTTTTACTGTTTTTATGTGAATAAACAATAATAAAATGCACGCATTGCACTGATGGAGATTAAATAAAGATCACACAAGCACAAAGTTATGAAGTTGAAGTCAGTGGAAGAGGCAAAGCAAATAGTTTCATAGTAAATGACTCAATTTCATGCTTTTTTCTCCTAAAAAAAAACAACACCCTTTTCACATAGGTGTCTAAATTTTCAAAGGGCAGGGGAGGCAGCCAGACGTAGACATATACACAGGGGCGCAGCCAGAAAGGTTTGCGTGGCCCCCTTTATAAAAAATGTAAATTAAACCTCTTTTAATTTGTTTTAGATTGAACCCCCCTTTCTTTTTTTTGGGCTGTGCAACAAAGTTAATTCTAATGTTTACTGATAAATGTAGTGTAGGAAATTTCACCAGCCTAGTTTTGGCACCTAAACTTTATCAAAGGGTTGTTTAAAAGCCTGGCTGTGACAATGGTTTAATTACAAGCAAAATATTTAGAAATAAATCAGAAAGACAGAATTTTTGAAGTAATTCAAAAGACCGTAATAGCTTAAAAGAATAACATTTAAAATATTTATCTACGTCTATATTATATGTGTTACTCAATATATTAGCGAATTGCGATCATTACGAAATCACTATGTAATCTAGAATGATATCTATATATATATATTGGCATTTTATTTTTTAAGTAAAAATTAGCGAAAAAAAAGAATGCGTCAAAAAACTACAATTGCTTTTCAGTGAGCGGTTTAACAAAAATAAATCGGTTTTGTGGATATTGGTCAACTTTTTGCGCTGCTTTTTCATCTTCAGCATGCTTGGTGCATGAAACCATGAACCTGGGGAGCTCTTGGTAGCCGATAGCTAGCGGGAAAAAGTTGTATGAATAGTTGTGAGCTTCACCTGGTGCAAGAAAACCTGTGGAATTTTTCGTACCGGAAAACATGAAAGCGTCAGAGCCCTCACAGCTGATTTCTATAGTCTGAGGCTCCGAGATGTGGCTTTTTAACGAATATGTAATGGTCAGCTTCTGTCGCAGGTGCCCGAAAGCAGGAACAGCGGCCGTTATAGAAACTGGGCTGGATTTGACTAAAATGCTTGGAAGTTTTCGCTGCAGTGTCACTTTTTGAGCAGGGTTTTCGGATTCGAAACGAGACCATTCAAAAGTACAAGAACCGATTAAAAACGAAGTACTAGGGTCGTGGGACTTGTCACAGAGGACTGTAAAGGCTCCTACAGCGCATTCTCGCTGTTGAAGTACTTTTCCATCCAACGCTGGACTCTGTTCACCTGCAGTTTTGAAACCGTCATTTTCGTTAAGGTGCAAAGAAAATGAATTAATTTGAATAGGAGAGAAATTTTCCGACGACACATTGACCAAAACTATAAAAGGTTGATTTTGATTGACAGTTGAAACCGAGTCCAGGTTCAAGGAAGTGACATGTGCCGTGAAATTGAATGGAGTTAGAACCTCAACAGCAAAATCAATGCTCTCTGAGCTCGTGCAGGTCAGAACACCAGTTTTGGGGAGTTCTGAAGGTTTTTGCATCTGGTAAGAAACGTGGAGGGAAAAGTGGAGCACAGATGCTTGCGTGGTCTGTACGTATACTGTTCTTTCAATTGTTTGGTTGGTTTCCATGTTTCCTAAAGCTAATTGCAGAGATTTGGCTTTGGAAGTGTGTAAATCAGAGCATTTTTCAGAAAGATGAGCTTCTGTTTCAGAATTCTCATTTTGTTTAAGTGATAAAACGGCTGTAACATTCTCTGCAGTGAAATCATTGCTTTCTGATGAGTTTATTTTGATGTCTATCGCGTATGCCTCTCCCACAAAAGCTGGAGTTTTGTGAAGGATATTTACTTTCAAGCGAGAGGGACACTCTACAATCTCAGTTGAAGTGATGTTAGAGATGTCATCCCAGCATTTCTCGCCTCCAAGTTGAGCCATACTGAAAGGGGAAGAAGGCTTTGGATCAGTGGCGGCATCCACAAACTGATCAGACCATATCAGGTCAATACTTAGACCATTACTGGAGCCAAGCAGAACGGATAATTGTCGGACTTCTAGAACATTCTGTTTCTCGTGTGGGCTGCATAAAAATTTCAAAACGTGTTCTTTAATTTCAAATGGTGTATACTGTTTTAGGTCTGATTTTTTCGCATCTTTTTCTGCATTTTCTTCGACAGAGAGCTCTGTACCATTGTTGAGTAGAACTAAGAGCTTGGAGATTTTGCATGGGGCAGGGCATGTAACACGTGTGAACACATGCAGTGCTATTACCTCTTCCATTGTAAACTGAGGCTTGGAAAACTGGAACTTGCATTCCACGAACGGAATTGCATCTGTTACTTGTAGAGAGTAGACAGGAAACGATTTTGGTGATGACAAAAGAGTTTTCCATTTTTCTTCTGCGTCGTTGTAGGCGGAGGTATGGTGCTCCGGGACATGATTGAAAGATGCTGGGAGCAGAATCGGAAGAGGGATCTGCCTCATGAGAAGATTCATTAAGCTGTGCTGGACTGTGATTTTATCATCATGCGGGATACTTAGATGGCGGCTTAATAGTTGAGTTGAATGGATCAAAAATGACTCAAGATCTGCTGTGAGGTAGGAACAGTGGAGCAACATCCAGAGGATTTTCGAGAGGATCAACCAGCAGCGTCCGGTACGATAGTCAGCAGTTGCGCGTGTCAGTAGAGCAACTACTTTCATGTAATCCCCAGCGTGGTAATATTCTTCTCCCATCTGCACTGTGAGTTGCCGTTTAAGCCGATGACAGTGATAGTTCTTAAATATAGAGATAGCGGAGCCAAGAAGGGAAATAATTTGCAGTGAATGGTCTTGTTTTGTCTCCTCTAACTGCAAAGCCATTATGCCATCTTTTTCTTTGCTGTGATCAGCAGGGTCAATCCTTTGCTGTCCTTGCCGCCAAGGCCGTTGGCCGTAAAACTCAAGCACTTCCACTTTCAAAGGGTCTTCTGAGGGGTATGTTTGATCTTGTAAAGAAGCCTTTAATTTCTGGGCGCATTGCTTTCGGATTTTCGCATAGTAAGCTGCCTGGTTGTAGTAGAAGCCAGGGTGCTGGGTTTGAATGGCAGACAGGCCTTTTGAAATTGCTTCACTGAAAAGGTCAGCAAACACCTGATACTGGTGGCTTAGCCAAGCACTGTGTTCAAATAAGAGATCCTGCGAACCACACATTGATTTGAACTGCTCAACATGCTGTCTGAACTGGGTTATTGCATCTAGAGGGGCGTTTAGCTTTAAAAAACACAATTTGCAGATTTTGTAGTTTACAAAGCCCCCTACTAGCTTAATTTCAAGGTTGTTGCTTTCGTAAGTGCGTAGTTCATGGACATGAGTGTATGCGTGACGGTAATGCTTCAGGGCACTCGTTGGATCTTGAATCATTTCATTGAAAAATCCGATTTTGAATTGGTGCCTTGGAAATAAAAGCTGGTGTGTTGTTTTATTTAGAAACTCCTTATGTGCTTTAACTCTGCGTGCCTCTGTTCTGTAGTAGACCTGTGATAGCTCGTAAAAAGCGTTTTCGAGCCGAATTATATACCCAAGCAGTTGGTCTGTGTGCGGTAGAATGAAAAGAGACTTTGCAGAGAGTTCACAAGCGCTGCATAATGCCGCTGCTCTTTCTGCAGCAACCATATCCTCTCCTGGCGGCAAGGGGGTGCTTTTCTGTATCAAAACGACCGCGACTTTAGTCGTGCGACCTTGTAAACTGGATCGTACTACTTGTACTCTTGAGGCACAAGCTAGATGCCTTTCTTTCCATGCAGGGTCGTCCCAGTCTAGTTCAAAAAAGACAACCACTACGGAAGGGAGCAGGGAAAGGTGTTTTTTCATCCAGCTAGACTTCAGTAGACCTTTGGGTATATACCAATCATACGATGTTCTCTTTGTCTTACTTCTTGGATATGCATGATCTCCAGGAAGGCATGAAAACTGTATTTGCAATCGGTCATTACGGCGGTTATTGCAAAATGCATCCCAGATTGATTTATGCACTGCATTGTAAACGTTATCCAAACCAGTAAGTACAATGAATGGCGTTGGGTTGCAGCATAGTTCTTCAGGGAGTTTTAAATGTTTCGACATTTTTAAACACCTATTATTGCCTGAAAAGTTTTCATAAATGTTTATTATATCTAAGGAATAAGATTTTAAATTAACATAGTAAAAATCGAACTAGAACTTAATCATTGTAAAATGAAAACACATTATTATTCGAAAACGAAAACACAGGAAAATCTGAAATCATTAGGAATTTAAAAACGAAAATACATGAATAATCAAAAAGCGGTACAAAGAACCTATAAAACAGATGATAGATTAAACTGAAGTTTGTTTATACTGATTTATAGCAGTTTACAAAAGTTAAGTAAAGATAAGCGTATGGAAATATGGAAGAAAAAAAGCAAAGGTTACAATGTAGTAACTTTCGCAATCTACATGTCAATACCAATATAAAAACTACAATCACGTATATTGCTTGTTGTTTAAAAATGCTCCTTTTTTGCAAACATAGGCTATATTAGGTAAAAAAAAGAAAAAAAGTTTTAAACAATTTTTTTAAAAAATGTTAATTTTTAAAAAATGTTAATGCATGTTGCCTCTGAAGAATTTTTTATATGAAATGTATTGAATGTGAATCATAAAATTTAATTCCTTAATGGTAATATAGCAGTTAAAGTTAACTTTATAATTTTTTTAATAAATATTATTGCATTAAATGCAGTGGTTAGAGCACCTTCCCTTAGCAAAAAGGTTACATGTTAACAGTGACCAGTGTTACTATTATTATGTGTTTGCACAATACAATAAACAGCTGTTTAATTTCTTCAATTCAGTGGTCCATTAAGGGTTGTCTAAATTGTCAGCCATACATTGAAAATAATCTTATAATCGCTCTAAAGATCAAATGGTATCTCTGAAGAGCAAGGTGTATAAAACAGAATACCAATGTTATAAGGACTGTCACGGCCGGCCAGGCAAGGGTAAAATAAGTTTTATTCATTCATCTTTTTATGTAAAATACATTTATACGTAAGGCAATACATTTTAAACCATACATGGATATTTAAGTTTTAGTCTCTGGGAATAGACCTAAACGGAAAGACGAATTTTTGGATCGAGGTTCTTTCAGTAGCAGTGTTATATGGGACATCATACATTTTAAGTGACACCATCAGATCATGAGCTTTTATTGCTATTTCTAAGTGATTCTGGTTGTGGTTTACCTCATCTAGATTATCATGTACATCTACAATGCTAGGCCTTTCCCCATCTCTTGTAATGCATTTCTTCATTTCATCAACTAAGCATTGCAATATCTCATTCTGCTCTCGGAGGTCATCAAATGGGGTCATATCTGGAGGGTTATGAATAATATATTGTGAGATTCCTGCCTGATCAATGTTGTAATATGGTGCTCTCTGTAGGATCAGTTCATATAGAATTGTCCCAAAGCTGTATACATCCATATGCGGCTTATACAAGCTGAAAATATGTGTGATTCTCTCTGGTGCAGAATACACTATAGCATTAGTAGGTAATGAGCCTAGATCAGTCTCATCACTTCGATGGCCAGTGCAGGTTGCAATTTGCGCAGCGTCAAAATCGGTAATCATTGCTCTTAAATTTGGTCCAAGTAAAATGTTGCTTGGTTTGATTGAGCCATGAGTAACTATCTGTCCATTACTTTTCTTTATGGAATGCAGGTACACTATGCCAGCACTTATGTCTCGAGCAATACGTAGCTTAAGTCCGACCACAACTTCACGTCGTAGTAAGCAATTTAAACTTCCACCAGGCATATAAGGTGTTATAACAGCATAGCATTGGTCCCATGATGTGACACCGTATATACTGACTATATTCTCGTGCCTCAAACTATGCAAAATGGTCGCCGAGTTATAAACTTTCTTTTTTAGAATATCATTTGATATTTGGGTGCCAGTTATTTGGTAACATTTGATGACAAAATGCCCGAGTGCTTTGGAAACGCCTCTTCTAATGTTTCCATTTCTACCGTTGCAAATAACATCAGTTTCATCACAACTTGACTTAAGGTCCTTTGGATCGTGCCAAATTGTTATATCCATGTGGCTGTTTGGTATAACAGTCCAATTTTACTATGCTAATCTAAAATGTTTTAACTGAACTGAAAAAATGGTGCGAGTGAAGAATCTCCCCCCCCCCAACTTATTTGCTAACCCCTAACCACTATAACCACTAACTACAGTCTATAACTACTAACCCCCTAACCATCAACACCTAACCCCCTAACCTAGGGGTTAGGGGTAAGCAAATAAGGTGGGGCCGTGGGGGGAAGATTCTTCACTAGCACCGAAAAAATATAGTACACCATTTAGGTTTTTTTTACAAGTCTTACTAGTCTTACATCTGTCCCAATTTAACTATTATAATTTGACGCCAAGGAATGATGTTGTTTTTCGCAAAAATTAACTAAAATGATAACTATTTTTTCAAGTTTTAGGAACATATTTATTACAGAAACGTTAGCTTCCTCTATTTAAACAAATTGTACAGAAATCGCCCGTGCGTAAACCGCTTATAGAAACACCATTCAACAGCTGAATTTTTTGTGCAATTTTTTTTATTTAATTTAATGTGAAGAAATTGTAAATCCGTCGATTAATTTGTGTGTCGTGTCGAAAAGGGTCGATCAATTTTTCGGCGCCTTCCAGCTTGCGGTGTTTGCGCCAGTAAGTCGCAGGTTAAACCAAAGTTAGTACAGGCAAGGCGTTTTAAAACCAAGTTCATTGTACGAAAATTGGGCTCTGATATATTATGGATGTAAAATAGTAAAAAATATATATATATATATATTATGGATGTAAAAGCACAGGTAAACAAAGTTTATTGCGAACTAAATTTGAAATTGAGTAATTCTTGTTCGTCCAATTCCTGCTCTGAAGATCGTGATGGCTTTTCGTTGTAGCGTGAGTAATATCCGCCACTAGATATTGAAATAAAATTGGTAAATATTTTCACACAACCATATTATAAACAAAATCTAACCCGTTCCTCGAGATAGTTCTCATCCACACGGCATTTACTGGTTTCGCAACTAGAATCAACACACAGCAAAGTAGTGTCAAAGTAGACTTCATTATATACTCGCGTTCTCGAAGGTTTGATTTTTACAATATTCTTAACGAAATGCCTTTAATTCTTAACGAAAATAAAAGAGTTCTAAAAATGTAACTGTGGCACTATATAAAGTACTATTAAAAAAGATATAAAGATTCCCAACGCTCTTTTAAATTCATCACCTATACCGGTCTATGGTTATATAATTCTGTTAAGAGAATAAAAGCATGTCCATTCTTACCCCCACACTCTACTATATCGCATTCCCTGACACACATAGACAACTCCAGCAAACTGGTATGTTTTTCTAGGAATCCGTTGTTTTTTTTAAATCTCCCATTACAACTTACCGGGCTTTGCCTCAACTCTTAAGCCCAAAAAGAGCAAACAAGTAAACACAACAATCTTTACAGAATATGGCATATATGCTAAATTGTTTACCCAATACAGTAGAACAATAACAAAAAAAGAAACGACGTGCAAGTCGCAACTTATTCGTGAAATGAACCGTGTTTTATCGCTTCCGTCTCAATTTCCTGTTCTTCGAGATACTTGCATTATTCAGCATAAAACTAGTCTTTGGCACATAATGTTCAAATATTCAGATCGTGTTTTAAACAACTAACAAAGGTCTATGGAAGTCGTGAGGATACGATTTTATAATTCATTGAATGCTCTTTGTTTACTATCAAAAATAGAGAATATTGGGGTATATTATGTTTTATTTAAACGCATCACTTAAACATAACAGTTAGTAAGTTGAAATGCGTTTATTTGGTTGACCCTTAAATTAGCTTCGGAGCTTTTCAAGGTCCTGCTGGAGACTTCTCATTTCGTCCAAATTTTCATTCGCGGTTGAGTGGGAGTTGTAAAAACTAAGCGGAGATCTGTTAGCACAAAATGCATAACATGTAGTTTTATTACGGGAAAGGGAAGCATTAATTATATGACAAAAATTGCCGTATAGTAGGGTGGGGTAAGATGGTTTATGTTTTTTTTCTTTTGTCAACCAATTTTGTTTAGTAAATAAGGATTATTATTTACAAAGTTATAACATCTTACCCTACAGTACCATACTACCATATAATAGCCCGCTCTTTTATTTTTGGACCACATAAAGACATATATACAAACTACATTAATATACGCAATCGGGCAGCATCAGAAGTATGAAACAGAACACCCGTGTTATAACGTCTGACGTTGCCCACCAAGCGAGTATAACTATTCCTTATTCATTAGTTCGTTCTTTTGTTTATTTACTTATATAGTAGGGTGGGGGAAGATGGGACACCTTTAACACATAATTTCCAAATAGCCTGATCGTGTTTTAAAGAGTTAACGACGGTCTGTGGAAGTCCTATGGATACGGTTTCATAATTCTTTGAATGTTCTTTGTTTACTACCAAATGGAAAGAGAAAACAAAATGAAAAGGTGTCCCATCTTCCCCCACTCTACTATATACTGAATAAACAATATTAAAACACAAACTTGTCAAGCTTGGATTTATAGCTCAAGGAAGTGGTTGGATCAATAACAATCATCAAAACACAGCAAAGCAAGATCAGAGCCGACTTCATAATTCTTTACTCAGTTGAACTTTAAAAACCGTAAATGCAAAATAAAACACGTTATCATAGCAATAAGACAACAATACTTATTGACATTATAAAACACAATACCAGCTACAAAACAATGGTTCTAGCTATACCAGTATATAGGCGCGTACTTATATAAAATACAGTAAAGTGGGGGAAGATGGGATACGTTTTTATTTTATTTTCTCGGTCCATTTGGTAGTAAAATAAGAACATTCAAAGAATTATAAAACCGCATCCTTACAACTCCCATAGATCGTTGTTAATTGTTTAAAACACTTATATATAGATCACAGCAATACACTAAAGCAGCTTATACACCACGAGCACCAACACATATGGGATAATGAACGTTGGTTTGGTTGATACTTGGCAGTGAGAAGTATATCCTCCGTTTAATTATTTCCGCAGTTCCTGTGAAAATTTTAGTCGTGAGCTTTAGTCGTGAGCTGAGTTTACAAAGCCGTTAATCTTTATGCATTTTTGAATATAAAGCAACGTTGTATAGCGATAACAAAAGCATGACAGGAATGGGATGCAGTTTCGCTGCTTAGGAACATCTACTTTCCCGTCATTCTAATCATGATAATAAAACAATTACCCAGTTGTGTGTATGCCAGGCGAGGCAATTGCCACATGCCAATGACGCGTTTTATTGTTTTGCTACACGTGTTTTTCGTTATATAAACCTTTCACTTTCCTATACTGTCGGGCAGTACGGGGCTTGCAATACCCTGCTGTTCTCACTTTGTCTCTAAGCTCGATGTCGCACTTTCACCGTACAATAAACTGATGTGCCGTACGAGTTCCATTAATCGGTGTGCAATGCGTTGCGGAGTCGGATAGCGTGTGCGTCGGGGCAGGATGGAACAGCGTCGTCGCGAGGCTGCGGAGCGCGAACCCACGACTTCAACATTAGCCGCCCCCCACAATAGCTTCTGATTGACTTGAAATACCGTAGACCAACTAAGAACATAATTAAGGGGTTCCATAGTTCCGTGCTGCATTACAAATCACCTTATTATCATAGTATACTGAAGTGATACCATGATACTTCAGTATACTATGATATCATACATTTCTTGACATCTGCTTTCTTAACTATCTTTCTCCCAGCAGAGGGAGCCATGGAGTATAGAGGGCGCCATAGAGTAAGAGAATAAATTGTTTTTTTTTCTTCTGGAATTAATCATTTTTCAATCGTTTTCGTCTTACTAGGCTCATTTTTTTTCACCTTAAAATCTATGCATTACCTGGCAGTGCGGGGCGCCAGACTCAAACTGCGGTCACGGGTGCGACTCAACGCTGCTACCATTTTCTACGTATGTGTTCTTTATCAATACAGTTATGGCAATTGCTCCAACCTGGCGGTCCCTTATGAGTTCTCCAATTGTCAGTCATGCATTTATACAGTTTAAAAAACACGCTAATATAAAAAAACAACACAACAGGTTTTAAACCGTTACAACTAATTATTTTATGTACAGCAAACTTGTATACGCAAAAAATATTTGGCATTCAATATACGCGACTCAATATGCACGTAGTGACTTAGAACATGGCCCAATTCAATTTTATATAAACCGCCTAATATGTACATCAAAACTTATGTTTTTACCAAATGTATAAAAAAATCAAAATTTGCTGAACAGGACTATGCTATAAAAGCAATATGCTACCGGTGCTTGTACTTTAGGCTCTTTTAGCAAAATTTTAATAACTGAATTTTCAACATCCTTTTGAAGTCGGCTTTATGATAGTTAATTAGCAATATCGTATATAGCGTTTTGCAAAATCAATACATTTGAGGTTTCCATAAATCTGTGCATTACAAATCACCATATGATACATTTCTCGGCATCTGCTTGCTTAACCATCTTACTTCCAGCAGGGCAGTTAAACACAGTAGCAAACTTTTCGAAGTTAATTAGCGGCCCAAGTATTCTATGAAGCAAATACTATTAAATAAGTCATTTTATTTTCCATATATTATTTATCCTCACCAGGCTAGCCAACGACAGTCGTAATAAATCGATTGTCATATTTTATACATCAGGTTTCACACACCAGGTTTAAATTTGTAAATATCTTGTTTATATTTAATATATATGACATTTAATTTTGGTATTAATAAAGCAATGTACCATTGTGGGCGTATGTGTTCTTGGGCAAGACACTTAACGACAATTACTCCAACCTAGTGTCACCAATGAGTTGTCCGAATTGTTATCCATACACATAAAAAAATAATCACCCACAAAGTTACACATGTGGTAACTCGTAAATGGGTATGAGGTGTAAGAAACAGAACACCTGTGTTATAACGACTGTTGTTAACCTGCTGCGCGAGGGTAAACTAGTTACATTCATTCATTTATTCACACACGAAAAATGATAGCAGCGTCAAATGCTAATTGGCGATAAACTGTTTTTCTACTACCGGTATGACAAACGTTCCACATACAAAAACTCCTAAGTCTGCACTAAGTGTATGAAACACTCATGTTATAAAAACTTTTAATGCCAACCATTCGAGGATAAATAAGCTAAACTAAATAGCTATGGTAAAACAAGAAAAAAGTTACCGGAATTTTCCTGGGCTGTGAACATCTGCCTTTATGTCATACTGAGCACGTTCAGTTTTATAGTGACCACATCTAACCTGTTCAAGAGATATAGTAAGCTGGGGTAAGACGGGAAGCATTAGCAACTAAATTAGCAACACCAGTCATTTCGATGGCGTGGGTTTGAATCCAACCTCTGCCAAGTATTTTGTCCGGCGCCGTGGCATAGTGGTTAGCGCGGCTGCCTGTAACCCAGAGGTAATGGGTTCAAGGCTCGTCGCTGCTACCATTGTGGGCGTATGTGTCCTTGGGCAAGACACTTAACGGCAATTGCTCCAACCCAGTGGTCACTAATGGGTTGTCCAAATTATCAGCCATACATAAAAAATCCCCCCAAAAAATAATCACCCACAAAGTAACATACATGGTAACTCGTAAGCTGGCACGAGGTGTTAAACCCGTGTTATAACGACTGTCGTTTTCCGGCCACACGAGGATAAAGTAAGTTACATTCATTCAAATCCTATTTTTTAATCATGTTTTGAACAATTAACAGACCTCTTTTAAGGGCCCCAGGGATAGTTATATAACTCCGTAAAAATTCTTTGTTTGCTACCAAATTTTTATACTCAGTAATGCGTTAAAATATATCCAAAAAAATAATCATACAAAAAGTACTGTTATGTTGTAAGTGAGGCATGCAATTAAACATCCATGTTATAATGACTGTTGTTGCCACGCCGCATAAGAATAAATACGCCAATTAAGAATACCTTTTATTTATTTATAAATGACCAGCTATAAACTAAAAAAAAAACTCTAAAATAGTCATCTACAAAAAGTGGCATCTTGTAAGCAGGCGCACAAAGTGTATAAAAATAAACTGTGCCTAACATTGATAAAAATGTTACATTCATTAACAACACCAATGTCACACAGTACAACATGTGACTCACATTAGCATATCCCAAGAAAAACATCTGCTCATTGTTAAATTCCATTCCAGGGAGCAATTTCTCTTCACCCATTTCTGCTACCCAGTCTTTATATGCCTTGAAATATAAAATAACGGTTTGAAATTAAGTTCATCAAGATAGCAGGTCATGACTAAATAGACCGATTGCTTGAGTGGTTTGAGTTAAAACAACCTAAGCCAGTTCTACATTTGCCTTAGTTTTTGAATGTTTAGCTTTTATTATTTTTGCGTAACAGATTACACACGTGCTAATATTCACATTGAAAATTGAGATTGCCCGCTTACTGTATGATGTGTGTAACTGTACGCAGCTGTACGCAACTGTATGCAGCTGTACGCAACTGTATGCAGCTGTACGCAACTGTATGCAGCTGTACGCAACTGTATGCAGCTGTACGCAACTGTATGCAGCTGTACGCAACTGTATGCAACTGTACGCAACTGTATGCAGCTGTACGCAACTGAAGCAACTGTATGCAGCTGTAGGCAACTGTATGTATAATTGTGCCAGCTTACTGTATCATGTATGTAAAATAATTGCCATGTATCATGTATGTATCCGTATGTATCATTTTCATAAGTGACCACTGGGTTCAATCAATTGCCGCTAAGTGTCTAACTTCAATAAAAACCGAAAAATAAATAGAAAATTCTCCAGTGAAAAATGTTTTAAGAATCAGTGCTCGACCTAATGCAGCACCAAGTTGGTTTAATAGTCGCCACATGTGAAAATACTTACAAGAAATGATTGACGGATTGCGCCGTTATCTGCAATATTTTCGGGAAGAGTATTTTTACCGTCCAACTGAAATAGTAATATTTTTAAAACTAGTGGAATACATATTACAAGATTATAATGTATGGCATATATGTATATGAAACGTCGCTGGCCTTAAACGGTAAGTTAAATAAAATATGATTCAGAATGAAACTTGCTTTATCCTTGTGTGCTCGGAAAACAACAGTCTTTTAGACACAGGTGTTCTGTTTCTTACGCCTCATACCCGCTTTCGAGTTACCATGCATGTAACTTTGTAGGTAATATTTGGGGGACTTTTTATTATTTGTTTTTTATTGGGATGACTGACAATTTAAACAACCCATTAGAAGCAATTACTGTTAAGCATCTAGTATACTAATAGTTAATACATTACATTAGATTCAGCCGTGTCCCAGTAAAATTCATTATACTGATTAACCAGACATTCAGTCTTGTCCATAAAAGCCTCATAAGATTGGTTGCTCCACCAGTTATAAAGATTCCCAAATTTGTCATAATTACCGCCCACAGTATCAAAGGCATGGGTAAGCTCATGCCCGATAATTGTTCCAATACCACCAAACTGCACGGACCTGTTATTAAATAACAACATAATTATCATAAGGTATGATGAATGGAACTTGCTTTATCCTTGTGTGGCTTGAAAACGATAAGGTATTTTGTTTCATACACCTCATGCTAGCTTTTGGGTTACCACGCATGTAACTTTGTGGGTAATTGTTTTTTTTTGTTTTATGTTGTATTAGTGACCAATGGGTTGAAGCAATTGCCGCTAAGCGTCTTGCAAAGGACACATATACCCACAACTGCAGCAGGATAAGCCTTGAACACAAATATACTTACATTCAATAAACAAGTTTATACTTATATTTAAATTAAATATACTTATATTAAATAGACAATTACTCACATTGGATATTTGTTGCCCCAGTAAAATGGTGCTTGCAATTCTCCAGCTGGAAACACTGAAAAAAAGTTTTTATAACTTGGGTGCCGTGGCACAGTGATTAGAGCGAATGCCTCTAGCCGACAGGTTATGGGTTCAAGACACAACGTTGCTACTATTTTTAGCGTGTGTGTAAAATTAGTTACTACCAGGTAGGAGCAATGAACGTTACATGTCTTGCACAAGGGCATAAAAAGTTAAGACACATAATGGTAACAGCATTGAGCCTCGAACCCGGTATACTTTGGTTACGATAAGTGTGCTAAACCACTGGTCCTTTTTCTTAGTTTTTTTAAATAACATAAGTCCGGCGCCGTGGTGTAGTGGTTAGCGCGCCTGCCTGTAACCCAGAGGTAATGGGTACAAGGACGCTGCTACCATTGTGGGCGTATGTGTCCTTGGGCAAGACACTTAACGGCAATTGCTCCAGCCCAGTGGTCACTAATGGGTTGTCTAAATTATCAGCCATACATAAAAAAAAGAAAAAAAACAAAAAAAAAAATTACCCACAAAGTAACATACATGGTGACTCGGAAGCTGGCACGAGGTGTTAAACCCGTGTGATAACGACTGTCGTTTTCCGGCCACGCGAGGATAAAGTAAGTTACATTCATTAATTCATTCATAATCTTCGCTATCGTTTTCGAAAATTAGCCAATCCTGGCCTAAATTTCAATACCCATGGCATGCCTCGCTACAGGGACCTCACCCAAGTTAAATAAAGCAATTTAAAGGGGGCATATAAAACTTAGTTTATGTTAAAACTATGTTAGCTACTGTTACATACTTATAGCATTGCGTATTGGTGAATAGTAGGCATTGACAGTTGTAGGCGGAACATTCCAAGAGGATTTTTCCACAGCCTTATTTATGTAAACCCAATCTGTTTGAGCACTGAACTCAAGTATTCGTACAACATTGCCGAAATAGTCTTTTGGGTCAATAGTTATCTGAAGAAGAAAATTTTATAACCTTTAAAGTAAATATTGTTAAGATTTGGTGGTATGAAAAAAGGTAACAAACAAAATTTAAGTCTAATCAATAAAGATTTTGGTCTGAGAGAAAAAAATTAAAATTAAGTCTTATCAATAACAGATAAAAGTTAAGTCTAATCAATGAAGATTTTTGTCTGTTATATTTTTGTATCAGGAGGTCCTGTATTTCTTTAAAATAATTGTTTAACTCTAGAAACACCAAATCAGAATTTATTACAGTTAATGTAGATATTCCGCTACCATGCATAATGTAAATAATCTTTTAGCAGCTCATCTGGTATAAAATGTGATGTATTTTCGATGTTTCGTCCGTCATCTTGCAAGTTTTTGCTTGCGTGTCATGTTGCGATACATTTTCTTATGAAATCTTGCTAGATGACAGATGAAACTTCAGAAACACACTACGTTTTTTATACCAGATAAGCAGTTGAAATATTCTTTAAGTAGATATCATAAAATTAGTTATAAAAATTGTTACTTTTAAAACGCGTACATACTCAGCTGCTAAAAGGTTCTTCAAAGTAGATTTCATAAAATTATTTATAAAGATTTTTAATTTTAAAACACGTACATATTCCGACTTAAATAGGTTTAACATAAATGAATTTTTGTTAGAGTAAGGCACCTTTACTACAGTACCCAGGAATTATACTTACTGTTATTGCTTCTGATATGGCAGTTTCATTTTTATAAAAAGGTGAATATCCAATATTAGGCTGAATGAAGTCACATTTCTCAAGGGCAAGTCCTTTAGTAGCTTCATCCATCCATTGGACTTCATTAGCAAGCAGCCATTTAAATGAAGACTTTAATCTTTTCACCATATTTAGGACCTGTCTGGATGAAACATACTCCAGGTTAGGATATTGTTTTTAATGATAAAATAATTATTATTTTTAAAATGATAAATGTGTAATTTTTTTAATGATAAACGAATGACTTTATAAATGAATAAATTATTTTTTTGGGGGGGTCAGAGTAACAAGGTCAGAACATTACACGAAATTTAATAGTTAGAAAGAGAAACCCTTAGCCTAACTGCCAGGTTTTCATTTTTATTGTGGTGCAAAATTTAATGTTTGCCCTTAAGAACTTTAATGCATATACTTGCATACTGGGCATTTCTTTAGTACAAGAAAATTTAACTATCTAGTAGCCAGTCATATACTAGATTTATAATTTGTCTTTGCTTATACAGAAAAGAAAGTGAAAGCAACTTAAAAAAATTGTAAATTTAAAAACAAATAAAAAACATTATATATATATATATATATACATATAATTTTTTTTTAAATATTGAATTGGGTATTAGCAGTTAGTTATAGTGTTGTGGTCAAGTATTATGTTATAACAGTATATGACAAGACATAAAGAACCAAACTTGCCGCTTGTTTATCCTCCTCTTTAAAATATTTACTGATAAACATGTAACCAGTTGGTCCTGGAAATATTTGCTTTACATAATCAACACAGTCGGAACGACGGTCTCTTAATTTGGACTGCCCGCTAAACACCTGTGTAAAGTTAGAATACAAAAGTAAAGAAATGTACCAGAGATGGCAAAACAAGTTTAAAAAATGATTATTAATTTTTTGTTTATCGCTATGAAAACTTACTATAGTGAATATTATGGTACACCTATAGTATTGTTTAATGTTTTTTTTATAGAACAGGCATTTTCTTAATTAAACATCTTAGCCTGCCACACTTTGTACTTACTTTAATATATTCAAGGCCTATGTTTTGAAAATCAAGTCCCAAGTTACCAATTCTGTTTTTGACGATTCTCCAGACCATGTAGTTCTGTTTGACACTGAAAAATCAATATATACAGTTTTTTTATTACTTTATTCTTATAAATATATCAAATATTGGGCTTTATGCTAAATGCTGGCACTATTATGATTATGTGTGTGTCCTTTAGATATTTTTGTTAATGTTTCAACCAAAAACAAAAAATTATATACACTTTAATTCGTAACCATACACAAAATGCAATACTGCCCTTGCCCCACCAGATAAAGATAAATAACTGTCGTTATTTTTTAAGTCACACATTCAAAAACCCAAAGTTAAATACACTTTAATTCGTAACCAGACACAAAATGTATGAAATAAACCCCTTGCAATAATACTGTTCTTGCCCCACCAGGAAAAGTTAAATAATTGTTGTTATTTTTGTGCAATTTAAAGCTTTATAATTTAAATACTTTACCGTGATGGTGTTTTGGCAAGCAGTGGAACAAGATCTTTAAAATATTGTAAACTGTAAACACTCAATGTTCGATTGGGTGATGTAATGTTGTCTCGCACGATTTCATTCACAATTCTTAACCAATCTAACTGTAAAAAAGAAAAAAACAAATTTTTTTAAGAATGAAATGATTTTATTTAGATTTCTTTTGCCAAAACAAAATTTGTAATTAGAATTCGAAAGGAAAATTTATTAGACTGTTTTTTAGAGTTTGTTAAGAATTAATATGATCACATAAGTGTCCAAAATGGTATAGTTATTGCACAAGAGTAATGTTATCACCACGAAATCGGCAAATTTCCAGATAAATCTTGTCAGATGGCAGACGAAAAAGAAAATACACTACGTTTTAATAACAGTAGAGCCACTAAAAGATTATTTACAATATGCCTGGTAGCAGAAGTATCAGAAAAAAATTTGGTATATATATAAAATCACAAAATGAGTACTTACACCTGGAACCTCTGCTGTTAGTTCTTCAACTGTCATTACAGTGTGACTGTCATTTTCAGAATTTACCTAAAGTTAAAGGCATTAGAAAATAAAACTATTCTACTTTTTTAGGATTTAAAAAAGAAATGTAACATAATATTGTAAATTACTGTTGTTTAACCTTTTTCCTATGTGAACTGAATATTAGGTAAATGTTATTTGGCTTTTTTCAGAACTACATTTCTTTTGCAAGCATGTAATATAAAAGTAGCAATTGATCTAACCAAATCAAATACCAAACAACTTTTGTGCCACAGCCAAGGGTCTAAGGAACTTTATTATAAAATTGGTGTGTTTTCTTACTGAAAAACACTAACTTTAATTTTAGCAAGCTCCATTTCAAAGTTAAAGGCTTCTGTCATGTTAGAAGCAATTTCTTCAGCGCTCAAATCTAGATCACTTTTCTCTGCTATCAGTAACGCAGACTCAATCATGAATGTCTTCAATGCATCTTGAAACTGAACAGGAAAAGCAGTGCGTTATGTTTATCAAGAGATTGGTATATAAACTGCTGCTGACAGGCATATTATAGTTGTTAACAGAACACAAGTTTTATTTATCTTTTCGAAAACGATACCAAAGATCATGTTATTTAATTATGAAAGAGAAAGGTAAACATAGCGAAAAGCTTCTTATTTAAAGAATAAAGAGAAGGGAAAACGATAGAAAAGATCATGTTTTGTGAAACAACTGCACTAGCATTTATTCACGTACTATCATTTTAACTCCTACACATGTCATTAACAGGGCGAATGATACTTTAAAAAATTGCAGTATTATACCTTAGCATATTGCTCATCTTCTTCATAATACACATCTTTCATCATAAGAGAGCCTTGATTAAGCTGTGAAACAAAAAATTGGAATGTATATCAAATCTTCACATAATGTAGTAGGTTGGGACTTGGGGTAAGATGATATGTTTTTATTGTTTTCGTTAGAGATAAAGATATTTATGGAATTGTGATTAAATTTTATATGCCCAGAACTTTCTTTCTGGGAAAACAGCCCTTTAAAGGTAAATGAATGAATGTAACTTATTTACACTTTCGAGTCGAGGCAACGGCCCCTTACAAGTTACCACAAATGTAACTGTGTGGATAACTATTTTTGGGAAAACTGTTTTAAAGTACAGCTAAAAATATAGACAACCCATAATGGACCACTGGGTTAGAGCAATTATTATTACATATCTGGCTCAAGGTACATACCCCCACACAGTAATATCAGCTGCAAGCCTTGGACTCCAGATAAACATTGTTCCAGAAGCAAAAAAAACATTTATTTTGTGGCAGCTTAAGTTTCAAGCTACAATGAATTTTAATGAACAAATGTGAGTTGGAGCAATAGCCGTTAAAAGTCTTGCCCAAGGACACATACACCCACAAAGTAATTCAACCCTTTCGTTTTGCACAAAAGTCTGTATCAGTATTAACATACATTTAACACATAGAAAGTGGTATTGTCATCATCCACGTGTACATATAGATTCACTAAGATGCTGTTGCTGTAGCTTCCCTGGAGTGTTGTGAGCGTTCCAATCTCATCATAATCTTCATCACGCCAATCCTTTGATATCACAGGCCAAGTTAAATTACCAACAAGAAATTCAAGCAAAGGCTGTGTGCCTAACTCCTCTATTCTGTCTGAAATTTAGGGAGAATTATGTATGACTTGTGAAAAGTTTACTTGTGAATTAACCTATTACAAAATTTGAGACGAATGTAGTTTTAAATTACATTATATGTAAAAGCTATTTTACTAAACGGAAAACATTATTTTCTAATACTACAACTTAGTCAATTTTATAAATTATCCTTTACTGAAAGGCTAGGATATATTTTACACAAATTAGTGAAGTTACTGTCGGACTAATATTATGTAAGATTAAAATAGAAAACCTATTGACGTATTAGAGTACAGTCTGTCATAAACTAAAGCTGGCCTCCATTACTGCCATTCATATACAAATGGCAATACTATACTCTGGCAAGCATGCAAGTTTACTTTAGTTTAAAATCTTAAATAAATAAAATCCTGTACTAACCTATATCAACACATGAATTGTAAAGATCCTTTGCTATATTGAGACTCGCATCATCTGTAGTGTTCCCTTTTTCCTCCAAGATTTCTGTGAAAGAGTTTACACAGCTAGCATGGCTTACGCATACATAAATATTGCAGCAACATGTTACTTAAAGTTAAACTTGTTCACACAGATAGCATTGTATTGCTTACATTCATATAAAAAATACTCAAAGTAAAAAAAATTTACAAATGCACTAAAAATCGAAACAGAATTTTGGGTGCTAGTGAAGAGTCTTCCCCCCCTTACTTTATTTGCTAACCACTAACCCCCTAACCATCAACACGTGGTTAGCAAATAAGGTGGGGGGGAGATTCTTCACTAGCACCGAATTTTGTATACCAAAATATCACAGAAAAGATTACTTGCCCCATGATACAAATCATACCTTTTTGGTAACAGTAGTACAATGAACCGTTACTACATGTCTAATATGTATTTTAAACATGGAATCAGTTATAAAGTATAAGAACATCGACAAAGGGTGCGTTAAGTAACATAGGCCTATAGTCCTATTTTCCAAAAGTTACCTCTCAAACGGTTAATAACATTATCTCTTAAAATAGAGTAAGTCTCCAGTTTAGTTGCATCATCTGGAATAGGATTTTCACGAATCCATTTTCCGCATGCAAACTCGAAGAAGTCTTCGCATGGGTCGACATCAAAATTTATGTTTTTTCGGTAATAGGCAGCTGTAAAATACACTGCAATTTACTCATTTTACTTGAAACATTAAGCAGTAATTTAATCATAAAATCAAAATTCAGAACAATTTAAAAACTACGGTTGTGTAACCCAAAATGGCTTTGAGAAAAAACTCACATATTTCAGCACATTCTGGCGTGTTGCAAATTTGTGTCTGCCCTATGACTCCTAGATAAGCTGTAAACAAATAAAATAAAATTGTAATTACTAAATTAACTCACTTTATCAATGTATGCGTATGTTTGTGCTGTACTCACGTGTGGCAAGAAAAGGGCGGTAAAATTTAAAATACCAAACCGCAAGGTGTCGCGGTAAAAATAAACCAAATGGGTTCTAAAATTAACTCCGTAATCCATTACGAAATATCTACTTACGCATACAAAATGCAAACACATTTCTAGAAATATTTACCTCCAACTTTATTAGCATACTTTACAGCAATTAAAAAACATTGCAAAAATAACTTTTAATCGCTGGATATTTGTTAAATTTTCTGAACGCATAAAAAAGTTTATTTCTTTTTTACCATACAGTCTAAAGCTGTACTTTGGAGGTGTGATTGCTCGATGACAGACGTACAATAACAGCTAATATATAACACTTACCTAATACAAATAAGCAGATGAACAATACAAGAGCTATTGTGACTAAGAAGATAAATATTATCACTGGTTTTCGCAACATTTCACCCTACTTTTAGCAGCTATGGACGATAACTTTGCTGGAATGCATAACTGATGCTCTAAATCGTATAAGTTGTCACGCATCCCTAGGGAAACGGGGCCACGCTCTTGAACAGCTGCATGTTTCTCTATAACGATGGACACTATAACGCAGTCAATTAAAAATAATATTTTAGAAACATTTTAATCCACCAACTGCGCATCAGACTGAAAATAAATATATAAAAGAGCATGATTAACACGAATGGCATTTTTAGCCCATTTTTAAAATTCGCATGTTTCTAGTTTTTGTAATATTGTGCTGGGGTGGGGGAAGATGGAACACTTTCATTCTATTTTCTCGTCCTATATTTGGAAGTAAACAAAGGACATTTAAAGAATTTGAAAACCGTATCCTCACAACTGACATAGACCGTTGTTAACGGTTTAAAGATTTTATGATATTATGTGCTAATAAAAGTGATGTCCCGTTTTCTGTTGCGACACGTTTTGATGGTTTACAAACTTCTTCAACGGAATTAATACAGTGTTGTAGACTTTTTAGCGGTAAAATAAAGAGACAGCAGGGAGGTAGAAACTGTTTCATGTTTCGCGTGCATAATTTTTCGAAATGGTAGCGATGTCATGAAATGAATTGGTAACTTGATGCACGATTTCGTTGATTGGGATATTTTCGCTGCGATTTCTATTTCTTTGCTGCAGAAGTTTGCCGGATGATTTGTCCCGACGGGGAAGCTTTCCTGCAAATAATACAAAACTTACCGACAACACTTTAAATAGCGCGCCTGTTATGTGGTTCTGGATTCAAGACTCGACGCTGCTACCACCGTGTGCGTGCTGGCTTGTTTTGGCCAAGATACTTTGCTCCGCAACCCATAACTCATGAGCTTTGGGTAAGAGGCGGATATAACCACTGTGCCACGGCGCCAGACGTTAAAGTAGAAACAATATGTAAATTCGAACTATTAGCTTAAAAAATAAATACCTTTCAATGCGTTCTTAATGTTACTACACTGCTGTAAAGTGGCAACAGCAGCGGCCTTAAAATGTTTGGAGTGTTTTGGTGGATAGTGATCGCTCATTTCTTGGATTGTGTTCATTTTGGTTGGGTCAATGGACAAATAACTTTGTTCAATAATTTGCTCCTGCCGTTTCGCCCATAGAGGAATTAGCAGCAAGACGAATGCGCTCAGCACCATCGGTGCTCCGGCGAAGTAAAAGGCAGCCATATAGCTCCCGCTTTGATCTCGGATGGCTCCTAAATGGGAAGCAACGATAAATGACTGAACGAAACAATGAATGAAACTTATTTTCTATCGCGTGGCAAGGCAATGACAGTCGTTATAAAGGTGGTTGTACACAGTATCCGGCATGCGAAGTCGTATGCAAACCCATTACCGAGTTCCGCATGCGGCAGCGAAATCCGGACAAAACAGACAAAACGGACGAATTCCGGATACTGCGTGTACAGCCACCTATACACGGGTATTCCGTTTAATACACCACGTGTTTTATTCGGAGACTTTTGTCGCTATACATCCCGTCGCTTCGTTTAAAATAGATTTCAATATTCGCTACCGTAATCAAAGAAATATATAAAGTTATTATTATTGTTATTATACCATTGACCAAGGGGCTTATACAGTTACCTGCAACAGGCGGTCCAAGAGAACTGAGCGAAATAACTGCTAATATGCAGCCCCATGCGACAGATAGTTGGTCAGCGCCCACAAGATCCAGTGTCATAACCGGTAACAAAATTTCAACCCCGCCGTCCAAGGTTCCGAACATAATGGCATATGCCAGTACGCCGTTTTGAGTGTACATGCTGGAAATAACGAGTTGATTAACACAGAAAAGTTCTCTTTGGTAAGTTTATGTAAACCAGTGGTCACCAATGGGTTGTCAGCCATAAACATTACCAAAAAAATAAACAATATCCTGGTCGTGTTTTAAACAATTAAAAACGGTCTATGGGAGTCATGAGGATACGGTTTTATAAGTCTTTGAATTTTTTTGTTTACTATCAAATGGGAAGGGAAAAGTGTCCTAACTTTCCCCACCCTACTATAAAATTGTATGTGTAGTTATAGATGTATTATGTATATCGTCGGCTGGGTTAGCAGGTAGTATGCAATACCTACTTATCGTGCTTTTAACATTCAACAACACTCTTTTAAGAGTCGTGAAGGCATAGTTATATAATTATGTACATAGAAGGGTAAGGACGATGGGAAACCTTTTCCTTTTATTCCTTCAATTTCTCGTCTAATTTGGTAGTAAACATACAACATTCAAAGAATTATAAAACCGTATCCTCACGACTCCCACTGTTAATTGTTATTCATAATCAGGATATTTGGATATTATGTGCTAAGGGTGTCCCGTCTCCCCCACCCTACTATATATTATTTTGTTGCTGCAAAATAGTTAGATAAAATAGATTAAAACATGGAGCAGTTCACCTTGGTTGAATGAGAGTTACGACTCCCATCATACAAGCACTGAACTGGGAGAGATACAAGCGGTTGATGTATCGCGAGTCGGCAAGCTTACCAGCTACCAATCTGCTAATAGTAGACGTTACACTCATGTATTGTAGCATAGAAGCGGCACGCGGACGACTGATACCGATGTCGCTGCAAAGTTTTATCTGAAACGTAATAAAAACAATATATTTATATGGTACAGTGGGGGAATATGGAACATACTTTTATATATTCTATATTCTCGTCCGATTTGGTAGTAAAGAAAAATATCAACGAATTATAAAGCCGTTTCCGCAAGATTCCCATACACCGTTTGTTAATTGTTTAAAACGCGATCAGGATGTTTGGATAATATATGTGCTATGGTTTTCCCATCTTACCCCACAGAAATATATAAAAATACACTATACGTTTTTTCTGTATTAATTAAAAAGAGGTCCATAAATACAAAAATATATCACTGCTTTAACAGGCCGACCGTCCTTCTGGCATAAAGTAAGGGTTAATGTATACGTTGCATAGAGTATGTAAACATGACGTAGTGATACGGCGGATTATTTTTTTTGTGAGGCCGAAAAACGACAGTCTTTATAACACGGAATTTTTTGTTTTGTACACCTCATTCTAGCTTACGAGTTACCAAGTATGTTACTTTGTGGGTGTGTTTTTTATGTATGGCTGACAACTTAGACAACTGTATCATGTATGTGTAATAGTTGCCACGTATCATGTATGTAACTGTATGTATCATTTTCATAAGGATCCACTGTGCTGTAACAATTGCCGTTAAATGAAGTAACATACATGGTAAATCGTAAGGTGGCACGAGGTGTTAAACCCGTGTGATATAACGACTGTCGTTTTCCGGCCACGCGAGAATAAATTAAGTTACATTCATTACAAGTGTCTTGTCCATAAAAAGCGTGTATAAAGCAATTAGTTGCAAATTCCACCGTTTATTATTCTGCAGCAACAAAATGTCGTCTTTAAGTGACAATTTACGGAAATGAAATGCTACGTGCCCAATTAATAACACAATAAGTATGATAGATTGGACAATGTAGTAAAAAGATCATCGGAAATTAAAAATGACAGTTTTCCCGTATCCGTTGCTTGTCGTTTTATATTGCATCTTCTAATATATGAGTTATTACCAACAGAAGTGTTATTGCGAGTATAATGTATTCAAACGTAAATTTCAATTTTCAGTATTATTATAATATAAAAGGTTGGGGGAAAGATGGGCCACCTTTAGCACATAATGTCCAAATACCTTTATCGTGTTTTAAACGATTAACAACGGTCTATAGGAGTCGGAAAGATACGATTTCACAAATGTTTTTGTTTACTACCAAATAAGGAAAGAAAACAATAGAATGAAAGATGTCCCGTCTTTCCCACCCTACTATACATACATATATTTTATACTAAGCTAATGTACATACACACATGACCTTCTCTGTTTCTTCAAAAATATTTAGTCCTGATTTTTTATTCAAACAGGAGAAATTTGGAGTTCATTAATTGCCAAAGTTTGTTCTCTATATGCTTATATTCATACACGTAAAACAGATTAACAAAACGTGCCCAAATTACTAGAGAATTACAAGTTTGCCATATAGTATTCTGAAAGTTCAGTATAATATGCTTTTACTAACATGGTAGAGTGGGGGAAGATGGGACACCTTTAGAACGTAATGTACAAACATCCTGGTCGTGTTTTATACAAAAAGAATTAACAACGGTCTATGGGAGTCGTGAGGATACGGTTTTATAATTCTTAAAATGTTCTTTATTTACTATACCAAATGTGATGAGAAAATAGAATAAAAGGTGTCCCATCTTCCCCCGCACCACTATACTAAAATTCAACTTTTGGAAGACGCGTAAGAATAAAATAGTTTTTTTCCAAAGTGTACAAAGCTTTCTAAGAACAAACGAGCAGAGCTTCGTTCTATTGAACCGTTGCGTCAGACTGGCACACGCAGAAGGTATAGCGTATAGGACGCTGGGTCACGTGCTTCCGGATGGCGGTAAAATAAAGCTGGAGTACAGAACAGTATAGTGTGCGTTTGTGCGCTCGACTCTAATTGTATTGTTACTTAGCCGTTTCGCAGGGCGGTTTCGCTAGTCGCTTGTTTTGTATATTAATCGGAAACGCACGCCACTTTTTAGATAAAAGCTCAAGCTCTGGTCTGTATATGACACAACTATCAGTTTGAGTTACAGAGAGTAGACAAGAATGTCTTTACCCGCTTACTTTAGTACAGTGCTGAATTTCGTTGATTTATAAGGTATGGACTTTATAGATTTAAAAGTTACAAAATAATACGCTTTTATGGTTTTACGCAACGTAAATTTGAAGTAGTAAACAAATAGGGCTATTAAACTACATTTGCATACTATGTATATACGTATGTACTTTTATCCTCTAAAGTGTTAGTTGCGGTGATACTGTAGTATGGTAATTTGAATATGAATTCGGGTTGTAGGTACAAGGAGTTAAAATACAACAGACATCGTGTGGTCAAAAACTTAGGCATAAAGCGTTATAACTGCGTTATTTCCTTACGTTCTGCGAAACAGCTGCGAGACGGCCGGTTCGGGAACCGGATAAGCATACAATCAATCACGTATCATGTTTCGATTAACGATGGATGCATGCTAGTGCTTGGTGGCTACGAATTTGGCCACAGTTAAGTTCCTCTAAGGAGGACACGCTTTGAAACGGCCACAAAAGCGGTAAATTTAAAGCGCCCAAAAAATGCCCCGAAATGGGAAACAGCTAGGCGGTTGAAATAGGGCCAAAATTATGTAACTGCCTTCAGCACCACGAGCTTTTTGGAATGTTAACGTTCATTACAGAAAGCGTGTGTGTGCTAAAGTTAGTGATCGCAACTTCAATTCATAAGTCTTGCTTACCATATGGACCCATGGTACTAGATAGCCGAGTTTGCATAAGCCCACTGCTAAGCACCAAACTAAAAACGCTTTGTTTTTCCACAGCGCAAGTTCCATAACGAGGCCCTTGGCAGGAGAAGACTGGATTCTTTCTTGTGTCGATCTGGGCGCGGCGCTAGGTTCGTTTAATGGTCTAAAAATCAGAGCGTTTAGTGTTTGCTACGCAGACTTTCTGTACTGTAATTTGAAACATTACAGAAAGCGTGTGTGTGCTAAAACTGCGCTTATTATCTTCTACGAACCTGTAAGTGGCTGCACAGAGAACAGTAGATAACGATCCGCCTCCTAGGACTTTTAATGCAACGCGCCAACCGTAGTTGGTGCTTAGGATATTGTATATGGGCGCGATCACCAGAGTTCCAAGCGAGCTGCCTGCTAGGCAAATTCCGCTCGCGAGTGCTCTCTTTGTGCTGTGATTTTAATGTGGATGTCAACCAATAAATAAATTACATTATCATTTATATTGTTGTCCTATAATATGTTCCATAGCATGATACGCGTAGCCGTAGGATCTCACCATTACAGAATAAAAATAACACATAACAAGGCAAATATTTCATATCATACCGTGAATGCAAAAAACAATAGATACTTAATGGCAATTTCTCAACCCAATGGACACTAATAGGTGGTCTAAATTGCAAAGAAACAAATTCCCACTATAATCCACATATACGTGGTGACCCGTAAACTGGCACGAGGTGTATAAAACAGAACACCAGTGTTATAATGACTGTACTTGCCCCGCCATGCAAGGATAAACTATAGTTAAATACGTGGTAACTTGTAAACTGGTACGAGGTGTATAAAACAGAACACCCATGTTTTATAACGACTGTCATTTTCCGGCCATGCGATGCAAATTTTACATCTACAACCCCAAAAAGACAAAGTAAAAATACTTGAAGTATCTTGTAACCATCACCGCCCCTTGCATGTAAGCGAGGCTGGTGCCAAACCCAAATCCGAACCCATACGTCAAGAATAAACTCTCAATAGAGGTAGCAAAGGAAGAAGCAAACAGAAACGTCGAAGCGATAACGATTCCAGCAAGGGTCACCTTTCGGCAGCCAAATCGGTTAGCTAACACTCCGCTTAGAGGGGCAAAAATGAGAATACAGCCAAAAGCAATTGACCCAATCCATGCTGAAAATAATAACGGGAAACGCATAAATTTTCTGTATAGGTTTGGTGCAATAGGAAAGTATAACATAATTTTATTATCTTTTCTGTCACATTAACGACGGTAAATACTAGCTAAAACTATAAGAGAAGGGACTTAACAGCAAATTAGAAGTCTTTAAAACAAGCTACGCCATGTATAAAATCTATAGTAGGGTGGGGTAAGATGGAAAATCTTTTTATTCTATTTTCTCGTCTTATTTCGTGGTAAACAAAGAACATTCAAGAATTATTAAACCGCATCCTAACGACTCCCACAGACCGTTGTAAAATGTTAAAAACATCATTAGAATAATTGGATATTATGTGCTAAAGGTAACCCGTCTTTCCCACCCTACCATATATAGAGAAGACAAAACATAAAACAAAAATACAACGATTTCCCTGTTAAAAAGTGTCACATTACCAGTATGTTAGCAGTAAAATCTATGTATATACCAAATATATCGACCTTACCTGTTTTTGAAAGTGAACCCTTGAACTCTGCGATCATATCTATATACAGAAGACTGAAGCAGTTATGGATTCCTATCACTACAATGTTTATAGTGAAAGCTGCAAAAGTAACTACCCAACCCCAACCACCATCTGGTACAGTAGCAGTTTGATGGCATTCTATATCATTAGATATTATTCCTTCTGGTTCTAAAATTGGCTCGCAAACTCCTGGGCAAATGGTTGCCCGTTCTGGCTCTGGGGTGTATGCTTTCGCATCTAAAAGTAAAATAGTAATGTAGGGTAAGATGGGAAACCGTTAGCACCTACATTTCCTGAATGTATTTTTTTTAAATAACAATGTTTTTTTTATGGGAAGGCTAGGGTTATATTATTCTCTATTCTGTATTTAAATATTTTTTGTTTACTACCAAGTATGACGAAAACAGAATGAACCTAAATCACGAATCGCTTAAATTATATCGCATTACATGTAACTAAATGCACTCTTAATTTAAATGATATTAAATACCTTGTTCTTCCATCGCTTCAAGCCAGCCCAAAAACCCAAAGCAAATTTCTAAAACATTTGCGCAAAAACGTCAATATATAGCAGTTGTCCAATCACAATCAGGTCTGTTTTGAAATAATCGATATGTAGTGACGTTTTTTGAAGTCGAAATTTCTGATCTTTTAGATTTATTGAATAAATGTAACTATTTAATTCCTACGCGGAGGTACAACGGCAGTCGCTATGGCACAGGTGTTCTGTTTCAAACATCTTGTGCCAGCTTACGTGATACCCTGTATATGTTACATTGTGGGCGACTTTTTTATTCATTGCTGGCCATTTGGAAAATTCATTATAACCACTGGATTGGATAAATTGCAGTTAAGTGTCATAACTAAGTACACATACATTCTTACCACTCTACCGGGACGTAAGTTACTTAATATCAGAATTTATTATGCATCATCAGATGTTATAGTTAAAGTATCGAGATAAAAACATATGAGGAGAGATTAGAAAAGTAATTTTAGTACGATTCATGACATTACGTACAAGCCAAATGCTTACTGATGAGTTAACAATTTTACAATTTAGTACTCTGTCTACGCATACGAAACGTTGACATATACAGTTGTTTTTTTTAAATAAGTAGTACATTAAACACTTACACACTGAAGGTTTAAATGGTTTGGAACATAGAATGTAACAGTACTAGCAAATCATAACATAAAAAGGTAAATTAGTTGAAAAACGGCATGTTTACTAATATTGTAGTACTTCTGTTACTAGGCATAATGTCTTGCCAAACGGCAGACGTAACATTGAAATAAAATTACTGTTATATTACAGAACAGCCTAAAAAGATTGGTTTTAATTTGAACAGATATTCGGATGCAAAAAAACATTTTTATACAAATCCAACAGAAAGGGTCATACACAATTGAACTTTACACTTGAATACGTGGTAATTTCCAATGAAAATTACATGTATTTCAGTTTAAAAAAAACACAGTAAATGTTTAATTTATTCAAGCAATACCACCACGCCAACTAACTCTTGATTACAACTTCGGGACTACAGCACTATCGGGGCTTATAACTAAGGCCAACATTTTTCCCGACAAATGATAGCAAAAACGTGAAGTCAACCTTTAATAACAGCAATAGGACGTAAACGAACAGCCTTTTTGCTGATTCCAGCTGCTTGGCAAGTGTTAACAACTTCTGTTACATCTTTATAAGATTCTGGAGCCTATAAAATATTTAAACCAACTCAAATATAAAATAGGCAAAAAAAAACTTTATTTCGAATGGTACAGTATATAATATTAAGTATAGCTGTATGGACAGATTTTGTTATAATTTAATAATGCTTAAAAATGTTGTTAGCTTATTACTTTATTTAAAAGCTTAAGCTTATGCTGTGTCACTTTAAAAGTACTGCAATACACTTTGGCTCTGCTTATTTGTATAAACACATAACAGCTGGTACAGGTATCATGTGTTTAACAACTATAACTGTAACTGTATTTTCACAATGTCACCACAGATTTTACTGAAAATTTGATCCTAGTAAAGAATCCACCGCCTACATTATCTGACTGCAAAATGAAACAACTAAAACCAACAAATAAAACCACTGAACTCGAACTACTAACCTCTCTAACCACTAATCCAGGACTACCAACTAACACTTTTCACCAGCTTAATATGTAACAGACTGAAAAATTCTTCACTAGTGCTGAAAATTTAAACAGTGAAACACAAATGCTAAAAGGACCTAAAAGAGTTTAGGAACCTCTAGTATTAATGAAAAAAAAACCAGCAATCTTAAATCTTAATGATGGAATATCATGCACCCACCTCTTCCATTACAAGTTTAGGTGATGCAACTCTGATTGAAATATTTTGATCTGTAAGTTTATCAAGGACTTCTTGAAAATCGAGTTTTCTTCGCGATTTTGCTCGAGATAATGCTCGGCCCTGTTATAGAACTCTATTATGAGATATGTGATTGCATATGTGTCAAATGTAGGGTAAATGAATGAATGTAACTTATTTACCTTCACACGTCCATGAAACGACAGCCGTTATAATAACACAGGTGTTTAGTTTCATGCACCTTGTGCCAGCTTACAAGTTACCATGTATGTAACTTTGTGGGTGATTATTTTGGGGAGATTTTTATTTTACTAACAGGTTATGCAGTCCTGAAATTTTTATATTGCATAAATCAGTATGCAGTACAATAAATAAGAAATGTACAGTTGTAATATATTATCAGCTTAATAAAAAAAAACATTATTTTTGCAATTAAGTAACATTTTACTACTAGGTACTTACTTTATAGGAAAGAAAAAATTATACCACAGCACTTACTGCCCCATGACAAGTTGTTCCAAATGTTTGTTCCATTCCTTGTTCAGTGCCAGTTAATACATAGCTACACGTTCCCATGGTGCCCCCAATTAATACTGGCTGGCCTGTGAGCTGGGATACAAAATAAAAAATGAATAGACAAATGTTTAAACTTATGATTTCCAAACTGGGGTTAACATTTTTAGGGGTCGCTGAGAGTATTTCAATTTTAAATAAAAAGCTATATCATAGCCTACTATTAACAGTAAAGGGTTGCGGAAAATTTGGGGAAATTTTTTGTCACTTCATAAAGTTAAAAAAGACTAAAATGTTAAGTTCCCTAATCTTTACACTTCAAAAAAAATACCTAAATAAAATTAAAAAATGAACATTTTTTACACTTTAATGAAAAGTAGTTAAATGAATTAAAAAACAACTAACTTTTAAATTTTAATAAAATAAAAAATGGCTAATTTTTACACTTTAAAAAAATACTTAAAAAAATAACAAAATGACCATTTTTTACACTTAAATAAAAAAATACCTAATTAAATTAAAAAATGAGGCAGTTACTTGATAATCCACAGGGATGAGAGGATGGTGAGGAGGAAATGCTCTCGTTGCCCCTTTCCTATGGACGAGGAGTCTCTTCTGCTTCCCATCTACCATATGCTCCTCAATCTTAGCGATGTTGTGAGACACGTCATAGATCATTTGCATGTCTAGGTCGTCAGGAGAACATTTAAACACTTTTCCAAACGCCTGGAAATAAGAAAATAGTGTAAGGCTTAGGCAACATACCTAGGGTGGCAGGGTGGGCAGGTCTACCCCCGAATTTCATGCACTGGATTAATTGGTAAATATCAGTATCAGGAACCAATAAGCTGGATTTTCTTCACAGTACAGTGTGTTAAACTATCCTTGCATCATTTACCCTTGCATGGCGGGGCAAGGACAGTGCTTATACCTTGGGTGTTCTGTTTTATACAATTCGTGCCCGCGAACAAGCTACCACTAATGTAACTTTGTGGGTGACTCTTTTTGAGGGAATTTTTTTAAGTTTATCTATAGCTGACGATTCGGACAACTAATTTGTGACCACTGGATTGGAGCTATTGTTAAACACGCCCACAACGGTAGCAGCGTCAAGACTTGAATCCATACCCTCTAGTTTAAATGAAGGCGCGATAACCATTGTGCCATATAGGCATAGTTATATTACTAAAAAGTGAGACTGCAGATCTGTAGTAGCCTACTAACTTGTCTTGTGAGAAATGTCATAGAGCTTCTATTAACCCACGCGTAATTCCCCGCTGCGCACATTCCTTTCAAGTAATTTTGGCCTTCCTGTGAACCAATATGAGCGCACGCCAATTGCCGATCGTTGACGATTATATTGTCGCGGTTCATTGCCTTTTCCATGGCAACCAATGCGTCTAGAAAAATTTATAAAAAAAATTCAAATTTTGTAAAATTTGTTATATATATATACACTTTTTTTAAATAGGTACACAAAATTTGTTATAGCTTGTGTCAGGTATACATTTCTGTAAAAAAATATTTAAAGTTAACAAGTATTAAAAAAGTTTTAACTATATTCTACCGGGCCATTGCTCTTGGTAAAAAAATGTTGTATACACATGTTCTATGTATAATAATGCAAAAAAAACGATGTTACAAAAATAATTTTTGAACTTGTAGTTGTACTTAACTGTGTAAATAGGGAAAGTTCTTCTTTTTTACCAGAAAACAAAAAATGTATTTAGCAGGCGCTGTGTTAAAGTGGTTTGCGCGGATGCCTGTAACCATTAGGTAATGGGTTCAAGGCTTGACGCTGCTACCATTGTGAGTGTATGTGTCCTTCGGCAAGACACTTTTTGGCAATTGCTTCAACCAAGTGGTCACTAATAGGTTGTCCAAATTATCTGGCATGAGGTGTATAAAACAGAACACCCGTGTTATAACGACTGCTATTTTCCGGCCACGCAAGGATAAAGTAAGTTACATTTTATCAATTTGAGAAAATTGGAATTTTTTTAGACAAACTTCAACTTGCCTGTAGCAACTTGGTGACCAAGTCCTCTGCTGCCACAATGTATCATCACACATACTTGACCTTTGTATTCCAAACCCATCTTATTTGCTGCGTATTTATCAAATATTTCATCCACCACTTGAATCTCAGCGTAATGGTTTCCAGCACCCAGGGTGCCAAGCTGTAAGAAGGGTGGTAAAAAAATTAAAGAAAATTTAAATAAAAAGAAATAAATGCAAAAAATAAATAAAATGCAAAAAAAAGAATTAAATGTAAAAGGGAAGTACATGAAAATAAATGGACGTTAGGAGACCCACAATAAGGGAAAAGTTGGTCCCTTTATCTAGCCAACACATTGAAATCATACATAGTGGCTCAGCCAGAAAAAAATTAAGGTAAAATTTTTAATTAAAAAATTATTTTTTAAGGGGAGGTTGTGACCCTCGAAAAACCCCGGCTGCGCTTCTGATCATTTAATTGATGATATCCACCTGTGGAAGTCCTCTTTTCTTTGCTCTCGCGGACACTTTACTTGGCTCGGCTTGCAACATCCTTCCGTATTCCTCACAATGCTCTTTGTCCTCCGCCCACGCATATCCTTCTCGCAACGACCAGTCCATACCCATCTCCAAAGCTTCTTCTAAATCCCTGAAAAATTAGTTTTACTTCTATTTTATTCTATTTAACGTGGGTGAGGTCCTTGTCTTTAAGATATAGGCCAAAGAATGTGAATCGCTTTATCCTCGCATGGTGTGAAAACGACAGTTGGTATATCATGAGTGTTCTGAAACATAATATATAATAACTAGAAAACTTTTGAAAAATTAGACCTGCACAAAAAAAGATGTCATTTTACTTTGGGGTTTGGTCTCTAAATGTTCAAATTTAGAATAAGTCGTACTTTGCGCCCATGGAAATGACAGTATGACATCTTAGATTAACTGAAAAAACTTTTGATTAAAAGTTGTCGTATTACTTTTTGGGCTTTAGTTCTTGATATACAAGAATAAGTCTTACTTTGCCCCCATAGGAATGACACCTTTAGATCCAACACCAACAGGAATATGATCAAATAATGACTGGCAGAGGATTTCTTTCACAGGGTTCACATCAGTTTCGCTCAAATTAGTTCTTAAAAGTCGTACACCACAATTGATGTCAAAACCTATGGAAAGAAACATAATATTATAAAAAAATAAAATTAATAAAAATAAAATTTTGAAACATGAAATTGATGTTTACGTTTGTTCTATTCTATGTGGGTGAGGTCCTTCAGGGACCTGCGCCAGATGTGATCCATTACCTTAACAATCAGGCTAAGAATGCACATTACAGAATAATTAGGTATTCTAGGATATCCTATTCTAGGATATCCTAGAATACTTTATTTCGAATCTAGAATTCCGAATCTAGAATTTCGAATCTTTTTATATTTATAGGAAAAAATAATTTTACCCACAAAAGTCAGTTTATTGACTCTTTCATAGCAGCGTTGTTGGATCATGAGCTGTAAAATGATCAAAAATTGTACTATTGGGTAGTTTTTGCGTCATGAAACGTATAGCAGGCTATGAAAAGACGTTACGAAACGTTTACTCTCGAAAGTCCCACAAACACAAAAATATTTTTTTTCAAAATTAATAAGTTTCAAAAATTGTTAATATAGTATATGAGATGACGTGTGATTAAGTCATTAAACAAAATGTCGAATCCCGTAATTAGATTCAAATACAAAAAGATTCGAATCTCACGGATTCGAAATTCTGTTATGTGCATCCCTAAATCAGGCTTAACCAGAGCAATGACAATGATGTATGTATAAGTCTAATATAGCTTTTGCCAAAACATATAACGATAACCCTGAATGGAATAGATGGTCAAAAATGTTGTCTTATATTCATAAAAAATGGCATGTTCTGTTTCATACACCTCATACCAGTTAACGTGTTACCACATATGTAACTTTGTAAGTGTGTTAATTTTGTATGGCTGACAAGTAGTTTTGTCTAGATATGGGTCCTATTTTTTTTATAAATTATCTAACACTGTTGGCATTAAGACCTACCTACTCCACCAGGTGAAATAATAGCTTGAGGGTCATCCATGTCAAATGCCGCCATGTTTCCGATAGCGAAACCATAACCTGAGTGGATGTCAGGCAGACCAATGGAGCTCTAAAAAGTTTTAAAAAAACAATAAAGAAAATATAAGTAAAAGTTGAAGTGAAAATTAAAAATAAAATCCTGACAGATTTCATCTTGCTATTAGTATTGGCTGTCTATAAGAACAAGCAGAACCAAAGTATATTGCACTGGCCATTCAATAATGAGGTACCAATGAATGTATGACAGCTATGGCATATAGGTGTAACTGTATTTCTCTCTTCACCACAGATTTTTACTAAAACTATAAAACTGCGACATCTATACTAAGTGGAAGTGGTGCAGCCAGGTAAGTTTTCGGTTCTCAAGCGAAAAGCCCCCAACTAAAAACGTTTTTTAACCACTTCACTTATTTCTGGCTGTGCGACTGTCTATGCCAATTCATTATCATAAATTTTCTAACTATATGTCAATTTTTACCTTAACAATACCAGGCAGGGCAGCAACATTAGCAATCTGTTTTACTCCTGGTAAAAATCCACCCGTGGAACCCTGGCACGAATGACGAAGCTCTTCCAACATTAAGTTTTCTAGATGTTTGTTTACGAAAAACTCTCCTTCAACCTGGAAAGGAAATTTTTTTAAATAATTGGAAATCCATAGGCCGGTACTATCTGCAGGATTTGATTTAAAAAACTAACCTTCATGTTCGGCACAAAACCTTTGGCAATTTTCCAGCTGTATGGAGTTTGGCGGTGCAAGAACTCCATTTCTTCATCAAATGTTCGTGGCATCTTATTTGATGTTAAATTCGCTTGTTATGGGATAGAACTACGAGTACGACGCTGTGTAGACGATCAAATGAAATTAAATACCGCCCGCTTGATTTAAAGGCCACGAACAATTGTAGTAAGACTGGTGCAACTGTAAACATTGTGATTACACCACCACATGTAAGGGACCATATAAAAGGGGCGGTCCGCCATGTTTGGTCTATATTTGCTGTCGTTTTGGTGCTGCAAAATGTATAAATAAAATTTAACTTTATCATTTTGTATAAGAATACTTTTTATTAATGATAAACAAATTATATATATACATTTTGCAATAAACCTAACGAAATACATTCTGTCAAAAACATGTTCTCAACTAATTTTTAATCATTTTTTCTGGGACTTCCCCGTTAGCAGGGGGATAGTTTTTCCTTTTTATAGTCTTGTTTTTGGTTGGCATAGACTTGAATAAAAATGTTAAGGATTGAATCTTCTGATGTTATTCCTGCACGCATTGATAGCTCTAATCAAGACGCATTTCAGGGACGTAACTTTACCCTGGTGAAACCGAGGTAATACTCTTATGTTAGTACATTATATAGCGTGCAAATACTGGCAATAAAAAGTTAGCTAATTCCTAATTCAGTTCCTCTGATGTCAAGTGTTATTAAATATATCTCCTATTTAACAGTTACATTATTTTGGTGCTAGTGATGGATCTTTCCCACAACATTATTTGCTAACCACTAACCCCTATAACCACTAACCCCAATAACCATTAACCCCTAACCACCAACCTGTAACACTTTTCACCAGCCTATTCTGCTATCTACCGGAGGATTCTTCACTGCTGCCAATTTACCTTCCTTCCTTTTGTTTTTTAATAGATAAATACAAATTTATGTTATTTTTCCGCACAGATGGGTTGATGATAGCCAAGCAAGTTCTTGCAAGTTGTGTCATAACAAGTTCAATCAAATCAGAAGACGCCATCATTGCAGGTATATTTAAAGGAGCTATTGTTTTTGAATATGCCAAATGTGGCCTAAATCCTAAGTCCTCACCTATATATAGAAATGTAATTATTTTACTTTAAATGTGAATTATCAAATATATATATGTTTTACAACTTTATTTATATTTCTGTTGCTCAACCACCTTTAGCTTATTATAGTACTGTGTGGTAAGATGGAACTTACAAACAAATAACAACGGTCTATGGGAGTCACGAGGATACAGTTTTATAATACTTTGAATGCTTTTTTGTTTACTACAATATGGGATGAGAAATTCTAATGAAAAAGTGTCCCATTTTCCCCTACCCTACTATATTACCAACTACGTAAGATTTTAACATGTTCAGGTCCTGTGGTCTTGTCTTATGCAACAAATGTTGTTCTGAGAAGCTACCACTTCCACAGTTTGGATCCCAATTAGCTGACCGTGTGTGTTCTGCATGTTTTCCAATAGCATCATGTGTTACTATGTCTTATTCACCGCAGCAGGTAAGAATTTATAAAAAAAAATTATGGCAGAGTACAAACATTAAAAAAAAGTTATATATATTTCTAAAATTTAACAGCAGAATACAAAAATTTTACTTACATTATTATCACATACGCCTTTTACAAATGCAGGAATAGTTTGAGCTGAGGTGTTGCATCAGTAATAGCTAAATCATTGGTTATTTAACACTATTGCCGTAACCATAGACCAGAGAAATAAAGTAAAACTAAACTAATGAATATCGGTATATATTATTTCTGGGTTTAGGGCTGTATACTTCTAGTTTTAGTGCCAGACCTAGCACTTTTGCAAATTTAATGTTTTTATTGTGTTTTTTTTTAAGCTGAAAATCAGACAACGCTGTTAAAGTTTTACATTTACAAAGTTACTTCAAACCTTTTTGCATAAAATTGACTATAAAATAACTTTTGCTGGAATTTTTGTTCTTTACAGATTACCTGATAATTATATATTTATTTATTTTTTGAGGAATTTCGACTCCAAGCAGCGCTCTCTCTTTCCACCTTGTGTCGGGACAAACCAGCACCAGTTGTGGCTCTAGGTGGCGCTCACATGCTCGTCAACTTAGCAAAGTTAACTCAGCATTCGAATGTAGATATAATGGTATGTAATTATGTATATCACATCATAGCACAGTGGTTAGCAAGTATGCCTAGAACCTAGAGGTTATTGGCAAGGCTAGTCACTACTACTATTTCAGCCCTACATGTATTTTAGCATTATAAATGTATGAATGAATGTAGCTTCTATAAATGTAAAAATATATGTAATTTATTAACCCTCATGTGCCGTGGCAACAGCAGTCTTTATAACACGGTTGTTCTGTTTCATACAGTGCCAAAGATGTATTGGAAAATAGTTTGGACCAATAGTTCTAAAAACTTTTTTCTTCTAGTAGGCTATGAGAACTTTAGCAGAGAAAAATCAGTTAACCATTTTTTCCCAAGAGTATTTTGTTATAAATGCATAAACACAGACAATTTTTACTAAATATCGCAATAAAAGCAAAATGCAAAAAATGATAACAATAAAACTTTTATTGTTATTTCTGACAGTATTTTTATTTTTCTAGGCTCATATATCATCTGCCATACACACACTACTAATGCATACTGACTTGGTGGAATGGTTTGTTTCTATTGGTGTTTTAAATGCCCTCTCTGTAATGCTGGGTGTACCTTCCTCTGCTGTTGCATTGAAACAGTACACTGTACTAACAGAGAGTCTAAACTCACTGAGAACCATCGCAAAGGCAAATGATTCACTTAAATTGAAAGGTACATTAAGTAAACAAATAATTTTTTTTTCCCTTGGTCTTAATAACGAAGATCGAAAAAATTTACTGAAGTGAAAATACCTTAACTTATCTTAAGTATTTTTTCTAAATATCCAATGTCCAATAAATTCAGTTATAAAGAGTAGATCACAATCACACAGAACAAATACTACAAAAATATGTACTTCAATTTAACCTATGTGTTTATTCACATATTGTAAAAAAAAACATAAAAAAATCCTCTTTTACTTATAGTTGCAGAAAATGCCTGTTTGTCTGCATCCCTACAGCTCTGCTCGCGGCAGGACCCCAGCATTTCATTAGTTGCTGCAACAGTTGTATCACTGATTGCGCAATACCAACCAACCCATGGCCACATCTTAGCAGTTCCAAACGTCCTGCGAACCATTATACTGAAGATTTCAAACTCAGAAGAGGAACAGGTGAATTTTATAACCCAAATTATGGTGAAAAAAATAGTGATATGTATATAAGCGCATGTGTTACACTTTCAGCGTGAGTTTATACCATGTTATCAGTCTTGACAGATTTTTTTAACCTTGTGCAGATTACAGAGCAAATGCTAAAAATATTGGAAGTTTTGTCTAAAGGAAATGATGAAATAAAGCACAGGTAATTAGGGGTTTATTTTTATTAATAAATGTAACTTATTCATTCTGGCCTAATGGGACAACTTTTTTTAATAAATGTATATTCATTTAAACAACCCCTAAATGGCCACTGTGTTGAAGCATTTGCAGTAAGAGTCTTGCCCAAGAATATGTGAGCTAACCATTGTGCCTACAATGTCATACTATTGTAAAATTGTAATTTTTTTTGGTTAAATGTGTTTATATTTATTCATTGCACCTTAAGGCAGGGTTTTACTTGACTTTTTTAGTGCTGTGGCAATGTTGGTTAGCGTGTCTGCCTCAAACCCAGAGGTAATGGGTTCAAGGCTCTTCGCTGCTATTATTGTGGGCGTTGTTGTGGGTGCCTTTGACAAGACACTTAAACTGAAATTGCTTCAACCCAGTGGTCACAAATGGGTTGTCTATATTGTCAGCAATCAGTCATAAAAACTACATATATCTATATTAAAACTTATTTTGTTGAAATAGCATTACATCAGAGGATGCTGCATGTGGAAGCCTGCTGGCTAAAGTGTTTCAAACGAACCCGAAAAATCTTCAAATTTATGTGAACACAGCTAGCACTGTGGGGAATCTTGCAACAAACAGTATTGACCAGGTTGGTAGTGTAATTTGTAGTATTGACAATGTTGGCAGTATTGAAAGTGTTAGCAGTAAAGTGGTAGTATTGACACTGTTCAAAGTGCAGTTGGTAGTATTGACAAGGTTGGCAGTGCAATTATTAGTATTGACAAGGTTGGCAGTGCAATTATTAGTGTTGAAAGTGTTAGCAGTGCAATTGGTAATATTGGCAGAGTTACAGGTGGTATTGACTAAATTTATAATTTTTTTTTCATTTAAATAAATGTAAATATGCTTTTAACTGTAAGCAAGTTTCAACAACTGTTGTTTTGTTGCTATATTATGTCTTTTCTTTTACCTTTTTTAATTTTCTTAATCTAAGAGACAAATAAAGTTTTTATTGTTTTTATTCCTAATTTTATAGGTGTTGCTACAATCTAGCTTTAATGCAGTACTGAGTGCATTGAACAGAAGTTTTCCTAACTATGTAACTTATGAGCTTATCAGAGCTGCTGCAAATTTTGCTTATCATCAATGCAACTCACAATTTCTGGTTTGTACTGACTGACTGGAATATGAAATACTTTGTTTATATATATATAGTTTTTACAGGCTACAGAGTATATATGTATGGGTACTTATAAATAAATGTAATTTACTTTATCTTTGCGTGGCTGGAAAAGCTGATAGATGTTTTGCCAAATGATGCATATGCCCACATCGGTGGCAGTGATGAGCCTTCAACTCCTAACCCTTGGGTTAGAGGCAGGCGTGTTAACCACTGTGTCACAGTGACAGATTTTGTATTACAAAACTCTTAACAATGTAGTATTACTATATACCCTCACAATTTGTGCGCATGTTCCAAAGCATGTTTACACATACTGTACAACAGCTAAAATGTTACAAATTACAATAATTTTTGGTCAGGTAATTAATGCTCCAACCCAGTGGTCATTAATGGGTTGTCTAAATTATTAACCTCACAAAAAAATCCCCCAAAATATAATCACCCACAAAGTAACATACTTGCCGACACGTAAGCTAGCACTAGGTGTATAAACCAGAACACCTGTGTTCTAATGACTGTCGTTTTTTGCCCGCGCGAGAATAAGGTAAGTTACATTCATTCATTTAATTTGAAATTATTTAAAAAGATTCATTTTTTGTATTATTTTAAATCTGTAAATTTCAGATCCAAAACTTCAGTACTGTTGTAAAGTTGTTAAACCATAGCAATGCCTCGATACAAAATGAAACTTTTCGCTGTCTTTTTAACTTGTTTTCAAACCGAAGCATGGACACCATTCAGTTATTAAGCAGGTACAGTTTGACATATAGATTTAGTTGGTTTTAACATCTTAAAATAAATTTAAAGTATATATATATACTTAATGTTTGGTGTAAATTAGCGTAAGTTTTATGTATTTCTTGTAATTCGAAAATGTAATTAACCTTAGCAAGAAGAGAATGAAAGTAGCCAAAAAACAATTGCCTTTAAAACTAACTTTTGATAAAAAAGCTTATTTTTAAAAATTTATTAATAAAAAAATGTGACCGTTTTAACAATAATGTGTAGAGCTAATATTTTCCTTTAAAATTGTCAGTTAATAGTTTAAACAATTTTTTCCAAAATACGCCAATTTCACTAACAATAAAATAGTCTTTTTCCAATATTCAAATACATTTTGCTTAATACAAGAACCCACCCATAGAAATGGGGTGGAAAGTTTTCTAACCAGATTTTCTGAGCAAAGCGCTTTAATGGAAAACACCAAGAATTTTCTGAACTCCACAAAGTCCAACTATGCATAGAGGAATGGTAGTCTGTACAAAATATTTCCTAATTTGTTTTTATCATAATAATTTAGTATTACAAACGCAATTTTAAATCAATGCTGCAATTTTATTTGATATTTTTTAAATTGTAGGGTGGGAAAAGATGGGACACCTTTTTGTTCTATTTTCTCGCCTCATTTGATAGTAAACAAAGAATATTCAGAGAATCATTAAACCGTATCCTCACGGCTCCCATAAACTGTTGTTAAATGTTTGAACCACGATCCAGATATTTGTATATTATGTGATTCAGGTGTCCCATTTTCCCCCCAGTACTATACTAACAGTAGCAAAAGAGCAGTCGTTTTTGTTACAATTTTTTTCCAGTGCAATATAGTGTTTTTTAAATAAATGTGCAATTAATTTTTCTATTTTTCATGCCTTTGAAGGGTGTTTTATTTGCTGGTTATCGCCAAACGTCATACCTATATTTCTGTGAATAAAACGATCATTCATGACAAAAACAATACTGGCTCCTGGCAGCTGGACAAAATCAATTTGAAGTTTTCTGTTCTATGTCACTTATTTGTCCTCTCGTGACGGAAAACCTTTATGGTTGATGTGTCGCCGACTTCCAAATCATGTTGTATACTTGTGTATTTTTGAATTTTTAGCAATTCGTTCGTGATTGAGGTTTAACCATTTTTGTTGAAGCAATGAGCACCAAATGTCTTAGTACCACGTAATTGTAGTAGCGTCGAGTTCTTCTGTTATTTAAGCCTACGACTGTTTTTTTTGTACAATTTGGCATTTACGTAAATTACATACAGCGGATTATATAGTTCTGGCGGCTTTACGCGCATACTGTACTGCCAAGGAATAATGTTTATGAATTGAAAATTGGTTGGTGCAGTGCTTCTCAAACTGCGTCGTTTTTAAGGTGGGGCACGCAGTAGGCCTTGTCGTATTTTTGAAGCAAGCTCTTTTACCGAACTTATCAAAAGGCGTGGCAAAAAACAGTTTAGAAACCACTGGGCTACAGTTCCCAATCATGTTTTTTACAGTATATCCTCGTGTAGGGGCAACGACAGTCGTTAAAATACGGGTGGTTTGTTTCGATCCCGCTTACAAGTTATCACGTAACTTTGTGTGGGCTATTTATTCTTGGAATTTTTTAATTTTGTAAAACGAACTACGATATAAACTGGTCTTCTGCTAGCAGTGCTGTACTACGATATAAACTGGTCTTCTGCTAGCAGTTAACGTCCAGTAAAAATATATACTGTTCTAGCGCAATAGCGGTATTGATTTTTTAGGTGTCTTCTAAAAACAGCGAGAAACAACGTTATCAAACGAATATTGACCTTTATTCTGTGCTCAGTAAATAAAAGCACTCGTAATATTTCGAAACCCAGAAGGTTTCACGTCAGAAAATGCAGGTTAAAGTCCGAGCACTTAAATTACGAATTCACTCGATTAAAAATCGGCAAACAAAATGGCTACCACGTCGTTTTGTATACTACAATATTCACTGTAGGTAAAAAGTCGATATTGTCTAAATACTGCAGATCTAGAACTAATTTAAACGGTATTACGTAACAGTAACACTATAGTCGGGGTAATTAATGCGAGGCCATTAGTACGAAAAATCTATATAGATATATAAGCAATTCGTAAGGCACTCTTGTCACAACTTAAACAGTAAAGACCAACGTAATATATAAGTAAATGGCGTATAAAAAAACCGCTTAATAAAAACTAAAAATCGGTAAAATAAAGTGTTTTTTTTTATCAGTAAAATGGCAAATTACTTGTATATTACGTTATGCCTAGTATAGAAACAACAGCAAAAATAGAACGTGTATACATTTGCATTGTTAGTTCACAACAATAAAACAATAGACTTGTACGTTTACTGCTGAAATTGCTGCATTACGTCGCCGGAGTGGATTCTTTTGATATCGGAAGGTCCGAAAACGGGGCACAGAAATAGATCAGATATGCTTTGAGAGGATACAGCTCTCAGCGTCAATAGGCTTAGAGAAATTTGTGTACTCCGGACATTGCCACAGTTAGGAGAAACGAAATCGGTAACAAATCCACCTGAAAAACAAGTTGTTGACAAGCTTTTCGTGCTAGTAAGTTGCCTAAACGAAGTCCAATTAGAGAAAAACAAAAACAACAGTGTCTGTGTGTTCAGTCAAATAATTTAAAACTGCTGCGCCTGTCAAACCGCAATGAGTAGGCATATTTTTTACTCACGCGCACGTAGGCAATTTTTGTAGTCGTTTACTGGAACTTTGTTTTTTTATCGGAAATTTTATGGAATGTACATTTATCTTGAAAACTATAAAAAAAAAACTTGCAAAGTCGTTAGTTTTACGGTCGTTTTGTTTTATTAATGATCGTCACTTTTTATTAGTTTGTCCTTCATTTAATTGCGCAATATAATGTGGCAAGTTGGAATTTATACGACTTCTGTACAATGGTATAGATATAGCATAAAGGCACGAATTTTAGAAAACAGAATGAGTCATCGTATTTGTTCTCAGGTGGCTTTTTATAAACTGGCCTTGAAAATAGAACTGTCGTATTTGGGAGCAACGTTCGGCCTTGGGTCGCGCTCTCGCATATCCTGTAAGTCAGGGTCGGTATCTTCGTATACAATACATGTTGGACGCTTCCTTGTAAATGGTTAACTACATTAGTGTTTGTCGACCTATATGAGTCCATGAACTCAGGTCAGCTCGCCAAAACGGTAAGATTAAGTCCATACTTACACTTTAGCCTTATCTTTTATAAAACTATTTATGCCAAATTACTTTGATAACACTTTCTACATATGGTAACTGAAATTTTCCGTCCCTGCAAAAATTTAATGTCTTGAAAAACGAAGGGCAGGGCATCAGAGGTCACTGACTTGTTCACCATAAACGCGCCACAAATGTGTACACACCATAATCGAAGGTTATGAGAATCGGTATCCTGAGTTTCCCGTACTAAGCACGTTTACTCTTGTTGAACTTTATACGCTCTCTAGGCCTTGTAAGAATCAACGGTTTATTGAAGGTAGCCATTTTGAACGTTGTATTTTATGCCAACTATGGTTAATTGAGTTTGCCTATGCGGTTGCAAACGCAAACGATCGGTTGGTTTTAATACTTTGACCCCAAATTCAGGAGGATTTCACGGGAACGTTATACAACCAAGTGTTTATACATTAAATACCACACAAGGTTCAACGACCGGGCCAGAAAATGATAGTGATAAAAAGCGCCCACAATGGTAGCAGCATCGATCACCGAACTCTGTACCCTTCGGTCACGATAAAACCATCCTGCTACCGGGCAACCACGTTGGGTTCGAGATACATAGGATAAGCATACGGTTGGACGCAAATAATTTACATGCAGTAGGGCAAGATGGGACATGTTTTTATTTTCTTATTCGAAGCTTCCCCAATGTAAAATAGCGTTGATTGTTCAAAATACGATTATGAAACATAGCATATTATGGGCTCAAGGTATCCCATCTTACCCCACAGTACTATATGTAGAAATGTATGGAATATAACCATTTAAACTTTTTACCTTTACTGCACAAAACTGCACCACGTAGATAATCGTACTCGAAGCTTGTCAAGTCCATATCCCTGCATCGTCGAACAAAGTCTCGTATTTTCAGGATGTCGCGCCTAGAACGCACGGAATCCATCGTCGTGTAGCGAGAAGCCAAGCTCTTTTCAATCGCCTCCATCGGAAAGCCATTCTGGGTGCAGAAAATCACAAAGATTTCGGCCCACAAGCTTTGAAAAAGCTCTTTACTCTTCCAACTGCCAGTTTCGCCAATCAATGGGATCGAATGAAAAAATTGAAATGTTCTTTGCAAATTTTCTCCCACAAAGCCAAACGCCTCTTCGGCGGGAGACAGGCTTAATTTGGCTGCACCTGGCTCGTAATTTTCTTTTGATTTAGCTTTGCTTTTGCATTTGCCCCCTTCGTTCGGTGATTGGAGCAGTTGTAGCAGAATGGGCGACTTCTTTCCCGAGGTTTCTGCCGCGAACGCCTCGCTCTCAATTCGTTCCATTTTTCTGTATGGTTGATGTCTCACGGCAACTTTTTGCTTTATTTTTGGGGAAGACGTGTTAAAGGCTTGTAACCCTAGCTTTGTCGGTGCTTTGTGGCCTCTGCTGATCACTGGCACATCGTCGTACAGTGGGGCGCCTGTATTAATATGGCAGGGGTACTGGAGCAGGGGTACAGGGGATATAAAATACATTCGAGGTGTCACTACTTCAGGGAAATCGTGCACAGGTCGTGGAATTAAGTCATGACAATGATTGGTTAATAGCATTTTGTCTGGAAAGTAGTATACAGAGAGTATTCTAAAAACGGTTCATTAATATAGTAGGGTGGGGGGAGACGAGACACTTTTAGCACATAATATCTAAATATCCTGATCGTTTTTTACACAATTAACAACGGTATGTAGGAGCCGTGAGGATACCGTTTTATAATTCTTCAAACATTCAGTGATCACTACCAAATTGGACGAAAAAATAGAATAAAAACGTGTCCTATCTTCTCCCATCCTACTATATTCTGCTCTTTTAAATCACCAGTGAAATATTAGTATTGACGACAAAAAACAAGAGTATTTTTGTAAAATTCTTATTAATATGAAAAGGGCCGTATAGCAACAAGAGATAAAATGACATTTACAATTGTTGGTATACCAAAATAGCTTTCAAACCTAAATTTTTATGTATGTGCTAATCGCATTCCTTACTATACTGTGTTGATCGGTTTAAAATTCAGAAGCCGCCTCAAACTTAATTGTTTTAACCGTACAAATAAAATGTACTTTCCGTAGTATATAAAGTATAGGGTCGAGAGAGATGGCACACCTTTTTTTATTTTCTTGTCCAATTTGCTAGTGAACTAAGAACATTCAAAGAATTATAAAACCGTATCCTCACGACTCCCATAGGCCGTTTTAAATTGTTTAAAACACAATCAGGATATTTATATATTTTGTGCTAAAGGTGTCCTATCTTCCCCCACCCCACTATATATAAAGTATAGGGTCGAGAGAGATGGCACACCTTTTTTTATTTTACTTTCCTGACCAATTTGCTAGTGAACAAAGAACATTTAAAGAATTATAAAACCGTCTCCTTGCGACTCCCATAGGCCGTTGTTGTTTGTTTAAAACACAATCAGGATATTTGGATATTATGTTCTGAAGGTGTCCCATCTTCCCCCACCCTACTAAATTCTGTTTTCTGACATGCTGACTGATGTAAAAAACATGCATCTGTTTAGGCTGCCCTTCTGTCGTAAATGGGTTGAATTAAAGGGCATTGTTGATCGGCGCTACGACTTACGGGAAAAAGGCAATTATGAGAAGAGACCTCTCGCTTTGTTTACCGAAATGATTACGATAGCCGGGGTTACGATAAATTTGCGAATCAACGTCAGAAACAAAATACTCATCGTCAATATTTGTTACAATCTGAGCTTTTCTTATTGAATTAATGTAATTCGTGTATCCTCACTTGGCGGAAAACGACAGGTATTAAAAGACGGAGGTCTTGTTTTAAACACTTCGTGTCGCTTACAAGTTATAACGTAGGTTACTTCGAACAGCTAAAAATGTGAACAAAATTGTTTAATCGTCAGAATAAAACATTCAACATTAAAACGTTTAACGCAATATCATTAAAGTCTTTACCGCACCCGTTGTAAGCATAGTCTTATGACTACTCGTAACGAAACAGCGTAGCAGACCACAGTCAAAAAAAGAAGTGATAATTTAAAAGTCCGGTGGCCAAGGGGTGGCGCTAAACAGTGAGTATGCAATAATTGTAGAGATTAACAACTGGCTTTTATTTTATAAGCTTATTCTGGACTGTTAAAGTTAACCTATTAGTTTTAGTTTTAGTTTCTTTATTGTTTGCCTAAAAGAATTTTCTATATGCGCATTTCTGTAAATGGTTGTATATATGCGTGAACGCAATGATTATGTTTCTGTTTTGTTCTGAATGATTTGAACTTCAATTACTATGACTCGACACAAATAAAAGAAACATTTTGATATTTATTTTTGTGCTGCTTTTATTTGCATTATTCGTGCACAGAGCAATTTGATTCCATCACTTATCCAGTGACGTGGCCATCTGTAAAGGGATATTGTTTATTTGTCATGTATACCAGCTGTATTAATGCGGCAAGCCATATAGACAAGGCAATATTTTACTTAAAGTATTTATGAATAAATATTTTATACTTACTGGGGCAGTATCTGAAGGGTGATGCGCAAACGTATTTGGTTCCTTTGCCGTAACCTTTACTGCAGGAGAAGCTTGGGCTTGTGCAAGTGAATGAAACAGCTGTAAAAAAATCAAAGATAAAAAAGTTAGAAATGTAATAGTAAAGAAATAAATGTAACCAGCAATATTAAACAAGTTACCTGGGGGATTAGCATCCACAGCAACGATCACAAGACACATCATAGCGAGCATTAAGATAACCTTCATTGTAAAGCTATAGTGTTTACCTGCAACAAATAACAACGGATCGATTATACTCTAAAAGAGCCAAAGATATTTGTCTATACAATCCTTTCAAGCAACCTAATGGCCAACTGTGAATTGTTAGTCTCAGCCTCGCTTAATAAAGGCTTGATCCAGGAAGCAGACATATTCGTTTCGAAATTTTCGGTGTAATGCCAGTATAGTCGGTTTCTGCGGAGCCGTTTCAAAAACTTCGTTCTTGAAAACGAAAGAAATGCAATCGCGTTTGTGCAAACCGTTGGTGCAAACGAGACTTGTAAGTATAAGATACATAAATATATTTACCTGCCATTACTGTTTTGCATTTTAAAATGTATGGCGTCGGTTTTACAGCAATAACAGCAATTTTGCTAAAATTCCGACTTCAAAAATAATTTTTAAATTTGTTTGTTCGTGTTTTTTATTACATCATTTGCTTTTTCGGTAGTTTTGTATATTGTTGTAGGCTATACATATGAAATTATGAAGTTTGTCCATAATGCATGTGTAGATTTTCCTTCTTCACACGGTTAGTCAGAACAGAGAGTAAATTTACCCAATCACTGGCGATATTGCATCAGCGTTTCAGATCCCAACGCTGATTGGACGATCCGCGCAGACAGAGCAGGAAAGAACGAAAGAGCAAATCTGGGAAATACAGCTTGAGTTCTTTGAAAGTTTGGGTTTTTCTGCTTCTAAACAGATATGTTGTGTATACGGATTGCTAGATTTGCTTCAGCAGACTTTATTATTTCTATTAGAATTAACAATTGATAAAGCATTTGTACGTACCAGTCAACTGGTGAAGCTTGAATTGCCCATTTGAAATAAACACTACTATAATTTTGAACGGACTTTAACGCAGACGTGTATTTCTCATTAATATATAAATAACTATTAATATATACTCATGTCGTTGACTTGAACCACACCATTTTCCACTGATGTTGTATCCCAGCAGTTATTTTCTTGGACAATTAACAACGGTGTATGGGAGTCGTGAGAATATGATTTTATATTTTGTTTACTGGAATGAAAAAATGGAATAAAACTCGTCCCATCTTCCCCTAAACTACTGTATAGTAGGGTGGGGGAAGATGGGACGCCATTTTTATTCTATTTTCTGGTCCTATTTGGAAGTAAATAAAGAACCGTTAAAGAATTATAAAACCGTATTCTCACGACTCCCATTGACCGTTGTTAATTGTTTAAAATACCATAAGGATATTTGGATATTATGTGCTAAAGATGTCCCAACGTACCCCACCCTACTATATAATCTATACGTGGTGTAATCGAAAGGGATCCAAATATTATGCTGGTGGCACCAGTAGAAAGTGTCGCAAGTTGGCGCTATCTATCTATCTGAACAATCAACTTTGATTGCTTAGCTGAGAAGAGTAAACGTGACTATTAAACAAACTGCCGATTACTCTTCTATGCGTTAATACTTCTATTTCCGCTCGCAAGTCAACTCGGTTCAGTTTGTAAGCGAAGCTGATACATATGGCCTATACGTGTGCCAGCATAGAGGTGCGCGTTTCAGGTTGCATGTTTAATGATATTGCATTTAAACTGTGGGGTGAAAAAGGTACCTTACGTCTGCCTGGCGTTAATACTATTAAGGATGCCTGGCACATTGCTAAAAGTTTCAAATGGGAAATGTGCGGTGAAAAAGGATATTTTGTCTAAGTCATTGGTATGAGTTAATTCTTTACATACCAATAAGAAATACACGTCTGCGTTAAAGTCAGTATAAATTATAGTTGTGTTTATTGCAAATGGACAATTCAAGAGTTATCAATTCATATAAAAAACATGTCTGTTTGGAAGAAGCAGAAAATGTCAAGCCTTCAACGAACTTAAACTTCATTTCCCAGATTTTCTCTTTCGCTCTTTCCTGCTCTGTCTGCGCGGATCGTCCAATCAGCGTTGGATCTGAAACGATGATGAAATACCGCTAGTTATTGGTAAACGTAAAACTCCTTGTCCTGCCTAATCGTGCGAAGAAGAAAAATCTACACCAGCATTATGAACAAACCGTATAATTTTATATGTATAGCCTACAACAATATACAAAACTACCGAAAAAGCAAACGATGTATTAAAAATAACACAAACAAACATATTCAAAAAAGTATGATTCTTGATTCGTAAACAGGTGATATTCTCCACGATCGGTGTTAACACTGTACAGTTTCAAATGCAAGTTTGTGGCGCCATTTTAGCAATATTGCTGTCATTGATGTAAAATCGACGCTATACTTTTTAAAATACATAACAGTAATAGCAGGTAAATACATATTCTCTCTATGCGGAATCAGTATAATCTTCTTTCAAAGCGTATGTATTTATTTATCTTATACTTACAAGTCTCGTTTGCACCAACGGTTTGCACAAACGCGATTGCATTTCTTTCGTTTTCAAGAAAGAAGTTTTTCAAACAGCTCCGCAGAAACCGACTATACTGGCATTACACCGAAAATTTGAAAATGAATATGTCTGCTTCCTGGATCAAGCCTTTATTAAGCGAGGCTGAGACTAACAATTCACAGTTTGCCATTGAGTGGCTTGAAAGAATTGTATAGACAAATATTTCTGGCTCTTTTAGAGTATAATCGATCCGTTGTTATTTGTTGCAGGTAAACACTATAGCTTTAAAATGAAGGTTATCTTAATGCTCGCTATGATGTGTCTTGTGATCGTTGCTGTGGATGCTAACCCCCCAGGTAACTTGTTTAATATTGCTGGTTACATTTATTTCTTTACTATTACATTTCTAACTTTTTTATCTTTGATTTTTTTAACAGCTGTTTCATTCACATGCACAAGCCCAAGCTTCTCCTGCAGTAAAGGTTACGGCAAAGGAACCAAATACGTTTGCGCATCACCCTTCAGATACTGCCCCAGTAAGTATAAAATATTTATTCATAAATACTTTAAATAAAATACTGCCATGTCTATATGGCTTGCCGCATTAATACAGCTGGTATACTTGACAAATAAACAATATCCCTTTACAGATGGCCACGTCACTGGATAAGTGATGGAATCAAATTGCTCTGTGCACGAATAATGCAAATAAAAGCAGCACAAAAATAAATATCAAAATGTTTCTTTATTTAAGTCGAGTCACAGTAATTGAAATTCAAATCATTCAGAACAAAACAGAAACATAATCAATGCGTCCACGCATATACGCCTATGAATATAGAAAAAAACGAGCATGAATATAGAAAACTTTCAAGAAAAATTAGTAAAAACTAAAGCTAGAATTAACCGGTTAGCTTTAGAACTTTAACAATCCATTAAAAGCTAATGAAGTAAAAGCAAGTTGGTGTCTTATCCAGTTGTTGCATACTGACTGTCTAGCGCCACCACTTGGCTTCCGAACTTTTGGGTTTGCTATATTGTTTCTTGTAGCTGTGTTAAATACTGTTCTTACAGCTCGCGCGGTAGAGACGTTATTCTTATTGCGTTTAACGTTTTGATGTTAAATGTTTTATTTGGGCGACTGAATATGGCTATTTTCAACTTTGTACACTTTTGGCAATACAGAAAAAATAACTACCCCAATTCTAGCCTATAGTTCGTAAAAGGATCGTCTAAAAAGTCAAAGGTGGCAGTGCGATAAGTTTAAAATTTTAAAGAAAATCACTAATACAGTATTAAATAATGTGGTGTAAATCGGTACGGGATCTAAATTTATCTATATAGTTTGGGAAGACGGGACACCTTTAGCACATAATCCCAATATCCTGATCGTGTTTTAAATAATTAAGAATTAACAACGGTCTGTTAGAGTCGTGAAGATACGTTTTTAAAATTCTTTGAATGTTCTATGTTTACTACTAATTGGACGAGAAAATAGAATGTATTTGTGCTGCAGGAAGCACAGTCAACTGCTATACGTGTGTAATCGCATAAGCTCTCCGGGAAAGCACACGTATTTATAGTACATTTAGCCACTAGTAAACTCTTGCTTTTCTAGTTATTCCAATCTGTTCTAACATACCATCCGAACTATATTTACTGCGTCCTTTGATTTTGAGTTTTAACGCTTTGCATTGCATTTGTTTTAATACTTTTTAATACTTTTAAATGTAACTTTCGAAAGTGGGGGTTGACTTAAGTGTCGCACGTATGAGTAGCTAGTTATTCTACCTTTAACTCAATCATTAGTTCATAATCAGTCACAAAAGAATAAAAAGCATGGACAGTGGCCGCTAAAATTGCCGTTTTGTTTCTTTTTCGACTAGTAATATACGGTTTTTGTGTTTTCGATTCTTTGTCGGGAGATTCCCGCAATTTAGCAAACATATTTTTTGTTTTGGTTTAGAATTTTGTGGTGCAACTTTTGTGTACAAGCTAATACGACGTCAACCCGTTTTGTTTATGTACATAGTACCTGCCTAATGTGCCATCTGTGTACAGTGTGTTTCGTGTAAAATTCAAGAGAAATATCGGCCCTGCAGCCAAGGTAATATAAATGAAATGAAAACACTCCGGTTTCTAAAATATAAATAATTAACGCGGCGATTTTTTTCTTATAGGTTGCTGCATGTGTTTCTTATAATATACATGAAATATTCATTGTGCGCTTAAGAAGACGCAGTTGTTCTGTGCTTCGTCTTTTATACTAAACTTCAGGTAAAGAGCTAACTTATTAATATTATGTGTCTTGCATTTACAGTCAGTTAAACATAAAAATGTTTTGGATTTGCCATATATTTCACTTATTTAGCTGTTATGGGATGTGTGTAGATTTTATTTTTTTAATTTAACTGCTTAAGGGTCTATATAGCTTGGTATACAATATGTTTGTATATATATAAAAATCAAAGGTACTGGTAAATTATTTTCATGTGGCATTGTAGTAAAAACAAATAACAAAAAAGCTATATATTAAAAGTTATGAGTAAATGTATAGAGTAGCAGGTGATTTTTTTTCTAACTCTAAAGCTTATTATATATATTATATATATACATATATTATTTTTTTTACCACAGGCAGCTTGTCTTTATTACTGACTCCTTTTCTAGCCATGACTGAGAAAAAACATCTGATTGAATTGAAGACCATTGGCCCCTATATTATCCATGATTTTGTGGAGCAGGGCAACGTAGGAGCTATCAGAGATGTGCTTTCAAAACACCACGATTTCGTTGATCAGAAAAATGACGCCGGTTTAACTGCCCTGCATTTAGCATGCAAACGTGGGCATGAAGAAATTGTGACCACTTTAATTGAGCATGGGTATAGTGCAATGGTAAAGGACAATGATGACTTTACTGCATTGACGTATGCTTGCAGGGGAGGCCACCTTGCCTGTGTGATGGTTTTAATGCAGTTTAGACCTAATATTGAACAAGCTGATGTGAATGGTTGGACTTGTCTCATGTGGGCTGTGTATAAAGGCCACCCTGAAGTTGTAAGACACCTCTTGCAAGAAGGGGCAAATGTACATGTCAGTGTCTCATACAACATGACCTGCCTGCTGTGGGCTGCTGGGCGAGGCTTTTTGGATATTGTTAAAATGCTCCTAATTAAAGGTGCGAAGGTAAACCATGCTGATAAGTTTGGAAGTACGGCACTGGTGTGGGCTTCTCGGCGCGGTTATTGTGACATAGTACAGTATTTGCTTAACAAAAAGGCTGACCCAAATCTAGTTGGCGCTAATGGATGCAGCAGTATAATTGTGGCCATGAAAGGTGGCCATGAGGCTTGTGTAAGAATTTTGCTGTCAAATTCAAGGCTTAATGTCAACCAAGCGGATAGAGAAGGCCAAACTACACTCAGTTACGCAACTAAATCTGGTACAGATGAAATAGTGAATGAATTACTGGAGCATGGGGCATATCTTAACATCACAGACAACCATGGAGATACGCCACTAATTAAAGCAGTGAAGCACACAAGGTTAAACACTGTGCGTGTATTACTGGCCAGATTCGCAGATGTAAATATACAAGGCAAAGAAGGAAAAACAGCTCTGCACATGGCTTGTACAATGGGCTCTAATGCAATTGTACAGGAGATTTTAAACTGCTCACCAGAATTGGAAATACAGAATGAAACGCGCGAAACTGCCCTTGTATGTGCTATCAAGCAGGGCAACTTTTTGATCAGTGAAATGCTAGTTAACCATGGTGCAGATGCGGGGGCACGTGATGCAAATCATGACACCACACTCCACCTTGCCCTAAAGCTCAACAACATTCAACTAATCGAATTACTGCTAAGAGACCCAAAGAACGGAAAACTGCTATACCAACCAAACAAGCTAGGTGAAACACCATATGATATAGACGCTGCTAGCAGCAACCATTTGCTTTCACAGATTTTTGGATCAAAGGGTTTTTCTGCCTTTGCTGCTTCGAATAACATGCACTTTGATTTATACAGCTGCGCAGTAGCGGAAATGCTAACAGAGCCTTCGTTTGAAACTCCTATCTGTATTGGTTTGTACGCAAAGTGGGGCAGCGGAGTGTCTTTTGTTCTAGATAAAATAAAACAACAAATCAACCTCTTTACAAGTTTCTTACCCCACCAACCACTACAACTATCATGGGACATCTACTTTACCATTGTGTTCCTATCTGCATTTGCAGCCAGCATTTTTGCCTTTGCTTTTCACAACCGACTGATTGCAGGCTTGACAACATTCTTTGTGCTATTCGGAATCCCTTTCATATTCGGCATGTTCGTTTACATAGGAACTTCATCTTTTCAGTGGAAATGGGCTGTATCGTCAAACCATTACATGAAGAAAAAGTGGTCTTACTTCAAAACAATACAAATCCTTTTCTTCTACAGCAGCTACAAAAAATCCATGGGCAGAGTTCGGTTCATTTTTAACCCCACTTTAAAACTGTCATCTGTAAAAGAAGAAGACGTAGTGAATGACCAAGTGGCTTCCCTTACCTCTGTAATAGAAAACTCCTTGGGAAGTATAACCTTTCGAATAGCAAGAGGCCTTGAATTCAACCATAACAGTAGTGTAAAAGTCGCCCGGAAATTTTGCTGCGTTCCTGTTTATCTATGGGTAGTTTTCTCTCTACTCTGCATAAACGCTATCGTTCTTTTAGTCCTCTCACTTCATGGTCCTGCCCCTATGTATTCTGCATCTTACAACGCAACATCTGTTGGTTACACTGACCCAAGACATATATGTATCTTCTTATTGTCCTCAATCGTTGCTCTACTACTTCTAGCTGCAACACCCACTCTAATAAAGGTAATCAGCTCCTTACTGACCAACCCAAAGTCTCTTAGAGCCTCTAGGAGCCAAAAGTTACAAAGAAAAAGCATCCACAAACTATGCTCAGCGCTAAAAGCAGTAGATTTAATCACCAACACACAGTCAAGGATTTGCATTCTTGTAAATGGCTTGGAGTCCCACAACTGCAAACTCTTTCTGCGATTTTTCAACTCAAATCACCTTCTGTTTTGTGTACCACCTATCATTACTATTGTATGTATTGATAACAAACTGTTTAACATTGCCCTTGACAAATCATTTGAAGAGTTTGAAATCAATGGAAAAGACTGGCTTCAAACCGTGGTTCAATTGCCGGTATTTCTTTCGGAAAAACTGCGAAAAAAGAAGTTTTTTCAAACCCCTGATAGCGAAACTGACTCTGAGTTTAAATACAATCGTAACCGCCGTAAAAGCCACCTTAAAAAGTTTGACTTGGCAAGATGGATGTCATCGGACGACTGTTTTCAGCCTATTACGCCACAAATCTTAAGACGTATCACCGTAATACAGTCTCTGACTGCTCGCATGCTTCGTGCAAGAGGAAAGGATTTCTTATGGAGCAATTTATCTGCTTGGATAATCCTAACTGAAGTGTGGCCGTATACAGTCATGTGTTTGATATGCTACGTCGAAAAGGTTAAAGTAGCTCCTAGTAGACCATTAAAGTCTGTTTACTTTGAGTTAGCACAGCATTACCCACTTTCAAACAGTGTAGACAGTGGAGATGCTGAATCACTGCTGAATTATTTATCCTCCAAATGTTCTTCAATTCTGATCCAGGACATCATTAATTTCATTCCTGGAACAATAAATCTTGATCCTAAGCTGGAGGAACTTACTCCTAACTTCCACAACACAGGGAGTATGGTGTCCTCCGCTAGTAGTGTGAAACTCACGCTAAAAACCTCAGACTCGAACCTGAGTTCTGTAATGGCCGGAGCAAGCATGCCTTGTTCAGATTGGACAGTAGAAGACGTCTGCTACCATTGGAAATGCATTCCAGGCCTTGACAAGCGGAATTTGCTGAAATATGAGAAATTTATCACGACCAACAACTTCAATGGGCTGGTGCTCGTCTCCTGCGACGTGGGAGAACTCAAACAAGAACTGAATACCTCATTTGGTGATTGGTGCTTGATAAAGAAATTCCTTTTGTATCTCAAAGGGCGCACTGCTGCGCCGAGGGTGCTGGCTAAAACAGTATCATTTTCTTCAGCTACCGAAAACGAGGCGAAAGAAAGTGACACGGAACCGGTTAAAACTGGCTCTGAACCGCTTTTGCATTTGGGAACTTTGGCGAATAGTGACAGAGTTGCTTACAATGAAGCGTTCAAGGAATACCTGAAACTGCAGTGCCATAACTCGCAATCGACTTTGGACAACGAGCCGCGTACGACTGCACACAGTAATCAAACCATGGATGGTGAAAATGTGCCTTTGATGGCAAATCAATGTGATATCAATGGAAATGCTTGAAAATCATGCCTTTTTAAATAAAGTACATTATTGAGAATTGTAATTTTTCAGCAGTTGTATATTTTCTTTTATTAATTGTGTTTTCAGCTTCTGTATATTTTCTTTTACTAATTGCAATATGTATTGCAAATTTTTAATCTCCGTTTAGTACTACTGTGGGGGAAGATGGGACACCTTTAGTTCATAATATCCAAATAACCCGATTGTATTTTAAATAATTAACAACAATCTATAGGAGTTGTGAGAATGCAGTTTTATATTTCTTTAAATGTTCTTTGTTTACTACAAAATGGAACGAAAAAAAATTGAAAACGTGTCCCATCTTCCCCCACCCTACTATACTATGTATTTGCAAAAAATCTGTACATTGTTTCAAACTAATCATGTTATTTTAGTTATGCAAATGTTGCTTGTTTATGCTTTATGCTTTCAATGGTGCACTGACCAACACATAATTCTAAATTGTGGCGTTTGTATGTGATCAGCTTTGGTACTGTGTTTAATTATCACCGTTAGTTTGCTGTTTTGATTTTCTGACCAATTGCAATTTTTATGACTCTTATATTGCTTAAACATTCCGCATATCACGAATCATGAATATTTTTCACCGACACGAAATCACGAATGCTTTATCACAATGAAATTGTATAAAATTTACGAAACCGCTTTAAAATACGAATGTTTATTTTACTGTAAAGTTTATAAATATAAAACAGAGTTTACAGAACGATCATTAATAAGCCTGTATGTATGTGATCAAAATGGACAAGAATGGATTCTCATTTTTCCACTCCATGAACAACGTATAAGCTGTCCCATTTTACCCCACAGTATACTATATATACTACTGCATAATTTAATCACCTCAGAAGTAAAACATATACTTTTTCAAACCTTAGTTGGAGTATAAGGTGTGTGCATAAAAAGTTGGTAAGTGACTCTTTTAAAGTTTCGAAAACAACTTCATCCTACATTCTTTTTGTCAAGAGTTCCCACATCTGCGCAAAGGAAACTGCGGAAATTATCAAATCATATGTATGGCGAAGTGCAGCGTCAATCTAACAAACCATATGTTGCAGTGTGGAAGCCTATATCTATAGTATGGTTGGGTTAGACTAGTCTCTCTTTCAGAACGTTGTGTTGTATCCAACATTGCGTTGGTAATTGTCAGAAACGTGATTAGGAAATATGGGATGTTATGTGCTTATGGTACCCAAAGGTGTAATATTGTGAAGTAGGACAGAACATGTTTTTTTCGTTCCATTTGCTGGTGGTACAACGAACATTTATAGAATTATATATAACTATAGCCCCTCGACCGTAAAAGAGCGTTGTTAATTGGTAAAAACGAAAAAAAGCTTAATGTGCCAACCTATTCCAACTTACCCCACAGTACTATATTATTACTTCAGTAGCTTGTGACGAAACGACAATTACGAATAATGAAGTGTGCTGCTCTCATCTTGCTTTGCTGTGTTATGTTTCTTACCATTGATCTGAGTGCTTCATTTACGGCCAGACAAGTCAGCTTGAAGTAAATTCATTTATATATTATACAATTTTGCATACACTTAAATAAGAAAACGTTTAAAACTACGATTTTCCTTTTTCCAGAAATTTGGATGAACGCTTATTTGACGCCAAGGGGTTGCGGGAAATTGCAAGAGCGAATTTGGAAAACGATAGAATGGCATCACGCTCTTAAAACATTTTTAAATTACTGCTTTGGGAGTGAGCTAAACGTATTGGAACAGACTCCTGATGCGTATAATCATAAAATATTTGAGAAATAATAGTCATGTTATACATATATGCTTTAGTGTTAAATTGTACAGTCAATAACGATTGTCTTTGAGTGATATTTCAAAACTGCTCACCAAATTTTTACAAAATTAATTTACGGATGTATGTTAGAACTAATAATCAAAGTAAGAGTAACAGAACTCGAAATAAATAATACGGATGTCTAATTTAACCGTCACAGAAGTAAAGAGATGCATTCTGAAGCTGTGTGAATAAATAAAGTTAGTGTAACTTGTTTTAAGTTTTCATTCAATTTAGTATAGGGTATGCACACGGCTGCAACAATATGTTTGTTATAGTTGTACATGACGTTAGGTACGACAGGACCAGGATATTATTTGATGGTTTCCGCAGTTTAATTTGCGCAAATATAGATTTTGACTAGGACTTATTAAATATAACATTACGGGGTAAGATAGAATGTGTTTTCATTCTCAGTCCGGCGCTTTGGCAAAGTGGTAAGCACGCCTGCCTGTAACCCATAGGTAATGGGTTCAAGCCTCGTCGCTGCTACCATTGTGGGCGTATGTGTCCTTGGGCAAGACACCTATTGGCACTTGCTTCAACCCAGTGGTCACTAATAAGTTGTCCAAATTATCAGTCATACATAAAAAAATATAAAAATAATAATCAAACCGTATCCTCTCCACCCTAACAGACTTTTGGTAATCATTTAAACACGGCAAGGAGAATTGAATAATATGTGCTAAACATAAACATGTCCCATTTTACCCCACAGTACTACTGCATAATAGAATCGTCACAGAAGTAACACATGTACTTTCTCAAACCTTAGTTGGAGTATAAGGTGTGTGCATAAAAAAAGTTGGTAAGTATCTTGTTTAAAGTTTCGAAAACGACTTCATCCTACATTCTTCTTGTCAAGAGTTTCCACATCTGCGCAAAGGAAACTGCGGAAATTATCAAATCATTATGTATCACGATAAGTGCAAGCGTCAATCTAACATATCATATGTTGCAGTGTGGAAGCCTCTATCTATAGTATGGTTGGGTTAGACTGGTCTCTCTTTCAGAACGTTGTGTAATATATTGCATCCAACATTGCGTTGTTTATTGTCAGAAACGCGATTAGGAAATATGGAATGTTATGTGCTTATGGTACCCAAAGGCGTAATATTGTGAAGTAGGACAGAACATGTTTTTTTTTTTCGTTTCATTTGCTAGTGGTACAACGAACATTTATAGAATTATATATAACTATAGCCCCTTGACCGTAAAAGAGAGTTGTTAATTGGTAAAAACGCGATTAGATAATTGGTAAAAACGAAAAGAAACTTAATGTGCTAACCTATTCCAACTTACCCCACAGTACTGTATTATTACTTCAGTAGCTTGTGACGAAACAACAATTACGAATAATGAAGTGTGCTGCTCTTATCTTGCTTTGCTGTGTTATATTTCTCACCGTTGATCTGAGTGCTGCATTCACCGGCAGATATGTCAGCTTGAAGTAAATTCATTAATTTATTGAACAATTGTCCATACATTTAAACCAGAGACCAAATTATGATTTTTCTTTTTCTATAGGAAATTGGACGACCGCTTATTCGACGCCAAGGGGTTGCGGGAAATTGCTAGAGCGAATTTAGAAAACGATAGAATGGCATCACGCTCCTAAAATATTTTTAAATTATACCGCTTTGGGAGTGAGCTAAATGTATTGGAACAGACTCCCGATGCGTAAAATCATAAAATGTTTGAGAAATAAAAGTCATGATATATGCCTTAGTGTTGAATTGTACAGTCAATAACGATTGTCTTTGAGTGATATTTCAAAACTGCTCACCAAATTTTTACAACATTAATTTACGGATGCATGTTAGAACTAATAATCAAAGTAAGAGTAACAGAACTCGAAATAAATAATACGGATGTCTAATTTAACCGTCACAGAAGTAAAGAGATGATTCTGAAGCTGTGTGAATAAATAAAGTTAGTGTAACTTGTTTTAAGTTTTCATTCAATTTAGTATAGGGTATGCACATGGCTGCAACAATATGTTTGTTATAGTTGTACATGACGTTAGGCACGACAGGACCAGGATGTTATTTGATGGTTTCCGCAGTTTAATTTGCGCAAATATAGATTTTGACAAGGACTTATTAAATATAATATTACCGGGTAAGATAGAATGTGTTTTCATCCTCATTCCGGCGCTTTGGCGAAGTGGTAAGCACGCCTGCCTGTAACCCATAGGTAATGGGTTCAAGCCTCGTCGCTGCTACCATTGTGGGCGTATGTGTCCTTGGGCAAGACACCTATTGGCACGCTTCAACCCAGTGGTCACTAATAAGTTGTCCAAATTATCAGCAACACATAAAAAAAAATATAAAAATAATAATCAAACCGTATCCTCTCCACCCCAACAGACTTTTGGTAATCATTTAAACACGGCAAGGAGAATTGGATAATATGTGCTAAACATAAACATGTCCCATTTTACCCCACATTACTACTGCATAATAGAATCGTCACAGAAGTAACACATGTACTTTTTCAGAGCCTTAGTTAATTAAAGTACAAGGTGTGTGCATAAAAAAGTTGGTATAAGTATTTTGTTTAAAGTTTCGAAAACGACTTCATCCTACATTCTTCTTGTCAAGAGTTTCCACATCTGCGCAAAGGAAACTGCGGAAATTATCAAGTCATATGTATCACGATAAGTGCAGCGTCAATCTAACAAACCATATGTTGCAGTGTGGAAGCCTCTATCTATAGTATGGTTGGGTTAGACTAGTCTCTCTTTCAGAACGTTGTGTAATATATTGTATCCAACATTGCGTTGTTAATTGTCAGAAACGCGATTAGGAAATATGGGATGTTATGTGCTTATATGGTACCCAAAGGCGTAATATTGTGGAGTAGGACAGAACATGTTTTTTTTTCGTTTCATTTGCTAGTGGTACAACGAACATTTATAGAATTATATATAACTATAGCCCCTCGACCGTAAAAGAGCGTTGTTAATTGGTAAAAACGCGATTAGATAATTGGTAAAAACGAAAAAAACTTAATGTGCTAACCTATTCCAACTTACCCCACAGTACTGTATTATTACTTCAGTAGCTTGTGACGAAACGACAATTACGAATAATGAAGTGTGCTACTCTTATCTTGCTTTGCTGTGTTATGTTTCTCACCGTTAATCTGAGTGCTGCATTCAACGGCAGATATGTCAGCTTGAAGTAAATTCATTCATTTATTGAACAATTTTCCATACATTTAAACCAGAGACCAAATTATGATTTTTCTTTTTCTATAGGAAATTGGACGACCGCTTATTCGACGCAGAGGGGTTGCGGGAAATTGCAAGAGCGAATTTAGAAAACGATAGAATGGCATCACGCTCTTAAAATATTTTTAAATTATACCGCTTTGGGAGTGAGCTAAACGTATTGGAACAGACTCCTGATGCGTATAATCATGATATGTTTAAGAAATAAAAGTCATGTTACATATGTGCTTTAGTGTTGAATTGTACAGTCAATAACGATTGTCTTTGAGTGATATCTCAAAATTGCTGATGACTTTTTTACAAAATTAATTTAAGGATGCATGCTGGACCTAATAATCAAAGTAAGAGTAACAGAACTCGAAATAAATAATACGGATGTCTCATTTAATCATCACAGAAGTAAAGGAACGTATTCTGAATGTGCGTTTATACCAATTTAGTATGATGGGATGAAAATATGAGATGGAATGTGTTTTCATTCTCTTTCTCGTCCTTTTTGGTAGCAAACAGAGAATATTTATAGAATTTAATAACCGTATCGTCTAAAAGGCGGTATAATCGTTCAAAACACGATCAGGAAATATGGAATTAGATATAGTAGGATAGGGGAAGATGGGACACCTTTTCATTCTATTTTCTCGGCCCATTTGGCAGTGAACAAAAGTGTCCCGTCTCCCCACGCTTTACACTAATCTTACCCTATGTATAGTACTATATGACGTCAGTAAATTCTTGTCAAAACTTTCTATATCTGCCCGAGGAAAGTGCGGAAATTATCAAAAACATCCTGGTCCTGTCGTGCCTCACGTCATGTTCAACTATAACAAACAACATTGCTGCAGTCGTGTGCATAGTGTGTTTATATTTCAGTTAAGTTAAGTTAGTCTCTCTATAAGTGTTGTTAATTGTTAAAATCGCGATTAGGAAATTTTGCTTGTATGTGCTAACGGTATTATTTATCCTAATCCATATGTGTAGATATTGACTTTAACAGCTTCTGACTAAAAGACAATTACAAATGATGAAGTGTGCTGCTCTGATCTTGCTTTTCTGTGTTATGTTTCTCAGCATTGATCCAACAAGTGCTTTATTCAAAAGTAGATTTATCAGTCCAAAGTAAATATTGTTATATTATAGGGAGGGGAAGATGGCACCCCAAAGGATCTACTTTATCCCGATGTGCCATTTCTCCCCAACCCACTATATTTCCACGTAGTTTTTTTTTATATATTTAAACCAGATATCGGATTCTAGTTTAAACTACGTTGTTTTTCTTATGTTAGACAAATGGACGGTCACAAATTCGACGATCAGCAGTTGCGGAGAATTGCAAGAGAGAATTTGAACCTGCTGCACAAAGAATTTTAGGGTGTGGCTAAAATGCATTTGAACACACTTCCTATTTAACTGTTGTGTTCGAGAAATAAAAGTAATAAAACGTATAACCTGGTGTTTAATTATTGAATGGGCAATAACGTGATGGTAATTTATATCCCAAAACCGTTGAAGATTTTATATGAAATTCATTTAGCAACGCCATAGTCCAGCGTAGTGGGTATACTTTTCAAAGATAACAAGAATATAGCCTAGTATATAGCTTGCATACTATTTTGGTGTTAACAAATATAACTTTCTATCTATTTTTGGATAAGAATAATAAACAAGATCAAGGGTCCGCAATAACGCTTGGTATTATTTTTCAAAAATAGTCGCTACCGTAAATTAGTCCCCGTTGATTTACAAAACGAATGAACTACGCCGCCTTACGGCGCTGTGTATATTTTACATACCATTTTCGCAAGACCGAACAGCACGTTTCGAAATTTTGCTTGCTTTGGATTATTTAGAATTGTATAAAACTAAAAGGATAATTTACACTTTTAGGGTTATATTGTAGTAGGCTGGAGTGGTATATGTACATTTTCTGGACCGTTGGCGCTTTAAAATGGAAGAGTCGTAAGTTTTACGTTAAAGGTTGCTGTTTTATTGAGTTTTAATTTTCTCTCATATTTTACAGACCACTGAAAGAAAAGCGTAAGTTTTTTTGTGAAATTATTTATGTGTTTTAATATAAAATATCATTTTTAGGTATGAGAATATTAAATGTTTTTAAATTATTATGCACCAAAACCAAACTATTAATTTTTACTGGTGAATCGCAGTTACATTATTACATATATTATCCACTGTTGCATAACTTGCATACACTTTGGCGAAATATTAATTATAAATCAATCTAGTAACACCAACAGTCACAACCAAAAAGACAGCAGCTACTGGAAAAAAGAAGGTAGGTATTCTGCTCTGTATACCATATTTTAAAATTGAATTACAATAAAATCATAAGGTTTATTTTGATGTTAACGCTCATAATGCACGTGCATAGGGCAATAAAATTTTGGTACTAGTACATGATCATTTTCCTGCGATATCTGCTTATCGTAACAACCACTGGCGTAAAGTTACGGGGTTGCAGGGTTGCCTGGCAACCCTTTGATTTTCTCCATACTAATAATGCGTAAGGAATTACGTTCGACCAAACGAAGACGCCATTATTACTGCGAATAAACTTTGTTTACGTTCGTTAAAATATGTCAATACCGATGCGTCATTCACGACACAAACGCATTCAACTGGTATTTAAACTCCTGTTTGCTAAATTATTCACGTGTGAATCGCTATTGTGACGTCAGTAATCAACGTGTGAATCGCTATTATGTCGTAATCAATTGCCAGGTTCAAACAACCGCTATTATGATGCAATGAATTCACGTGTGAATCCCTACTATTTCGTAATAAATATGCTGCTTGCCTGAGGAAAACATTGCATATAAATATAAAGCAGTGTTGGAAACGTTTTAGGCAGTTTATTTCCGCGATATTTTGTTCTGGAAACCTACTATTTCCGACGGACGGGTCTTTGTTTGTAAGATAACCACACACTCGTGCGGGCTTGACGAAAGGCGCATGCGACATAGCTACTGTGACGTCACTCGCCAGGCAATCGGATTCGACCGTTTCTCATTACACGGACTCGCCGAACGCGCGTAATTTTAATTTGTCTCATCCCTACGTAATTCTGAATACGTTTACGTTTGTATGAGCTTTTACAAAGCACATATTTAAAGGGTTGCAAACCGAAAACAAAGGGTTGCAAACCGTTTTTTTTTTTTCGCGCCTACCGGCGCGAAGACTTCCTTTTTTTCTGGTTTTTGCAACCCTAACGTTTAGTAAAACTTTACGCCTATGGTAACAACCAACCTCTAAACTGTATAACCAGTTGCCCTGCCATCTAAAAAAATAATATATAACGTACGTGAAGATTCTTTACCAGTTCCCAAAATCTCTTGTTCTGATCAGTTTTAAATGTGTAGCATTTAAACATTTTTGTCCATTTATATCTCCCAAAAACTGTGACGTCATTTAATTTTAAATTAACTCAGTATGCAGCAGCAGATGTTTCGTATTTCATAATTTTTTCGTTGACACTTTTGACAGGTTATCAGACGATTGGTCAAAAATGCTAAAACTGGTGAAGTTATAAAGACAGAAATAGTGAGAATCGACAGCAATGGTGAAACAACTGTGACGTCATATCCTGCTGGAACGCCAGTACCAAGTCTGGGCAATCTTCAATCTTCAGGTAGTGTTTTCGCTCTTTGAAAATATCAAAAATGGGTTATATCTAACAAAAAAAAGTGTTTTAACCTTTGATTGTTAGTGTTTATTAACAGTTTTGTCTTTTTTTACACGCAGAACATCTTAACACTGTTATGCAAATAAATGACACAAAAGAGATTTTAAACAAGTGTAACCTGCCTGGCAGCAACAATATTTATGCAAAATCCTTAATAGGCGTATATAAGTATTTTGGCCAACTGTTATATGTACACAGGTTCCTCAAAGAAATCTGCACCAACTAAATCACCCTTAAATTCTGTGAAGCCATCTAGTCCAACGCCAGAAAATAAAAAAGAACCTATAAGGTACATTTAATTATCGAAAAACAAGTACTACAAGACTAGCAGTAGGATTTTTCGTCTGTTTGCAATTGCTAAGACATTTTAAAAGTTACCACCAAAATGTTACAGTAAAAATACTGGTTTTTGAATGAGATTTTAGGACAAAATTTTACATTAAAAATACTTTTTTTTCCATGAAATTGTAAACAAAATGTTGCAATAAATAAAAATACTTATTTTTTCTATGTAATTTTAAAGTAAAGTTTCAGGTACTTCTAGTTCTATCTGTAAATAACCCGCACCCTATTTTAGTCCTTTAAGGTCAGATGTTGGTCCCAGTGTACCAGCTAATGTTCCTTGCATTGATGACCTCCTACAAAAAGAAGAGGAAATTATAAAAGCAGCAAAAGAAGCAAAAAATGAGGAAAAACCAAAAGATAAAGGAAAAGAGTTAAAGGTATGTATTCTTAAATTTAAAAGTGGATACTCCCCAAATTTTTTTCAGAGAAATTCTTGTTTGATAGCTATCATGACTCTAACACTCTGGTAAAAAGTAGTAGATTTCCGCTGTTTTGTCTGGCATCTGGCAAGATTTGAATGGAGAATAATACACTTTTTATCACCAGATGAGCCGCGAAAATATTTTTATGTTAGGCTTGATAGCAGAAGTAGCGGAATAACTGTATAATATATATTGATTTTTTGTGGTTTTGACATTGTATAGCAAGGTAGTGAAAGAAGGGACACCTTTTTAATTTATTTTCTTGTTCCATTTAGCAGTTGATTACGAAAATTCAAAGAATTAAAACCATTTGTAAAAAAACATAAAAAACTGTTTGTAAATTCTTATAAACAAACATTACCATTTTATTTTGTATTTGTTGGGGCTCCATCAAACATATACGATCACATTTCTTTTTATCTTTCAGGATGAAAATGAGAGTTTGGAGAGCACGTTGATCACTCTGATGAAGAGGAAGCGACAGAGAGACCCAAAAGCACGGAAGAGAGGACTTGTTGCGAGTACGATGGCTAAGAGAGCAAGTGAGGAGGAAGAAGAAGAGGGTGAGATTAAAAAAGATTGGAAGATTATAAAATATTAAAAAAGTTTAAAATGTTTAATTTTAAATTAGGAGTTACGAAATGTAAGATTAAATTATATAAACCAAATTATTTTCATAATTGTAAAAACCTATGCAATAATTTTTTTTTATTTACGACAAAACTGGTAGTTTTATTAATTTTTTTTTGTTCCAGTTATATTAATAACACTTTTTTGATGGTTTTTTAAACACATGATGTAACTGTCATTGCCTAACTATATAAGAACAATGATTTACATTTATTGAGGACATAATGCCACTAACACCTAACAGACAAAAGTCAGGTATACACCAATTGTATATTAAATGATATATAAATCGCCTAAATGGCATCCTCAGTTTCTAGTTCAAATAGAATCTCCATTCATTTTATTTATTTAACATTTTCTTGTTGTATTAAGCAGAGGAACAGAGTTTTATTGGAGACACTGATTATCGCGCACTTGCTAATGATCAAAAGAACGAGGAAGAAGAAATAAGAAAAAGGAAGGAAAAACATAGGTAACTAAACTCTAAGTATTTGTACAACAAGTTTTATATATGCAAAAATTCCAGTAAGGATTTGACCTGTTTTCGAATTTTTTTATAAATGTGGATTGTAGAAATTTTATAATATGCATGCTTTTGTACCACATATGTTACTTTTTAGGAGACGTCGTGAGAAAAAACATAAAAACAAGCCGAAAGAAGAGGTAGGCACAAGATGTTATTCTCATGTTAACTATTTGTTAGTACAACTTTTTAAAGGGGGATTCGCGACTCTTGCAACCCCCTGACTGCGCCAATGCATAGGCGCCAAACTTTCTAAGTTGTACGAGTTTAGTTGCATTTAACTATAACAAATTTGGTCTTATATTTTACTGATTAATATAATGGATATGCCCACTCTACCACCCTAGGTTTGGTGCCTTTGCTCATATGATAATATTAAAATTACCCCATTTTTTTTAAAAATAAATAGTTAAATCTTCCATTTTTTTTGATAAATATTTCAATTTCTTCTTCAGCCAGTAGATAGTGGTATGGATGCCACGAACATGGACGAGGAAGAGGAGCATGAGCTGCATCCTCTTGAAGAAGCTGAGCTCCTTGCCAAACAAATGCAAAATTCTGCTAACATCACCCAACCAGGTAAGGGAATCCGTGATAGGAGCAAAATTATTTAAGGGACTCATTTTTAAAAATCTTTTTCATAGGTCAGATTGATCTGAATTTAATTTTTTTCACAATCTAGTAATTTTGCTGATTCTTAAAAAAAACATTTGCAAAGAACGATTGTAATTAATTCTGCCTTATAAAACCTTATTATATAGCTCAAAAACGTGTGCTAATTAATAACTTTTTTATAGTTTCATTTTTGGATATATATAATATATGTATATATATATTTTTTCAATAATAGTTCATCGTTTTTTTAGATGAAGAAATGAATGTTGATCAAAATGGGGCTCCTCCTGATCCAATTGATGCGGAGGAGAAGCCTCCGGAGGATGGGAGCGATGAGGAAGATGATGAGAGAAGGAAGAAGAAGAAAAAGAAGCACAAACATAAGAAGAAGAAGAAAAAATTGAAGAAGCAAAAAAGACAGGAGGATAGTGATGCGGGGGATTCAGATCGAGGAGAAAAAGCATCCGGAGACGACCGGAAATCAAGACCGGAGGAAAAAATGAATCTCGATGATCTCCCAAAAGCAAAAAGCAGATCAAGGTAAAAAAAACTAAAAAAATTTAATGATCAAGGTAAAAAATTAAAAAAATCGATCAAGACGTAAAAAATTAAAAAAATCGATCAAGACGTAGTGTTTAACACCTTATACTGAGCAGCCCTGACCCTAGAACACATTGCTGTGTATGACTTTACCCATATACAATCGAAAAATGTCTCTATTCCGTATTCTGTATGTGTGAGGCCACTGTCAAGGACGGTTTTAGGTAAATTTTGCTCATTACCTCAACAATTGTTTTTGAGCCAATTTGCCCATTTTTTCTCATATTTAGACTATTTTTCCCCATGTTTAAACTAAATTTTGCCCATTACTCTAACATTTGTGTTAAATTAGTTAATTATATACCACAATTTTACTCAATATTCCAGATCCAACAGTTTCTCTTCCATGTCTCTTTCTTCAATATCGTCAGCCTTCAGCGATTCCTTTGATTTTGCTGAAGGAGATTTTAACCAAGGACCAGATTTTGATGTAAGTAGTGATCTGCACTAGTATATATATACATATATATATATATTTCCAGCAAAAAAAATTTTTTTTTAAATTTTATTGAACAAAATTTTAATTTTTTATAAATATTTTTAACTAAACTACTTCCATCCAAAATTTAACATGTGGCATTGCTAAAACTGTAAGTTTCCTACATTTTGTTTTCTAATTAGTGCAGTAAAATGTTATTTTCAAAAAAAGCTTTTTCCGTATAAAACAATAATTCTGAAATCATTCTTAATGGCAGAATAAACAATGGTATAAAATTAACATTTCTATGCTAAAAGACTGTCGAAAAAATTCCTTCATTTGTTTTTAGGGGCGTGGTGGCTTTATGATGAGAGGGGGTTTTCGTGGCCGAGGGTTTGACCCCTTTTTCCGCGGCAGAGCTGGTTTTCGTGGTTACCCTCGTGGCAGAGCAAGAGGAAGAGGGAATTTCAGGGGAAGGGGCAGAGGTTTTGGTCCAGGTGAAAATTAAAAGGATATTTTTGGCGACTCTAATATAAAAATTGTTATTTCTACTATTTTACTTTATTTCAATAATTTTTTTATCTAATTTAAGTTTTTTTCTGATATAAAAAAGCGTTATTTTTACCATTTTACATTTATTTAAAAGTAAATTACTTAATTTCATCTTAATATTTTAAAAGGGGCCATTCTACATTATGCCTGGTAGCAAAAGTAACAAAAGTTCCTAATAATAATATCTGAGAAAAAAATAATTAATTTTTGTGATTTAACAAAAATGATACAATTTTATTTTTAAATTGAACAAACTTTTTTCACAGATGGTATAATGTACGACGCTACAGGTGTCCCCATGCAAATGGGGCCTGATGGGTTAATGTACCCCGCTACGATGTTCATGCGGGGCAGGGGTATGTGGAGGGGTAACATGAGGGGTGGGTTCGGAAGAGGGGGTTTTATGAACGATGGGTTCACCCCCCAAGAAGAAGGGATCGGAATTTATGTGGAGGAGGATAGTGATGACTCTAGAAAGAAGAGGAGGAGCTATTCCAGCAGGTGGGAGTAAAGAGCAAAACTAGTAGCGCCTCCAGAAAAATAGAGGGGTTTAAATTACAAATGATTTTTTTTTAAATGGGGATGGTGTTACGTCACCTTAACCCACCTGACTACAAGACTGGTTGTAACTCTGGAATGCATAGGGTGACACGTTACACCAATTTTTAAAACAGAAAGTAATGCTACCAGTAAACATTAACCCCATATGTTAAGATTTCTTTCATAGAAATACTGGTCTATATATCCCTGTTTCACCTACATTTTGTATTTTAAATATTGCAATTTAAAAATGAAGAAATTATCTATATATAGTAGGGTGGGGTAAGATGGGACACCTTTAGCACATCCTAAACGTGTTTTAAACAATTAACAACAGTCTTTCGGAGTCATGAAGATAGGGTTTAATAATACTTTAAATGTTCTTTGTTTACTACCAAATGTGACGAGAAAATAGAATGAAAAGGTGTCCATCTTCCCCATCCCTACTATATATGTACCTCACAAATGAATTTTTATTTAATTTTAGTTTTTATTTTATTTTTTGTTCCTCATCCTCATTCCTCCTCCTCACAGCTCCTACTCCTCTTACTCTTCTCGTTCCCGCCATCGTCACCGAAGAAGACGACGTCACTCATCATCTTACTCCCGATCCTACTCCCGCTCCTCCAGATCTTACTCTCGTTCTTATAGTCGCTCCTACTCCAGATCGAGCCGTTCCTACTCCAGATCATATTCGAGATCAACCTCGCGATCTTATTCATCAAGCAGGTCCAGATCTAAAAGCCCAAAGTGAGTTATTCGTTTTTTTTTGCGTAGAAATTCAGGATGTCGTTTAGCCTTTTTTGTGGCATTGTGAGTCATAAGAGGGAAAAAAAGCATTACTTTGACGTTAAGAACGTTCGCGCATGTATTTCAAGCATAGTCCATACGTACATCGTAAAGTTGCCTCTAAGTTGCAAAGAAAAGCTAAATCAGACGCTTTTATTAGGATTAAACTTGTATAGGTTAACTGGGTAAACGGTTAAAACTGAGCGATCAACAGTTAAACAAAAAGTGGGAAAATCCACAGCCCTAATATATATATATATAAACATATGTTATTAAAATAAAGTTTTACTTGATTTGGACAGTTTAGCTTTTTTGTTAAAGTAAAGCATGATATAACTAAACTTAACTGTGAAGTTACGAATGTTTCAAAATAGAATTGAGCCCAAATGGGATTATGAAATATATATATGTATTCATATCAAAAATTCTAATTTAAAATTTTTCTACAGTAGAAAAGACGCCGATGGCTGGAGCTCCAGTGGAAATGAAGAAAGGTAAAAATAATATTCTCTTCACATGTTACCAATTCCTATTTGATGACACAAATGATCACTGTGAGAATCTATAGCTCTAAACTTAAATCTTACTTTAAAAAAAAGATGTTTTGTTTAAAATAAATTTAGCTTCATTTAATTTCTCCTTTTTCATGACTGCATTACTGTTGCTATTCTGTAGAAGATATAATAACCGCTGTATTGCCAACAGTTGTCTGAACTGTAGGGCTTGTCCCATTTTATTCACATACTGTACACAAGTTCCATTTTATACAAGTACTGTACATTTCCCAAGTTAAAACTAACTTGTCCTCTTTTGATACACTGATTTCAACCACTTCTTTTTTAGATCAAGCTTCAGAGCCATATACGCTGCAGGAGGGAACTCCGCTCCTCCTCCCAAGAGAAAAGAGGAGGAAGAGGAAGTCCCATGGTGGGCAGAGTTCGATAAAACGTACGAGATACAAAAGACTGCAGAAAAAGAAAAGGTAAGTTTAAATTCAAAGTTAAACTGTTTTTAAATTTAATGTTAAATTTTTTTGAACCCACCTTACCCCTAATTTTACCCGTTTTAACTCATTACTCATCTTACCCCTAATTTAACCACTTTTACCTCATCTTACCTCTAATTTAACCCCATTTAATTCGTCTTACCCCTAATTTAACTTCATAAACTTATACATTATTCACCCACTTCTCTAATAAGCAGGCAGAAGCTAAAGTTCCTGAAAAAACTGAAACTATTGAAGATGCCAGTAAAACAACTGAAACAAAAGAAATTGATGGTGAAAGCTTTGATTTATGTTTATTTTAACATATTTTTTAATAATGATTAAATGTAACTTTTTTCTTATGCGTGGCTGGCAGTCATTATAACACAGGTGTTCTGTTTCATACACCTCGTGCCCGCCTACGAGTTACCACAATTGTAACTTTCTGGTTAATTGATTTTGTACATAAACTAAAACCTTTTTTTTCACATAAAACCTAATAATATTGTATGCATTTATTTTTTTTTGGAAAAAGTATAAAAAAATTATAAAAAAAATATTAACAAAAAAAATTTTCTTTCAGAATCCATATCAATGACACTGGCAGACATAGATGTTATACGATGTGTCATGTCATTGGTAAACAACACGTATTACCAACAAGATCCTGTAATAGAAGATGCAAGAGAATGCTTGAATGACATAATTACACAGGTAATAGTTGTTCCTGTACATAACTGTATGTATATATAATTTTTTCATACCAATTTTTTAGAAAAAACTTTCAAAAATTTTAAGTAAAAAATTGTATTGGGGTAAATGGAAAACATTTTTTTTAAACATGGAAAAAAGTTCAGAAATTCTAAATTTTATGGACACTTGTCACTTAAATTGTTTTTCTTTTTGCAGGTTGAGGTGCCAAAACCAGTGGAAAAGGTAATTGCATAATGTTGTATATTACAAAGTAAAATACTGTATATAGTTTCAAGGGTAAGTGCTTGCTACCATTGTATGTTTTTTGCAAGATATTTAATGTATATTGTTTTTCACAATGTTACATACGTGGTAGCTTGTAGCTGGCACGAGGTTTATGAAACAGAACTACCATGTCATAACGACTGTCGCTGTCGGGCTAAAAAATTTACATTTATTCATTTAATTCTACTTTTAAATAAGTTACATTTATTCATGTATTTGATTTTTCCAATTTTCTAGAGTGATTCTGAAGTTGTACAAGACTGTATGAATGACCTGTTAGATGCTATCTCTCCAATTGACGCCAAACCTAAACCTTCAGAGTCTCCAACGGATATTGAAGCTTTAAACAATGAACACCCGTATGTATATCTGGTAGATATATTATATATTTATGCACAACTTAACAATTTTGGTTAAAAACACCAACTCTTCCAGAACACCTTTAAAAAATTTGTATTTAAATTACTTTTTTTTAAAACTGTAAAATACATTTTTGTATTAAAAAACTTTTTTAGAAAACCATAAAAAACAAATTGTATTTAAATACTTTTTTAAAAATCCATGAAATATATTTTTATTTGAAAACTTTTTCAGACTTATGAGTTTCTACATAGAAGCTTGTCGTATTACATCTGAAGCACAAGCAAAACGAGACAGCCAGCCTACAGCGTCAACTAGTGGTAAAAATGACGATAAACAGGACTCGGAACGCCGTGATGACCGCAAAGGACGCCACGGGCGACGTCGGCGTCGAAGCCGCAGCAGGTGATTTAAAATTAATCATCAGAAACAGTGGCGCAGGCAGAAAAAAAAGAATTAGGAAAAAAAAGTTGTTTTCACATTTTTTTATAAAAGGTGGGGGTCGCGACCCTCTAACCCCCCTGACTCCGCCACTAATCATGCATATAGGCCCATGGGAAAAATCCTGGGGTGGTAGTGTAGGCGGTCCTGTCCTGCAATTTTTTTCCGATTACCAAATGTGCTAAATTTAATACATATAACACATTAAAAAGAAATATTTCTTTAAAAAATATTTCTATAAAAAAAAATCTTAAAAAAAAATTAAAAACATAATTTTTACCTCAACAGAAGAAGACGAAGATACAGCAGAAGTTACAGCAGGTCCTCCTCCTCCAGGAGCAGCGAGAGAAGACCTCCGCTTGTTTCCCTGACCACCGAGCAACAACAGAGTCTCCAACAAGCACAACAGATGCTCCTAATTCAACAACAGCAACTACAAGCAGCTGGAATATTGCCACCAAAGTAATTTCTATTTTTAGATTTATATTTCTATTCTATTTGGGTGAAGTCCTACTGTAAGGCTTGATAGAGAAACTGAGATTTATGCCAGGATTTTCCATTACTCTAATTCTATGATGGATTTTGTTCTATATGGTTATTTTCTTGAAGATCGCCTTGAATTTTAGCTAAAACCAAGTTTTTTTTATTCAGTCTTGTCTAATTCCAGTCTATTAAATATATTTTTGACTTTTTTGAAAGAAAAGTGGGGAGTTTTATAATCTGTTTACATTTGACAAATTCGTTTTTTAAATTTTGATGGAAAATGTAATTCGTTTAAAACATAAATGTAAAAATAATAAATTTATTTGTTACCACTTTTTTATAGCCTCACCATACCAGCAACTTTACCCACTGTCGGTGGGATCCCCCCTATTACGCCATCCACAAACCCCGTCCCAGCCCCCAAGATACTCAGCAATAGATGGGACAAAGACATGGTATGTATCAATGTATGGATGACAAATAAAAAAAGTTATTTAAAATATATATGCACTTTTTAACTGTAGCAAGGCATTGGCATATATACAAACATATGATAAATTTTGCGGCATCAAAAGCCAAACAGTTATACATTTTAAATTCTGTAATAAATTCAGTGTATCTGACATCTCAAAATTTGTAGTCTCAAAATTTTACGTTTTTCGTCAAAAACTTTTTGTCCCCAATTTTTTTGTCCTAAAATTTATAGTCTTAGATTTTTGGCTCAAAATTTGTCACATTTTCATATAAATAAATGTGTTCTTCAGGATGCCCTGCTAAAGAACAAGGGTAAAGATGATCTGACGAGAAAGTTATGGCAGAAAATGCGCGAGAAGAAGCAGCAAGAAGGAGGAGGGGACCTCTCGCCTACTTTTCTTGCTAGGGCCAAACAGGTGAGCAGTTATATTTTTACGAAACATTTTTTTTTGCTTTTTAGCTAAACAGTTAGACAGTTAAACATTTTAAATATTAAATATTTAAAAATATTAGTATATTAAAAATAATATTTTTTTTACGAAATTAAAACTTTTTTTTGTTCTGCCTAGTACCTAGACAGTTAAGCAGTTAAAACATTTTAAATATTCGGTAATTTAAGAAAAAAAAGAAATTTTTTAGAATTTTTTGGAAAATAAAATTGATTTTTTTAGGCTGAAGTAGTTGGTTTTTAAAAAAAATAAATTTTTAGTTTTTTTTTTGAAATAAAAAACAAATTTTTAGGCTGAAGTTGTTAGTGCTGATAAAGTGTTCAGTGGAGTTGGCAACATCAAAAGTAGAAAGATTGCTATTTCTTCTATTGATGGCAACAAGAGGTTTGCAAAGGATGAAGCATCTCCAAACCAGTTTGGTAAGTCTATAGTTTGTATCTGGTTCCGGTTTAGTGTTATATGACCAGATTTGTGCATTTTTTTTTGTATTTTTGAAATTTTTTAAAATTGACTACTTTTGCACCATTTTATTCAATTCTTTTTTAATAGAGGGCAATTTTGGAGTTTTCAAGAAAACTTTGCAATCAGTAACTTTTGAAATATTGTTTATCACTGGTATACCGAAATTCATTTACTCTGCTGTTAGATATCTTTATACACCAGCAGATTAAAAATACTAAATCACCAAATAAGTTTTAGTACATTTAAAGTCTAGCTATAATGGTTAGTTTGAGATGGCTCTCTCAAGCAAGCTGGCTCTCCTAATTTTGGTAAAATTCAACCTAATATTCTGCTTATATTGTATTTCCTTAACAGACGAAGGAGTGACTTACAAGAAAAGTGAAATAATGTTGGAAAATATCGGCGCTGAATATAAAGACAGTGAAAAGTGAGTTAAATGTATATATATATTCCTTTTTACCAATTTTTTTAATTTACAAAAATTTTTTTGCCCAATTTTGTATTTTTTTAAGTTTTACATTTTTTAATTTTTTTATTTATTTATTTACTTTATTTTTTTCCAGGACTCGATCTCAGGAGCAGCGGGAGAAGTTGGAGATGTGGTCGGATGAACAGAGAGGATTGAAAGAGGAAGTGAAGAAGGTGATGAGAGAGGAGATAGAGAAGGCGGAGCGAGCGAAGAAGGAAGAGATCAAAGAAAAGATGTTGGAAGAGGAGAGACAGAAGGAGATCATGAGAATCAGAGAAGAGGTTTTTATTTAACTTATTAAAATTATTATTTTTTTAATTCTTGTTTTTTTATGTATTTTATTGATGTATTTCTTTTTTTTTCTGATTTAGTTTAACATTATCTTGTTTTATTTATGTTTCTTACTTTACTCTTTTTTTATAGAATGATATCTATTTTGTTAAAAAAAAAAATAGAAAAAAAAAATTTTTTATGCTTGTTCTATTTTTCCCTTCTCCATTTTTATTGTTTTTCCATTTATTCATGTATTTATTCTTTAATTTTGAATTATTTTTTGGATTTCTACTTTTTATTTATTCTTTAATTTTTAGGTTTTTTTTTATTTGAAAGATCATCTTTAAACCTTATCTTCTTCCCAGGTCCGTCTCCAGATCAAGAAAGAGATCCAAGCTGAGATTGATCAGCAGAGGAAGCAGGTCCTCCAGGATCCGGAGTTAAAGAGTCAGATCATGGAGCTCGAAGCATTGAAACAGAGCGCTGTTAAGTCGACCGATATCAAACCTGTGACTTCAACACCAGAAGGGCCAACTGACAGCTTCACTGTACAACAAGATCAACATAAGAAGGTAAAAATATATTGGATTATGTTAAAATTTTAATATATAAACAGCAAAAAAAAGAATAAACAGTATTTAAAATATACTAATAACCAATATATTGCACAAAAAAACGGGAATAAAACAATTTTTAAAGTATAAACTGCATAAAAAACAGGAATAAAACAGTGTTTAAAATATAAACTTGGTAAAAAAGCAGGAATAAACCAATATTAAAAACTAACTGAAATGGTCCTTTAAGATCACAAAACAATTCCCAGAAAATCTCTTTTAGACTTTCTGTAATAAGTCTGACAACAACATATAGTAGGGTGGGGAAGATGGGACACCTTGTTATTCTATTATCTCGTCACATTTGGTAGTAAACAAAGAACATTCAAAGAATTATAAAACCAAATCCTCACGATTCCCATTGACCGTTGTTAATTGTTTAAAACACGATCAGAATATTCGGATATTATGTGCTAAAGGTGTCTCATCTTCACTCACCCCACAATGTAACTAAAAAAATGATAACTTTTTCTCGCAGGATATGAACCAGTGGTTGGAGAAACATGGCAAGAGGGCATCCGAGATGAATGTGGAGGAAATGAGGCGAATGCAAACCATGTACATGCAACAGCTGCATCATTGGAGTCAGCAGCAGCAGAAGGTTTGGTTTTTACTTAAATGAGAGAATTTTTTTGAATAAAAAAAACAGGGAATATTAGCTTATTAAAATTTCCTAAATTTTTAAAAGGGTTCAAAAATAAAAAAATAACATTTTTGCTGTGTTTTCAATAACGTTTTTTGTTGTTTAACTAATAAACATAAAACAAATTTTTTGTTTGTTGTTTTTTAAGTCAAAATTACTATAAAGTTAATTTAAGCTGCTAAAACATCTGATTTAAAAACTTACAAAATTAAAAAAACGATAATTTTTTTTTAAATGTCAAAATGACCATTAAGTTACTTCTACACCTGCAAAAGCATGTAACTCATTAAAAAAATCAAAAATAATATTTTAAAAAACACTTCCTTTTTTCCCAGGCATATATGCAATGGTATTGGCACCAGCAACAAAACTACAAGCAACATTATTTCTCACAAAAATCTGGTTTCTACAACAACCATCCTACTTCTGGAGCTGGGGACCAAAAAGCACCAGTTTCTGGACCAGATAGCCAGCAGCGTGGTCCAAACCAGAGTCATATGGTGTCTAACTTACCTCTTGACCAGGTGAGACCATTTATTATTAAAAATTTCTACCTAATTTTGCCATCATTTTTTTCGTCTGGTCAAAGCGCCTGCCTTTAAGAGGTTATGGGTTCAAGGCTTGTCGCTGCTATCATTTGGGCATATTTTTCTTTGTGCAAGATAATTAACGACAATAGCAACCAGTGGCACAGCCAGAAAAAAATAGGGGGGGTGGGGGTAATCAAAAAATTTTCATTTTTTATTTTAGTTTATATGGGGGAGGGTACATAAATGAACTTCCCCACAAAAATAAATAAAATCCCAAACCGAAAAGAATGACAAATATTTTCGGTTTTATAAAAAAAAGATTGTCTAATATTATTTTTAATTTTTGACCAAAGCCTTTTTACCCAGGGTCAACACCCCATGAGTAGCATGCACCAGAGACCCCCTGATGGTCAAAACATTGGTAACCCTACTTTTACCCGTGCCCCAAGCCAACATAATCCACCAAACAAACAGGCAGAGGTAAGGAACATTTTTTCCACAGAGTTTTTGTTTAATTTACAAACAGGCAGAGGTAGGGAACATTTTTTCCACATAGTTTTTGTTTAATTTACAAACAGGCAGAGGTAGGGAACATTTTTCACATAGTTTTTGTTTAATTTACAAACAGACAGAAGTAAGGAACATTTTTTCCACATAGTTTTTGTTTAATTTACAAACAGACAGAGGTAGGGAACATTTTTTCCACATAGTTTTTGTTTAATTTACAAACAGACAGAGGTAGGGAACATTTTTTCCACATAGTTTTTGTTTAATTTACAAACAGGCAGAGGTAGGGAACATTTTTTCCACATAGTTTTTGTTTAATTTACAAACAAGCAGAAGTAAGGAACATTTTTTCCACATAATTTTTGTTTAATTTACAAACAGGCAGAGGTAAGGAACATTTTTTCCACATAGTTTTTGTTTAATTTACAAACAGGCAGAGGTAGGGAACATTTTTTCCACATAGTTTTTGTTTAATTTAGAAACAGACAGAGGTAGGGAACATTTTTTCCACATAGTTTTTGTTTAATTTACAAACAGGCAGAGGTAGGGAACATTTTTTCCAAATAGTTTTTATTGAATTTCTGAACTAGGACTAAGTTTTAGTAATAATCAAATTTTGGTAAAAACCTGGTGTAAAATTAAGGCCCACAAGGTGCATTGCACGGAACTTTACTCATACAGAATATAACGGCTTTTATTTTGTTTATTCTTGCTTTACCCTTTCCAAAGAAAAAAAAAACTGCTGTAAACCCTTAAAAAAAACTCTCAAAACATGCAACGCAAGCAGACATATGGTAAAAAAGTTATAAAATCTAAGTCCATTCAAAAAAATCTCTAAACAGTTTCGAAATCCAAAAATTCGGGTTATATCACATGATACCTATAGGCTCCTAACTTTTCAACTGTTTTTTTTATTTGACACTAAACTTAACAAATACATTAAACAGGGTGTTGGCCAGCAATCACAGTCAGTTTTAATGACCGCTCAATCACAAGAGCAAAGATTTCAACAACAACAAAGAAACTTTGGCAGTCACTACAATAATAGACCTATTCCTTATCATCATGGTAATTTGCATAGGCAAATTTAGTCTTTTCTATGTAATTTTTCAAGTTTTTGACATGTTTCTATACTGTATGCTGTTTTCTATATAAAATATTTGCATTATTGGAAATGAAAACAGGTTGAAAAATGCTGTTTTAAACAATTCTATTAAATTTTAAATATATAGAAATGCACTTTTTTATAAATATATATATAGTTTTATTCCTAATTTGATTTATTTATTAAACTTTATTTTTATCATTTTTTTATAAAAAGTTTTATAAGTTAAATTTTATAAGTCATTTATAAGTTAAAATTTGTGTTTTACCCCAGATGACCCCCATCGTCACGGGAACCACCCCCGCATGCCCCCACCGCACGACCGTCGTGACCTTTACCCCCCTAACCCCTTGAACCGTGGTCGAGAATTTTACCCCCCGGGTCCGGACCGTCAATTCCCCCCAAATCGCTTCGAAAATTACCCCGACAAGCGGCAGCAACCCCGATTTGCTCCCCCACAGTTTCGCCCCGGGTCTTACCCCGAACAGCTCCGGCCTGACCCCCATATGCAAAAGTCTTTGAACCCAGAGGAGCAGTCCCATCTGCAAGAACATCTTAAGCAACAACAGCAGCCACCAGTAAATAGATACAATCAACCAATACCTACAACTCAGCAGTTCAAAACATCCATGGTAAGTTGAAGGCGCAGTCAGGAAAAAAATAAGGGGAGGGGTTTAATCACAAAATTAAAAAAAAATTTTTTTTCAATTATTATTATTTTTTGGGTATAAAAAGGGGGGTCGCAACCCCTTAAACCCCCCAGGCTACGACACTAGTTTAAGCCCAAATGTTTCATGTAAAATAACTTTGACAGACATAGCAACCGTAAAATTTAAATCAAAATTAATTATCTGACATGCACTAGTAAAGGAAAAATATCACCTACAAAGGTACCTACTTGTAAGCTGGCACGAGGTGTATGAAACAGAACATTCATGTTATAGTGACTGTCATTGTAACATGGATGCGAGAATAAAGCAAGTTTCATTCATTCAAAATTTTTCACTTGCCGTTTTATCCTAAATACCAAAGTTATAAAACACACAAAAATTGTTAAATACAATTTTTTGTTGTTTTAAATTGAATTTTCTGTTGTTTTAAAAACACAAAAAAATTGTTTCTACTTCCCAGCCATTAACCAGCATACATGGTGCAAGCAACCAACCGAACCAGGGACCCACCAACCCCCCGTTACACCAATATCCCCCACCCGGTATGGAAACCAACAACGAACCAGATGACTGTGCACCAGGAACCACACCACCACCAAAAGGTAACCAAAAAAAAACAAAAAACAACATTTTTAAAGAAAATTAACAAAAATTGAATGTGCAATATTACACCAACGGTTGGTATATCATTTAGGTTGTTTCAGCGCCATAGTTTTACCTAAAATAAATTTAATGTAGCTTTTCTATGTCTATACAAACAAACAGACTCAAAATATATTGCGTTCACCACATAATCACTAAGGTTCCCTCTGTTTGACAAGTGTACGCAACTGTATTTTAACAATGTCACCCCAATTTTTACTAAAAACTTAAACAGATCGAACGCAAATCATTAAAAAAAAGGAAAATTCCTTACTCCATTATAAATGTACTAGCTACTTAAATATATTGATAGCCACAATGTAATGAATGTAACAACCAATATATTGACAGCCACCAACGACCAACCACCACCACCTGGAGTGGAAAGTTTACCTTCAACCTCCATGAATGCTCCTATCATGTAAGTTCTGCTTGTTTCTTTGTTTATTACTTGTTTTTGTGCTTGTAAGTTGTAAAAAATATAAAAATTTAGCTTATCGTTATACTTTTTTTATTTGTTGTGTATCCTAACTTTTTATAATTCTTTCGTGTTTTTTTCGTTAAACATAATTTTTCCTAATTATTTTGTTCTTGTTATTTTTACAAGATTCCTATAGAAATAACATTACTTTTTACCCAGCTCTTCCATGCCTCCTGGTGGTGACGATCTAGCACCCCCCGGTGACGATCAATACACGAACATTCCTCCTCCTAATATTAAAAATCCGAACGTGGAAGAATCACCAGCTAAAGTGAGAATAAATGTTCTGCAAGCGTTATTTGCTACTGTGGCAGAAAAAATGCAATTGGACCTGAGACTTGTAGCATATTTAATACTAATAATAATATTAATAACTTCATTAATATTGATTCTTTGATTACGGTAGCGAAGATTAAACAGTATTTTAAATAAAAAGATAGGATAAAACGACCAAAAACAGATTTTAAAACAGGCTTAAAGTTAAAATTAAGAGGCCCAACATAGAACCCAATATCTTTTGCTTTTGATTCAAGCAACCACTTATCAATTAAAAATTATTTACATTATGGCTGGTAGCAGAAGTAACCAGTGGCGCAGCCAGGGGGGTTTCGGTGTCTTGACCCCCCTTCTTTTAAACCCCCCAAAAAATTATATATATAAATATAATTTTTAAAAAAATAAAATTTTTGAAAAAAAAATAAAAAAATTTTTTTCTGGCTGCGCCACTGGAAGTAACAGATTTTTTTATTCCAGGCGAGCAAGAAAAAGAAGAAAAAACATCGACGGAAGAAAAAGAGGAGAAGTTCAAGTGAGGAGGAAGATGATGCAGATGAGGTGGAAGAGCAAAGAGCAAAGATCATGGTACGTCATCTTTAATTACAAAAAATGTATTTTTTTATGTGTGTGAGGTTTTTTTCGAGATCCTGCGATTTAGGCCAGGTTTGGCTCATTATTGTTTTTTAAAACTAAAAAAATGCTGTTTTTATTAAGTTATATTTTGAATACATAAAGATGTTGTATATGTAGTAATAGAATGTATTTTGATTTAACACACAAACAATGTAAGTTGCTAAATACACTTTTTACATTAAAGTTGAATTTAAAAAATAAATGTATGCTGTAAAACAGTTACTAAAAATTTTAATTTAATTCAGTACTTCTGCTTTGTTTTAAAATTTTATTGTTTAATATTTTTTCCTCGAATAATTTTCGTTCTTTTCTTCTATTTTTAGGAGCAACTAAAAATCCTCCAGGCAGGAACTCTGGATGAGGTGGATGCTGCAGAGGTTGAAGATGGAGAAGTTCAATCCGGAGACGAGGGGAAACCTGTTTCTACAGTAGCTGCTTCTATTGCTGCACTGACTGCAATGTTACCACAAGTACGGACTCCTTTTTTTTTTTTAAGGCATAGGTCAGGCCATTGGAAATAAAGCCTCTGATTTGACTGTTTTGGCACACGTATATACTAAAATATTATGCTTAGTTTTGGTCAATAGATGTAATATGAGAAGTAACTTGTTATAAAACATGGGGTTTAGGCCGGGGTTAACCCATTGCCCCTTTAGGTTATATAGGTAATTAGAAAAATATTTATAAAAAAATTAGTTGCATGTCCTTCAATTTGTGGTGAGTTTCAAATATTTCTGTTTTTATATATTTCAGTTGGAGAGAAAGAAGAAAAAGCACAAGAGAGAGAAAAAGAAAAAAAGGAGAAAAAGAGATTCATCAAGTGAAGAAGAAGAGTAAGTAGCAATTATAAAAGATACTGCATCACATGTGTCCTGACATTTAAGCCACAGTTGGCCCATTACCACAATTCTATTATGGATTCTATTCTATATGGGTGAGGTTCTACTGTAAGAAGCGCTATGGGAGCTGTGATTTAAGCCAGAGTTGCCCATTACCCCAATACCTCATGTGAATAACAACAAAACAAACTTTTTTTTTTTTCTTTTTACAGTAAACAACAACAAAAACAAAATCTTTTTTATTTTTTACTGTAGACAACAACAAAAACAAAATATTTTTCTTTTTAGCATTAAACAAAAACAATTCTGTTTTCATTTTACAGTAAACAACATTTTATTCTTCTTACAGACATAGTGAAGCCCCCCAACCAATCCAGGCGATTCAGAAACCGCATTTCCCCCCTGGCCACCCTCCACAACACCCAGGGTACCCAGGTACAAATATATTCAAAATAATTCACAATCAGTTTAAGGTTTAAAAAAAATTGAGCATTATATTTATCATAACCTTAATATTGAAATTTTCAAAACTTTTGTGGTAGATTTAATTTTTCGAGATCTATACAGAAATTATTTTTTTTAATTTGGATTTTTTGTTGGTATGCTTCTTTAATATTTATATTAAAACAGGTATACACCACCCAATGCAAGGTAGAGACCCCATGGTCCCGGTTTCCGGAATCCAGCCCCAATATCAAGCCCCACCCACGTCACGACCCCATAATTACCCCTACCCTGACCACCAGCTGCCCCATGGGGGAATTCCCTTTTCTAACCCCGATTTCGCCCAAAGGGGTCAAAATCCCCAAACTGCCCCCAGAAATGACGCTTACCCAATTATGGGGCCGTCGGGGGATAATCAGACCGTTCCCCGGAAAAGGTCTCCCTCACCCCTACCCCTTGTGTTCCCAAATGACCCGGTCGAAATGGAGGCCTGGGCAAGAAAAATGGAGCAAAGATACAGCGACCACCCACAAGCTCATGAAGCAGGAAATGCGTTGAAAAAATTGGACATGTCGCGTCCAATTGAATCTGTACGTGAAGCACTGCGGGACATGGAACACAGGACTGGTAAAATCATTTTTAAGGGTACAGATTTAATTTTAGCTAATTTTTGGCATTCAGGTCTAATAGTGTAAAATAAAAAATTATTTGTTTTACTTTGTGTTAAGTTTTTAAAAAGATTTTCATGCACCTAATAAAATTTTTAGGTGTCTTAAGTAAAATAGGTAAAAAATTGTGTATTATCTTATAAAACAAATGTTTTTAAGCTTTTTTAAAGATTCTTTTATTTGTTGTTGAAAGTTGGAAACTAAATTTAAACCTAATTTTTTTGTAGCATTGGACCAAAGAAGACCAGAAGAGCAGAGGATTTTGGAGCACAGAGGATTTGATCAATCTGCTGAACTCCGGAGCAGAAGGAAAAGAGATGTAAAAGTTTTTGAATGATATTTTTATTTTCTTCGAAAATTTTTTGTTAAAAAGTTTTTCTAAAAGTTATTGAATCAATTATATTTTGTTTAAAAAAATTATTTTTTTGTTAAAAAAGATCGACTTGGAAGTTATAAATTTTTTTTTTCTTTTTTTTCTAAATACAAAGTATTTTGCATGTTTAGCGAGCTGTACATGGTGGGCGAGGACGTAAGAAACGAAGAATGCAACGAAATTATAGAGACTGGGACCAACCAGAAGATGATGGTTTGGTATGTAATCTGTTTCAACAGAATAACAATGAATGATTTCAACTTATTTACCCTCGCGTGGCGGGGCATAGACAGTTGTTATAACACAGGTGTCCTGTTACATACATCTTGTGCCCATTTATGAGTTACCATGTATGTAACTTTGTAGAGGTGTTTTTTACCCTTCTGTGGAAGTGGCATAGTGGTTAGCGCGTCACCTGCAACCCAGAGGTTATGGGTTCAAGGCTCGACACTGCTACCATTGTGGGCGTATGTGTCCTTGAGCAAGACACTTAACGGCAATTGCTCCAACCCAGTGGCCTATACAAAATAACACAAAAACAATATATTATTTCACCAGGTATACTACTATAGTGAGAGTGGGAGCTCAGGTTGGGGTTCAGACCAAGATTTTGACGATTTACTCGCTAAAAAACAGCGGGAAACTGGTGCAGTGCCCATCGATCCAAACAGACCTAATTTTCCAGTAAATGCTCAACCAATAAACGTAACCAACACAAGGTATTAATAATATTAACTTTTTTTTTTTTATTCTCCTGTAGCCGGAAAACGACAGTCGTTTTAACACGGGTGTTCATACACTGCGTGCCAGCTTACGAGTTACCAATTATGTTACTTCGTGGGTGAATATTGAAAATATTTTAAAAGAAAAGACTGGATATAGCGATAAAACAACAGTTGGTAAAACAAATCTACATTTAATTAATTGGACTTAAGAAACTTAAAGTAATGGCTTTCATTTGCTGTACATTCGTTATATATTCCAGATATTATGTATAACATTTACATTTATTTTAGGCGCCAATCTCCTGCCCCTGGTCACCCCCATGGTCATAGACCCAACGAGGCAATGGGTGAAGTTCAAGGCATTCAAGTTATAGGGGGTAGTCAGCCCCAGCCTATCCCGTCCCTGGCCAACCGAAGTGGGCCCCGAATGAGCCGCCCGGACCCAATGCGCGATCGATTTGAGCTCGCCAGGGAAGAAGAGTTATTGATGGCTCATGATATCGAATACATGAATTTTATGTCGGAGCAGCGAAACCAGCTTTATGCTCGGCAGAACCCCCCACACCCCCACCCTGTACCCCACAATGTCATGGACTTGGCCCCGAGACCCCCAATGCCCCGGGACCATGGGGGTTTCCCCATGAACCCGATGATGCGTCGTCCATACGGCATGTAACCGCATGCCTGTGTATTATGTACATAGTAGTCAAGCTAGTTTAAGTTTTACAAATCTGCAATTTTAGTTTTCGTCTTTTAGAAGAAAAACATTGCCAAGAAAAGCTGCAAAACAGGTAACTATATTTTCCTTTTTTTAAATAAATTTTAAGTTCAATTTTTACCAAAAACCTAATTTTTCTCTTTTTACAGCTCATTTTTTTGTTGAAGACGCAAGATTTACAAATTGGATTACTTGTATATAATTGTGCATGTTGCTAGGTTGGATTTAATTTCAGCAAAACTGCTGCAATCGTGGATACTGGATCTGTATATAAGAATCAAGTGTACTAAAGCTAACATAGGCAGAGTTAGATGGCCGCTGGGGCCTTTAACTCTGTCCGTTTTTATGTTCTGACGTTTTCAGGGCTAGACAGTTTCGTCTGCGTAATACTAGTTCAAAAAAACACGAAAAAATCGTTTTCTGAAGACTGCCTGCACCGTACTGCAAACTAAAAGATTCTGACTGGCGATGTTTTCTTAGCTTTGCAGGCACTGCCTAAGCAACTGCGCTGTGCAGTAACCGCTGATGTACATACTGAAAGGATTAATTATTACTCGCTGTGAGTACATTTGGGATATATCCTTTGCCAAGTCAAGTCGTCATCGAAAAGGGTTCGTGCTTCGTGTCAGTTTTGTCGAACTACAAATGTAAATTTTGTTGGTAATTGTGAATAAAATCTTAAATTGTCATTATTGAGTGATTATGAATGTCATAAGTTTAAACCCAAACAGTGGAAGAGGATAGGTTCAAGGCTCGACGCTGCCACATTTTTTTTATAACTCATTTGGTAAGACACTTTAAGCCGGTGATTCCTTATTGTTTGTCCAATATTTCAGCCATAAAAGACCGATCTCTTTGTTCCATTTATAGTAACTCGTAAGCGTGTTTCAGCTCCCAGCATATGTATACAATGGCAGCACCCAAATTTACGTTGCTACGTGGGATAAATAAATGATAGCTCACGGCTAAGAGTTACAGGAGTTTAAAAGAATGTTACACCTCACTATACAGTTGACCAGGTCACTTTAATTTAAATCGATTCTTTTGATCAATAAACGTAAAAGGATAACAGGCTTAAACAACTCTGCTTGCACATAGGATCTACTGTAGCACTTTATATTCAATCGGTTTCAACAGTTTGTATAATTGACCATTTTTATTTCTGGCCACAATATAAAAGCATTAGTTTCACATTGCCACGTTCGCCAGTTATATTTAAAAGCTACACGAAGCATTCTCGTCGGGGCTTATGTAGTATCATTCATATACAGCAAGATTTACTGTATATGAGCAAGTATGTCTACACCCACTCTGGGTGCCGTCCACATTGAAAAGTACACCTCGTTTCATACGCCGCACATGCTAGGGCTACGTAAGCCAGCATCAGTACGAGTACACACGCCGTTATTTGCTTTACAGAATCCGCTGAGGACCGCCTATTGTCCAAGTAGGTCGCATTTAAATTATCTCTTATTGATCTCACGACCGAAATATTCTGATTCGCAGTGTTTCCAAATACTTTTTCTACATCCCTTTCATCTTTTCCCGCTGAATTCCCGCTTACAGTGATGACCTTGTTCCCGATTTTGATCTCGGCATCACTGAAAACTGTAGAAACAGCAATGCCTACCTGAAACACAGGAAAATACTTTCATTTATCGTAATCTCGCACTGTAACCCACAAAATTCGACTATGCTCAAGATCTTACTGTAAAAATCCAAAAGTGCCGCGCCATCAAACACCTTCTACTGTCCCGTATTCTCTCCGTTGCCGAAGTATGAATTATTTATGTAACGTCTCTAAAGATAGAAATACTTACGTCAACGTAATACACCCTGGGTTAAGCTTTAAAACAGAAGAAAAGTGATGTTTTCCTAATCATACTGGGTAAAATCAAGCACAAACATGCTACGACAGCTGTACTAATGAATTGGTAACAGTATTATTAAATGGGCGAATCTAACTAGCCTTTATCGGTATATAAGTACCCACACAGGAGTCGCAGGCAACAAAACTCTCTTTACAAAGCGTTTCACAACTTCTTTCCAAAGATTTCCGTCTAGCGTGTCGGCTCACGCTTAAGTGTGAGGCCTGTGACCCAGATTTGTGTCACTGCCTCGTCAGGTACGAATCCACGCTACCACAGATGTTGTGAAATTGAAACGGAGAGTCAGGGCTTCTGTATTTGCGCCCTTGAGACTATTTCCGTTGTGAACGAAATCGTTAAGCGAAGCACGAAATATGTATTTGCACAGCAGTATGCGCAGAATAGCGTTTAATTTAACGCAGATGTAAACATAGTATGGAAAAGATGGGACACCTTGAGCACAAAATATCCAAACATCCTCAATGTGTTTTAAACAATTAACAACGGTTTATGGGAGTGGTGAGAATAGGGTTTCATAATTCTTCGAATGTTCTTTGTTACTACCAAATGGGACGAGAAAATTGAACAAAAGGTGTCCCATCTTCTCCCATCCTACTATATATCTACAAAACGACATAAGTTAAATACGTTTTTGGTCAAGACATGGCTATAGTTAGATGATTTATATAGACCTGGTCGCTACACCTAGCCGACAATCCCCCCCCCCCCTCCCTCCCAAAAAAACATGTAGGCTACCGCTGTGTATCAGTATACACAAAGCGAGTGCTAATCCAAATACCTTCGCCTATGTTAAATTAACGCTAATTCATCTAAATAGCCTCTGGGCCAAACATTCGTGGAAGAATGTGGCGTATTATACGTGGTGGGTTAATCTATAGTACACATTGTTCGTGAGCATCACTTTCTAATATCACACAGTTAAAGCCAGTGCATGACTGATTTAATCTTAACCGGTTCTAATTATTGTAAGGTACTTAACCGGAATGTTGTCTTTTGCTATACGTTTCTCAAAACTTCAATTTAAACTTGATTGACGTCGTAGATTAGTTTTTGGCTCAAGAACTAAAATGCGTTGCCCGCCACGCGAGGATAAATAAGTGTCATTCAATTCTTGAATGTTTATTTATTAACTTTTTTAGTTGTTTAGTTATTGGTTAAGGGTTAATTGTAAATGTGCTTTATACACCGTAGTTGTACAGTATAGGGTGGGAGAAGATGGGAAACTTTTTACCTCTATTTTCTCGTCCCTTTATCAATAAACAAAGAACATTCCAAGAATTATAGAACCGTATTTTAACGGTTCTTATAGACCATTAGTAATTCTTTAAAGAACGATTAGGATATTTAATATGTGCTGAAGGTGTCCCATCTTCCCCCAACCCTAACTATAATTACAACACCGAAGATACGAAATACAGCAAAGGAGTAAGACTGCATTGTTAATAGCTTATATTATTGGGCTGTCAGAAAATCGGAACGGTCCATTAGAGATAAAAACTTTTCTAAAGTTGCCAAGAGTTTCCACCATGGTTCATCACCATCAAGATAGATCTCTCCTTTTCCATAAGACTCAATAATTGTTTCGTCCCCTACTACAATAGATCTCCATAGCACCCACGTCATACTGGCTGTGACGTCACACTCGCTGTGACTTGTCAAATCTTCACTGATGAGATTTGCGACGCAGTTTCTGATTTTGATTTTGTACTTTCTGTTTATGTCAGTAAAGCTCAGTACCACGGACATTGGTGCTGTAGGGTCACAAGCTTCCGCATTAAAACGTAAAGCGTACTGTGGTAGTAATTGGTCAGCAGTTGAAAGCAATAAAGTCTGCTTTATATAGTCTGCACCGTAAAAACTGTTAATATTTTGTTCCATTTCAAGAGCTACTGTGAAGTAGAAGTTCCTGCCCGTTGCACTGATCTGGGAAACTGCTAGCGCCCTCAAAACGTCGATTTTAAGCTGTCTTGCGACAGGGTACAAGTCATTCTCAGTTCTTTTAGTGTCTAATATCATTGTTGTCAATTCCAGCGCCCACTGAAGCTCCTCGTTAATTGGAAAACCACTGGACGCTAGATGTGCATTGGATCTGTCGTAGCTCGCTTTGGCGCTTTCATACATCGCAGGCAACGTAGCAATGTTCATAATTTTATGAGCACGCTGTTTTTTCGTCAGCGGGTTCAGGCTTGCCGCGTCACCGTCAAACCAACCAATCAGACCTTGATATATGCTGCGAATTGACCAATCTACAGAGCCATAAAACTCCAACAAGTAAGGGTGATAGGCTAAGGCCGGCGGCAATTTAACCTGCATAACTATATCATCAGGCTCGTAGTTCAAATTCATATACCTAATAGTTTGGTCAAAAACGAACTTAATACCGTTTCTGTAGTTTGTAAAGAGCGCATCAATTTTTGCGGCACCTATCACCGGCTCCGTATGTGAAGGTATCAAATACTCTGCTCCTAAAGCTCTTACTTTGTCCAGGCTCTCATACCAAGCCTTAGCGTACCGGTTCGGGTTGCCTCTGATAGCATAAAGATTTGGAAAAGCTTCGTAAAGATTGTCACCACAAAACAGAGCCCGTTTGCTCGGTATCCAGATAGACGTTTGGTCGTCCGTTTCTCCTTTCGTGCGCATGAGTTCAAATTCGAGACCTGCACAAAACACGCACCGTATTCTGTAAAAGGGGACATACCAACGAAAAATACATATCTGTATATAAACAGAGATGTTCAAATGTTTTGAAACTTTGGTGAGGATATCTATATAGTAGGGTGGGGGAAGATGGGACACCTTTAGCACATAATATCACAATATCCTAATCGTGTTTTAAACAATTACCGACGGTTTAAAGAAGTCGTGAGGGTATTGTTTTATAATTCTTTGAATGTTATTTGTTTACTACTAAATGGTACGAGAAAATAAAGCTAAAAAGTGTCCCATCTTCCCCCACCCTACCGTATATTACTTTTGAGGATTTCTATCAATGTAAAATGTCTTTCCTATACACAAACACATACAGTGTAAAAGATTCCTTTTCATCTTTTATTACACAATATGGGTTCTGGTAGAAATATCCATATTTTCATTTTGTTTACCGTCCCGTTTGGTATAATAAACAAAGAATATTTACAGAACTATAAAACGGTATTCCCATTGCTCTAAGAAAAACTCGGTATCCATGTTACCCACATTTCATTTTCGTCTGTATAAGAAAAGATTCACTACTTACCAGCAAGTTGCACTGTGGTATTATCTCTATAAGTGTCAGTTGGAACTAAAGTGTCGTTTACAATTGTGTCGTTGTGCTTCGACTCCAATCCTATACCGGCGTTGAGCAGTTCTTCTCCAAGTACAAGTGCATCGCCAAACTGACGTGTACCTCTTCGGCTCGCATATAACTTAAAAACACCTGTAAAAACATCATTGAGGGCTGAATTGATGCTGAATAAAAATATGAAATTATCCTTTTTGGGGTGTAACTTAGTTTTTTTGGCGCAAAAATATTTTAGGCATAGTTTAATAAGGTTGGACAGCTTAATATTTGAAGTATGCATAATATACACAACCGTAAAGGAATTTACAGAATTTTAAAAGTTTTTTTTTTGTGAAGTAAGCCCACTTTGATTGTAGTCTCTGGGCTAAATCCCATAGGCTATACCGTGGGACCTCACCCTTGCAGAATAGAAGATATATAGTACTGTGAGTAAAGATGGGACACCTTTAGCACATGATATACTGTTTGTGTTTTAAATTTAAACAATTACCAACGGTCTATCGAAGTCGTGGGGATACGGTTTTATAATTCTTTGAATGTTCTTTGTTTACTACTAAAAGGGACGAGAAAATAGAACTAAAAGGTTTCCCATCTTCCCCACCGTACCGTATTTTAAAATACGTATTTACTACTAATGTTGCGTTTTACTTGATCTAGCCATTTCGTCAAGTGTTGTTTCGTGTGTGAATATCCGGACATTCCAGCCTTGTGTCTCTGCATGCTCAAGTAGCCGAAAAGTACCGACGTAATGGTCTTCAAATAATTAAAACTTTAATTTCATAAAGTCCACTACGTTGCTGTTAACTTAGGCCTATTTATTTTATAAGCAGAAAATTCAAAATGGTAAATAATTATTTAGGTTACTTTTTAGTCGAATTCTATTATTTGTCTGTTTTTTTTTACCAATACCGTAATGTAAACCCAGAAATGTGGTCGGCACGGCCCCCTTGGCCACGCCTATGAACAAAACGAAACTCATACCTGTATGGAAATGCGTTAGTATAATTGCAACTAATGGCTTTGTCCAGTCGTCAATTTCGTTCCGTAAGTCTTCATATGCTGTCCACGAATCGATCATAGTTTCAGTTGTGTCAATGATAACGATACCGTCCGGTCCTGCGCATGCGCAGAAGGATTAGTACGCAGTAATGGTAAACTCTAGTGTAACTGTTTTTTTTTAAATCCCATATGTTAGTTAACAAAAAATATTACCAGGACTATATAACCGTAGCCCCGCGACCTTAAAATAGCTTTGTTAATCATTTAAAACACGGTCAGGAAATATGAGATTTAGGTACTAACGGTATCCCATCTTACCCCACAGAACTAAACATTTCTTACCGTTAATCATAATCATGTTTGCCAACGCATATCCAATGGCAGAATAGATATCTTCGCCAACGTTGATCACCCTTCTTGGGATAAAAATTTGCGAGTGATTTCTAAGGTACTCGTCAGCTTCAAAAACCCTTAGGGGCCACTTATTTGGTGAAGGGGTACCGAATCCTAGCCCCCAACACCCAGTGAGCGACGCCACCAAAACTAAACTAGTTAAAATAATTCGCACCATAGCGGAGAACTACTATCTACGCTGCTTTAAATCGAATACGGTTAGTTTTTAACAAATTTGATTTAGTATATAGTAGGGTGGGGAAGATGGGACACCTTTTCATTCTAATTTATCGCCTCATTTGGTGGTAGACAAAAAACATTTAAAGAATTGCATATATCCTCACGACTCCAATAGACCGTTGTGAATTGTATAATATTATGTGCTAAAGGTGTCGCATCTTCTCCCAACCTACTATATAATGTTTTCAGTTATACTTTGCAACTGGCATTTTTTGTTAAAGTAAAGGCTACATTCAAAATGCTCTTGATCTATTTCGACTAAATTCAGCCTGGCTATTTGCAACTAACGACTATGCAAGTTTTAGGCGTTCGCGTTCGAATACGAGATTGTGTTCGTGTGCAAAAACAGGGTCCGCTGTTCGTGTGCAAAACAGGTATCACAACATTAATGATTTTTTTGATTTTTTTGATCATTTTGTGCTTTCTGAATCTTAGAAACTTGTGTTCGTGTGCAAAATATGGCGCTGTGTCCGTGTGCAAAAAAACAGGTATTACAACATTAATGATATTTCGTGACCAGCTTGATCTTAATAAACCTAAGCCTCAGGGCTCGCGGCTTGGAAAATAAACCTCAAAAAATTCCATTGCCGCGTATCGTGCAGATTAAACACCAGCTTGGCCAGGTCAACGGTTGGAACGTAGCTGCAGGTCTGTCGGAGCAAGATACCAAGCGCACGAGCACTTACCGTGCTCTCACGCGATATGTTTTTGTTTTTTTCGATTTTTTTTGAATTTGCAACGTCATAGTCGACCTGACTCGAGGGTATTGTAAAAATAAAGAGTTAGTTCTAGTAGTTGCAAATCCTGATACGCAGGAACCACCTTTTACGAAAAGTTTAGAGACCAGACGAGACCTATTCTCCAAGAAAGATACTCAGTTAACAGCGACGTATTTCCGAAACTCTAGCCTAGAACTGCTATCTCTTACAGCAGTAGAATAATAGACTGCATTAAAAAACAGCGTTTTCCTTTAAAATAATTTTAGTTTTAATTTATGGTTAATTCAGGACTAAGTAAGGGTATTAGAATGAAACGCATTTTACTCTGCGCTAGTGTTTTCTTATCGCTATGCCAGTCTTCATTGGGTTTGGGGTTCGCTACCCCGTCGACTGACTTGCCGCCTTTGTCAGTCGCGGAAGCCGAATCGTACCAGCATAACCACTCTGGTATATTCATACCTCCCCATATTGTCCACGTTACCACCGGGGTGTATTCAGCTGTAGGATATGCTCTCGGGAATATGATACTAGTTGAAGGTAAGAGAAAATATGGATGTTTTCAAACGCTATGAAATATTTAAGTGTTTTTTTTTGAAATTTTGGTTATACCTGAGATTAAATTTAAGTATTTTTTATCAAATTACAAATTGTCATTTTTTGTTGGTATGCCCCTTTAAGCGTATTGCCCAAGGACAAATACGCCCACAATGGTAGCAGCGTCGAGCCTCGAACCTGCATCCTTTGAGCTAAAGGCGGAGTCCATAGTTTAGAAGCTGCTTATTTAAAATATAGTGTTAGATTAATTATAGTAGGGTGGGGTGAAACGGGACACCTTTAGCACATAATATCCAAATATTATGATCGTGTTTTAAACGATTAACAACGGTCTATAAAAGTAATGAAGGTACGGTTTTATAATTCTTTAAATGTTCTTTGTGTACTACCAGCCGAAACGGGAAAATAAAAAGGTGTCCCATCTTCCCCCACCCTACCATATAACCAATTTTAAAACTAACTTTTTTTAGCCAACAATGCGGTTATCATTATCGACACCACGGAGACTGCAGAAGATGGTTGGATCGCTTACCAGGCACTTCGGAATGCGTCTCAAAATTACCATCCACTCGTTGCAATCATCATAACGCATTTTCATACGGGTGAGGACTTGTACTTGGTTTTTCTGTAAACTTTTGAAGGCTCTTTTAGTTTATAATACTACTTGTGTTATGAAGGGGTATATTTTAGGTTATTTATTGCTTTTTATGTTAGACAAAAAAACTCTGAATGTTATAAAGAGCTCTAACCGCTATTATTTTAGAAAACTGTAGGCATATATTACTTGAAAAGCTAGTAATAACTTTTCAATGTATTTTTGTGAGTTATATGGGGGTCAGGGTTGTAGGGGTTATATGGGGTGGGGTTATTTTATTGGTAATAGGGCGTTTTGGGAGTTTCGGGGGCAAGATTTTGATTTGAAGAGAAAGTGAGAAAAAGGGAAAGGTCAAAGCTGTTGAATCAACGTGGTTGAAGTAAGCTAATTCGATGCACGGCCCCTCAGGGCAAAGATATACTTTATACACTTCTTCTATTTGGCTTTCAATTTGAGCTCTTGCCTATAGTATAGTGTATAATAGCGTCATATAGTTTTTAGTACTAATTGTACAAGGTTATAAAGTATAACCGTTTGTTTAATATAGATCACTACGGTGGTACATTCCGTTTGCTCGAAGACGCCGAAGAAAGAGGCTGGAGCGTTAACTTGTACACACATTCAACGACAGTTGCTGAACAGAAACGTTTAGGCAAGTTTCGTAAACATGAATAAGTGACTATATAGTATGGTGGGGTAAGATGGCACGTGGTTTCATAATATTTTCCAGTCGTCTTTGGTATAGTAAATAAAGAATATTTATATGATTTATATAACTGTAACACAGCGACTTTAAAGGGGCGTTTTTAATCGTTAAAAAAAACTATTTTATAGAGTTAGTAGATTTTTGATGCCGCTAAACAAATATGAAAGGGGTGTGTTCAAGTTACTGCATAAACGTGAGAGAGAAGGGTTAAAGTTGCCGCTTTAAATAGTTAAGCTTGGTTTTATTCCGTAGGGCCTACCTCTTATAGAAATCATTTGTACAGACCAAAATAGGTGTAAATAAAATACCGAATTTAAACTTAAACCTGTTTAATTTAACTTAAAACCATTTAATTTTACAGATCAGGTAGCAGTTCTTGGCGTTGCGAGAGCGGCGCGCCAGTTTGGACAAGTTCTTTTGCCAGAAATTGAGCGAATAAATGTTGGAATTGGTTATTCGTACAAACAAGCAAACAGCATTTTAAATCAAACGTTGAACCCTACACATGTATATGATGACAGGCAGTTCTTTAAAGAAGCAGGTATGTATAGTAGGGTGCTGGGAGAAGACAAGACACCTTTGGCACATAAAATCTAAATATCCTGATCGTTTTTTTAAAAAAATAACAACGGTCTATTGGAGTCGTGAGGATACGGTTTAGTAATTCTTTGATTGTTCTTTGTTTACTACAAAATGGGACGAGAAAATGGAATGAAAAGATGTCCCATCTTCTCCCACTCTACTATATTAATTCGAATGTTGTAAATTTACCAATTTATGCTTAAATTTACCTATTTTACGATAAAAATACAAAACAAAAAAGCAAATAGGCAAATATAATATGTTAGAATAAGAGATTGACTAAGCCAATTAGGCAAACTATAAATCTTTTATATTATATTATTTGCTGGACTTGATTTTTTACTGTTTCGCATTTCGCATCACTATATCCTGACTGTGTTTATTTAACAAGAATCGGCTGCCATATAAGCACCAGATCGGGGTTATTTTTGTAGAAATTATTACAGCTACTAGTTCGAATTTTTTATAGTAGGGTGGGAAAAAGTGGGACACCTTTAGCACTTAATGTTAAAACATCCTGATCGTGTTTTAAACAATTAACAACGATCTTTGGGAGTCGCGAGGATACGGTTTTATAATTCTTTAAATGTTTTTTGCTTACCATCAAATGGGTCGAGAAAATAGATTGAAAAGGTGTACCATCTTATCCCACCCTACTATATATATATTATAGCCTACATCAATAGTTTAGCTTATAAAACTTAAAAGATAATTGTCTTTGTAGGTCTTGACTTCGAGTTGATTCACATTCCCGGCGAAACGAACGACCAAACCGCAATATGGTTTCCCACTTACGGCGCCGTATGCCCGGGAGACGATTTTTACCACACTTTCCCTAACATATACACGATTCGTGGAGCTCCAAACCGCGACGCTAAGCACTGGTTTCAGAGTCTGGATCGTATATTAGCCTTGAATGCATCCTATATCGTACCTTCACATTCTGAGCCGGTTTCTGGCAATGCAAATGTTAATAGGATATTAACAACGTATAGGGATGCGGTCAAGTTTTCCTATGACCAAACCGTGAGGTACACGAATCTTGACTACGATATTGATGATGTTGTAGCGAAAGTAAAACTTCCAGAACCCCTACGAATGGAGCCGCATTTACTAGAGTTTTACGGTTCAATAGATTGGTCGATTCGCAGCATATTTGGAGGGCATATCGGATGGTTTGACGGTGATGCAGCAACTTTGAACCGGCTCAGCAAAAAACAGTTTGCAGATAAAATGACAACTCTGATACCAGTCGCTACTTTGGTGCAAAAAGCGCAAGAAAATTTCGATTTATCTAATACGAGTTACGCAGCAACCGGTATACATCTGAAAGAGCAACTACAATGGGCATTAGAGCTTGCAACGATGGTATTGCGCACAGGTTACGCCCAGAACTCGTACTTGGAAACTGCCAAACAGATTAAGATGGACACTCTGCATGCCCTGGCTCGGGCACAGTTAAGTTCTATTGGCAGAAACTACTATCTATCTGTACGAAGAGAAATGCAGTTGGGAGTCACCACTGTTTATCCACCGTCCGCAGTGAAACAAAGTCTTCAGGCCATGATCCCGTCTTATTTTATGGCTGAATACCCGCTAAGGTTCAACGCTGAGAAATGCATAATGGGGGACAACGATATGACTGTCCTGTTTAACTTCACCGATGACGGGTTATATAAATACACAATCCGTAACTGCGTGGTCGACCTTATGACAGAAATTGGGATAAACGACCAATTTGACTTCGTCGCGAATATGGATTCTGCTGTTTGGAAAAACATAGTCACCGGCGAGATAACGCTCATTCAAGCTTACGGACAAGGTCAAATTGAATTTGGCTCTTCAAGTGCGTGGTGGCAGTCGTATGAAAACTTGAACAAGTTCTTGGGCCTAATGGACACAAGCGGGTTTCTTACACCCGCATCAGCAGCAGCAAGGCGTATCTAAAACTGTACATTCTAAACTAAATAGTTATGACTAACAAGTTATCACATAACTAACTCTTTGCTGATGTTAACTAATTCAATTAATTGTAAAATCGTTGGTGTAATTTTACCGTGAATTACTGAGTTAATAACAATACACCAAGAGCTACTATATGCAGCATACGAACAACGTGTCAAAATATTTGTGTACCAAAAATATATAATTAGCTGAAAATTAAACCACCAGCTGTGTCTTTTTCAAGTGTTTTCTATTTATAGTGGGGTGGGGAAGATGGGAAACCTTTAGCACATAATACGCAAATATCCTAATCGTGTTTTAAACAATTAACAACGATCCATGGAAGTTGTGAGGATACGGTTTTATAATTTTTAGGTTTTTTTTGTTTACTATCACATGGGACGAGAAATAGGATGAAAGGGTGTCGATATCTAAATATCCTAATCGTGTTTTAATCAATTAACAACGGCCTGTGGGAGTCGTGAGGGTGTGGTATTATAAATTTTTAATTTTTTTTGTTTACTATCAAATGGGACGAGAAATATTGTGAAAAAGTGTCAATATCCAAATACCCCGATCGTGTTTTAATCAATTAACAACAGTCTATGGAAGTCGTGAGGATGTGGTATTATAAATTTTTGAGTTTTTTTGTTTACTACTAAATGGGACAAGAAATAGGATAAAAAATGTCCCATATTCCCCCATTATCTATATGTTTGAATGATATTTAAAACGCCATTATTGGCTTATTTAAATAATATTCTATTTAATTGTTAGATCATTCGGGACAGAATATCTGAGAAAAAATGCTTAGAACAGTAGTGGTGTCCGTGAAATGGAAGGTGAGAATTGTGAGTCTGGAACAAAATCTCTGAACCCTATAGTTTGGGAAATGCCATCTTCGGAGAAAATGCCTGAGACAAATATATTAGGGTGGGGGGAGATGAGACACCTTTTTATTATAATTTTTCGTCCAATTCGGTAGTGAACAAAGAATATTAAAAAAACATATAAAACCGTACCCTTATACGACCCGATAGACCTATGGTAATTGATTAAAACACGATCAGAATATTTAGACATTATGTGCTAAAGGTTTCCCATCTTCCTCATAGACCGTTGTTAATTGTTTAAAACACGACCAAGACATTTGGATACTACGTGCTAAATGTCTCCCATCTTTCCTACCCTACTGTATATAAAACCTACATAATGTAAAAACGACATTAAAAAACATGAAAAAAACTTCTGAAAAAAAAAACAATACAACTCAACCCTATTAGGACGTATATTTCGTTTATTGAACTCCACGATTAGGTGCAACCGATTTCTTCGCTTATTATTCGCAAATTGCACCATAACGATTGTTAACAACTTGGTACGAGCAGCGACACATACTTTCCCCGCGGCACTCCGAGACCCAGTTGTATGGTAGGGTTCTGCCTTGGGTGGGCGGGGCGCATTTGACAGCGCAGCCCCCTTGCCCAGAACACTGAGGGTTACCGCTGTAATGCAATTATGGTATTTTAAATATAATATGGTAAAGATTATAGAGTATTTGATTGGGAAATTGCAATTAATAAACCCATAGAAAAAAATTATGACCACAGTGATATCAGTTTTGAAAATTAACCACATTTTGCCCATGTATTTCGTTTAAAACTTGAATAAAACATGGACATAAAATCTGGATACAACGTGAGCATAACACGAACCAAAATTTAGACAAAATATGAACAAAATATAGAAATAAAACCTAACAGAATATATACAAAACATGGGCAAAACATGAACCAAAAATTGGACAAAATATGAACAAAACATGGAAAAAAATATGGGCAGAATATATACAAACCATGGACATAGCACGAACTTAAAACATTGACAGAATATATACAAAATATGGGCAAAACATGGACTTCAACGTGGGCAAAACATGAACTAAAAATTAGACAAAATATGAACAAAACATGGAAAAATATATGGGCAAAACCATGAGCAAAAATTATCTTAAAACAGTAGTCGAATAAATACAAAACACTGACAAAATATGAACAAAACTTGGACAAAACATGAACCAAAACTTGGACACAACATGAGCAAAAATGATCCTAAAACAGAGGCAGAATATATACAAAACACTTTCAAAGCATTAACCAAACATATATTAAGACTAATAGTTACAAGTCCTTACAAATGATTTGCATTTTACAACTATTGTTATTGGCTTACCCGAGTCCTCCGAAGTATCCACCCGAACATACACAGCTCGATGAAGCCGAAAATCCGACACATCCACTGTCACGTGCGCAGTAATCTGGACTCCGACAAGCTCCTGTGTAAAAAGTCAAGGATGTTGTTTTAAATTATCAATATATGTCTAAATACTTGTGTTTAAATGTCATGTTTTAAACTAATAGTCTTTCCAAAACTGACGCTCTTTGTCTTTGAAGAGACAAAGACAAATTATATAGTACTGTAGGGGAAAATGGGACACTTTTAGAACATAATATCCAAATGTCCTGATCGTGTTTTAAACAATTAACAACAGTCTACGGAAGTCGTGAGAAAACAGTTTTATAATTCGTTGAATGTTTCTTGTTTACTACCAAATGTGACGAGAAAATAAAATGATAAGGTGTCCTATTTTTCCTCACCTAACTATATGTTAGGTTAATTATCATTAAACTAATCAATTTAATCATTCTTCGTACCTTATTACGCATAAACACAGGATAGTTATTAAATAAATTCAAACTTGGAAATTTCCAAGGTGTGGACGGTGTGCATGTTTAAGGCGCGGAAACCACTTGGGTATTATTTTGGTCGAAATTTTAATAAACGGTGAGTAAATTTTGAGGCGTGGAGACCGCTTGGTTATCATTTTGGCGGAAACTAATAAACGGTGTGTAAATATGACTACTATCAGATTAATAATTATACCAGCTCTAGCAAGATTTAAATACGATTCTGTGAACTTTGTTTAGAGTAATGCGGGATAAGTTGGATAACGTTAACATCTAAATCTCAAATCTCTTGATCTTGTTTAAACATTAACAAAACTACTTTGGAGTGGTGGGCTACGGTTATAATCCTGTAAATAGTTCTTATTTACCACCAAATATAAGGATGAAAACATCCTCTATCTTACCCTACCATATTAAAATGCATCACACATGTATAGTATGATGAGAGAAGATGGGACACCTTCTCATTTTATTTTCTCGTCCCATTTGGTAGTAGAAAGAACATTCAAAGAATTATAAAACTGTATCCTCACGACTCCCATAGATCGTTGTTAATTGTTTAAAACACGATCACAATACTTGGATATTATGTGCTAAAGGTGCCCCATCTTTACCCAATCTACTATATAGGACCAGTTACAAATCTTAAAAATGCAATACGTTTAAGATTACTTGCTATTTATAATATAGTTTACCTGCTATCAGCGGTCCTACGTTACTTTCAAATGCGGCGTAGGGTCTGCTATTTCCTGGATAGTAAATGTTTCCCAGAGGATAGTAATGAGCAATGTTATAAGATGCTATGTAACTTGTCCCGTGTCTGTACACTGTACGATAGGCAGTAGCACATGCAACTTTTGTGGTTGCTCTCCACAGCATTTGAGAAAAATGACCTGAAATTTTATGTATCAGAAATCGATATTTTACTTTGGGGTAAGATGGATACCGTTGGCACATAATAACCCATATTTCCGAACTGTGTTTTTAACAGTTACCAACGTTTTTTAGATTAAGAACACAGTTATGGTAGGGTTAGGGAAGCTAGGACACCTTTTTATTTTATTTTCTTGCCGCATTTGGTAATAGAAAAAAGAAAATTTAATGAAATATAAAACCGTATCCTCACGACTCCCACAGACCGTTGTTAATTGTTTAAAACACGATCCGAATATATCAATATTATGTGCTAAAGGTATCCCACCTCCCCACCCCACTGTATATTAATGTGTCAATATTATTTTACTAAATTGAACGTTAAAAAATGTTCTAAATTACTATGGATTTACCTGTTGGTCTGGTTCGGTCTCTAGATAGCGGGTTAGTTCGGTCGTAGTCAAATATTTCTAGGTACCAACGAAGAATGGATTCTTGTATAGGTCTTCTAGTAATAGACATATCCCATGCTATGTTCTCACCGACTCCGACCTGTCGGTACTGTGTTCCTTTCTAAACGAATTATTGTATTTCTCAGAACCAATGACAAATAAACGAGTAGCCAAAAATTGGCGAGTAAAAAATTAGGAATAAAAGCTGATTTCTTTTCAGTATGGTGTTTTATAAATACAAGGGTAAGACTTATACTGTTAGCACTTATTTTAACATTGTTTCTTTACTAAAAAAAAAACGACAAAGCAGGGTAGGGCAAGATGGGACAACTTTTTATTCTAATTTCTCGTCCCATTTGGTGGTAAATAAACAATATTTGAAAAATTATAGAACCGTATCCTGGCGACACACATAAGACTGTTGTTAATTGTTTAAACACGATCAGGATATTTAGATATTTTGTGCTAAAGATGTCCTGTCTTCCCCACCCTACTATATATGAGAAAAAATCATGTCCTATGTTACCCCAACCTATAGGATAAGACTACCAATAATTTAAATATTCTTGGTTTACTACCAAATAAAACGATAAAACCAAACAAAATACATGTCCCATTTTACCCCAACCTACTAAACACAAATCCACTCACGTCTGAATGTGGCCAATTTGATGTCGTTTGGCCAGAAGTTGGACGTAAAGGATTCTCCGCGGCCACTCCTATTAGATACCTTGCCCACCTTTGAGCAGTTACAAATAGATCGTTGTCCCACTGCAGGGGTCTGGCGTTGTGTAGTGCTCTGTCGTAAAAGTGGTGTTCAGTATTTATTGAGTATTTATGGCGGTGGCCTTCAGTATTTATGGAGTTACGAAAATAACTTCCCATATGAGTAAGACACTTAACAGCAATTGCTCCAACCCAGTGGTCTCTTATGCGTTATCTAAGCTGTCGGTCATATCGAAAATATCGAACAAATAAAAATCCATATAGTGGGGTGGGGGGAATGGAACACCTTTTCATTCTATTTTCTCGCTCCGTATTGGTAGTAAACCAACCATTCAAAAAAATTATAAAACATTCAAAAAATAATAAAACTGTATCCTAACGTATCCCATGGACCGTTGTCGTTTGTTCAAAACATGATCAGGATATTTGGATATTACGTGCTAAATGTGTCCTTTCCTCCCCCACCCTTTAGACCCCACACCATGGTTTAACTTTTGCAAATGTTAATAACTTCATAAATACCGGTAAAAGTTGTGATGGTCCAAGCAAGCTTGCTGCTCTGACGTCAGAACTGATGACGTCACCGTTGGTAGGTAAGTTTGTGTCGTAAATGGGATTTGTGTCGTAGTAGTGGTAATGGGTTGGGGAAATACGGTGTATACAGTTGGCGGAATAGTGACTTGGACGGCGTTATTAGCTGTAGATAAAGTAAAGCGACATCAAGTTAGAAAATGTTGAAAATTTGGTACAGCACAGGTATTGGTTATGTACAATGGTGGTAAAACCCTTTAGCTGACAAATTTTAATTGTTTGCAGCGGAATTTAAATAGGCTGGAAGTTAAGCCAGTTTGGACTACTATGTCGTACTATTTTTTTGTCTAACAAAGTGATTTCACCATTGTGGGCGTATACGTGTTCTTGGGCAAGACACTTAACGGCAATTGCTCCAACCCAGTGGTCGCTAATGGGCTGTCCAAATTATAAGCCACGCATAAAAAATGAAAAATTACAAAAAATAATCACTTAAAAGTAACATACATGGTAACTCGTAAGCTGGCACGAGGTGTGTGAAACAGAACACCCATGATATAACGAATGTCGTTTTCCGGCGGATAAATTAGGTTACATTCATTCATTCATTCATTCATTTATTCACGCGAGGATAAACAAGTTACATTCATTCATGTATATTCTTACTTGATCCGTAAAAGTAATTGACGTCACGTTGGTAACCACAGCAACTGGCAGTTCGGTGAACTCGTGATCCTATTGGTTGATAATCTCTTGTGCTGACCAATAGGAAGACAGAATTTGGAGTTTGAATCAGCGAGCCATATAAGAGAAAATCGAAAAACCAACCTAAATGGCGTCACAGCGTTAATTATGACGTCAAAATGGCAAGTTTAAATATATGCTTGTACCTCTGGAGCAAGGTTGATCAGTTATTTTCATTACCCGGATATTAGAATGATAGTTGACTGCAATATTTTGAAAGCAAAAGTAGATGGGTACGTTGAACGGTGGAGTAGGCCTGAAACAAATTATTAATACGTGTAGTTTTTGTCCAATT